>NC_063164.1:51101362-51409379 GCF_023159225.1 Perognathus longimembris pacificus
ACAGTTCTGGACAGCCTTATCAGAAGAAACATGAGGTGGATGAACAGTAGAACTTGGGAGTTCAGGAGGATGGAACATATGGCAGTAGTTTTTGTTAAAAATCATGACTTTTAACCTCTATGCATCTATTGTTTGGTTACAAATAAAAATTAAATTAAAAATGAAAAGAAAATAATTTCCTCTGAAATAATGCAACATTATTTGACTAGGTTTGGTAAATTTCTGTGGCATTATCTATGCCATAAACCTTACCACTGTGCCAGGTGCTATGTTAGGCAGAGGAACTCAAGCCTGAAAATAGAATGCAGTCCCTGACTCGTATGGCAGCTAAGTGATTTTACCAAAAAAGAATCCAGGGCACTGATTTTAACTTTTGCAGCCAGAATGTTTAAAAAAATCAGAATGGTTTGTATTCCAAATTAGGAGTCTTACAAAAAATATAAAAGACTTGGTTGACTACTTGCAGGAACTTAGTCTTCTGAGTCCATATTTATTTATAGCTCCAATTCACTGAGAATCTCTAGTGTTACTCAGCTGAGACCTTCTGATCATTATTTTCTTGAAATACATTTGCCATGTAATTTGTAAGTTTTCACTGTGTTCAAATTCTGCAAACTTTCATTTTCCCTTAAAAAATAGTGATGTTGGGCTGGGGATATAGCCTAGTGGCAAGAGTGCCTGCCTCGGATACACGAGGCCCTAGGTTCGATTCCCCAGCACCACATATACAGAAAACGGCCAGAAGTGGCGCTGTGGCTCAAGTGGCGGAGTGCTAGCCTTGAGCGGGAAGAAGCCAGGGACAGTGCTCAGGCCCGGAGTCCAAGGCCCAGGACTGGCCAAAAAAAAAAAAAAAAAAATAGTGATGTTTATCTCACCCTAAGAATTACATAAATTTCAGCCGCCCAGCCACAACAACCAAGGAGTAAAAAGTTTCTATTGTTATAACTCCTTTTCTTTTTCTTTTGAACTCAAGGCCTTGCCCTCTCCCTCATCTTTTTCCACTCCAGGCTAGTGCTCTACTACTTGAGCCACAGCTCCATTTCTGGCTTTTTGTTGGTAATTGGAAATTAAGAGTCTCATGGACTTTTTTGCCCAAGCTGGTTTCAACCTGTAATCCTCAGATGTTAGTCTCTGAAGTAGCTAGGAATTCAGGCACCATGAGCAATGCTTTTTGGATACCAAAAAATGCCGGGACCATGTGATATATACTACTGTTCATTGACTTTTGAAATATTAAAATATGCATCCTCAAATCTACAGGCTCTATTCAGGTGCTTTTGAGCCAAAGCAGCTCTTCAGATCTCACCCTTACTCTCCCTTCTGTTTGGCATCAGCCCCTCCCACCTCAGTGGTTCACCCTCTGACAACACAGAAGCATTTGAAAACTCTAGAAAGATAACACAAGATGGAACCAGGCCCACATCAGAGATGTCCTGACTCACTGGGTCTTGGGAGGATCCTGGGTATGCAAGCTGCGTAACTCTTCCAGAGGCTGAGAAACATTGCTTGAAACTAGCTCTCAAGGCGGGTACCTGGGCTTGCAGCATGGCCTCACCTGGGATCCAAAGCCTGAGGCTCCCCCAGCCTTAGGGAAGCAAAACTTTCAGGGGCGGAGCCCAGCCATCTGTAGGTCATCCTTGCAGGGCATTCCCATGCACTCTAAAGATCAAACCAATAGACTTAAAGTATCAGAACAGGGTATCTGTTTTTATTTCAAGGTCTTTGATCCATTTGGAATTGATTTTGGTGCACGGTGATATATAAGGATCTAGTTTTAGTTTGTTGCATGTGTTGAACCAGTTTTGCCAGCACCATTTGATAAAAAGGCTGTCTTTCTTCCATCCTAATTTTTTAGCTCCTTTATCAAAGATTAAGTAGGCATAGTTCTGTGGGTTCATTTCTGGGTCTTCAATTCTGTTTCATTGGTCTTCAGGCCTGTTCCAGTGCCAATACCAAGCTGTTTTTATTACTATAGCTTTATAATACAGCTTGAAGTTTGGTATTGTAATTCCTCCAGCACTGTTCTTTCTGCTTAGGATTGTTTTTGCTATTCGTGGTCTTTTATTGTTCCATATGAATTTCTGGATTGCTTCCTCTATTTCATTAAAAATGGTGTTGGGATATTAATGGGTATTGCACTGAATTTGTAGATAGCCTTTGGCAACATTGCCATTTTGACTATATTAATCCTCCCAATCCAGGAGCATGGGAGGTTTTTCCATTTCCTTAGTTCTGCCTTAGTTTCATTTTTCATGGTTTTAAAGTTCTTATCATAGAGTTCTTTCACTTCTTTGGTTAAGGTTATTCCTAGGTATTTTATGTTTTTTGAGGCTATTGCAAAAGGAGTTGCTTTCCTGATTTCAGCCTCAGTCTTTGGGTCAATGGAAAGGCCATTGATTTTTGAGGGTTTATTTTAAATCCTGCTACTTTGCCAAAGTTTTGGATCAGCTCTAGTAGCTTGGGGGTAGAGTCTATGGGGTTCTTTAGGTATAGGATCATGTCATCTGCAAAGAGAGAAAGTTTAACTTCATCTTTTCCTATTTGTATCCCCTTATGTTTTCTTCTTGCCTAATTGCTCTGACTAGGAATTCTAGTACTATGTTGAAGAGGAGGGGAGAGAGCAGACATCCCTGCCTTGCTCATGATTTTAAAGGGAATGGCTTTAGCTCTTCACCGTTTAGAATTATGCTTGCTGTTGGTTTGTCATAGACTGCCTTTATTATATTCAGGAATGTTCCCTGGAATCCCAATTTTTCCAGGGCTTTTATCATAAATGGGTGCTGGATTTTATCAAATGCCTTTTCTGCATCTAGAGATATAACCATGTGATTCTTTACCTTGCTCCGGTTGATGTGGTGGATTATATTTATTGACTTGTGTATATTAAACCAACTTTGCATCCCTGGGATGAATCCAGTTTGATCGTGGTGTATGATTTTTTTGATGACCTGTTGAAGTCGATTGGCCAGAATTTTGTTGAGAATTTTTGCATCAATGTTCATCAGGGAAATCGGTCTATAGTTCTCTTTTTGTGATGAGTCCCTGCCTGGTTTTGGGATGAGGGTTATACTGGCTTCATAGAATGTGTTTGGTAGTGAACTTTCTCTTTCAATTTCATTGAAGAGTTTGAGAAATAAAGAAAGAGTAGAAGAAACACTTGGGCTCCTTGGCACAGGACGAAACTTCCTTAACAAAGACCCAGAAATGCTACAAATCAAGGAAAGGATGGACAAATGGGACTGCATCAAACTGCAGAGCTTCTGCAGGGCAAAGGACATAGCTCACAAGATAAACAGAAAGCCCACAGATTGGGAAAAGATCTTTACCGGCCATACAACGGACAAAGGCCTCATATCTAAAATATATGCAGAACTAAAAAAGTTAAATTCCTCCAAAACAAAACCGCAAAGAACCAACAGCCCCCTCAACAAGTGGGCTAAAGACTTAAAAAGAGACTTCTCTGATGAGGAAATGAGAATGGCCAAGAGACATAAGAAAAAGTGCTCTACATCACCGGCCATAAAGGAAATGCAAATCAAAACAACATTGAGATACCACCTCACCCCAGTAAGAATGTCCTTTATCAAGAAAACTAACACTAATAAATGTTGGAGGGGATGTGGCCAAAAGGGAACTCTACTTCATTGTTAGTGGGAATGTAAACTGGTTCAGCCACTCTGCAAAGAAGGCTAAACATAGAGCTCCCCTAATGACCCAGCAGCCCCACTTTTGGGCATCTACCCAAAAGACCACAAACAAGAACACACTAAAGCCACCAACACAACAATGTTCATCACAGCACAATTTGTCATAGCTAAAATATGGAACCAAACCAGATGCCCCTCAGTAGACAAATGGATCAGGAAAACACGGTACATATACACAGTGGAATTTTATGCCTCTATCAGAAAGAATGACATTGCCCCACTCATAAGGAAATGGAAGGACTTGGAAAAAAATTATACCAAGTGAAGTGAGCCAGACCCAAAGAAACATGGATGGTATGGTTTCCCTCACAGGAAATAATTAGCACAGCTTTAGGCTTGTCACAGCAGAGGATCACAAGAGCCTAATAGCTATGCCCCTATGAATGCATAAGATGATGCTAAGTGAAATGAACTCCATGTTATGGAAACAACTGTTATATCACTGTTGTAATCACTTTCAACATGCCATGTGAAACCCTAGCTTCTATTGTTGATGATCCTCTTGTATCTCCTTCCTGTGGTTGTACCCGCACTATCATTGTATCTCATCTGAGTACACCGGATACTGTATATACTGGTATTAGAACTAGGAAAGTGAAAGGGAATATCAAAATCAAGAGACAAAGGATAAAAAGACACCTCCGAAAACAATACTTACAAAACCATTTGGTGTAAACCAACTGAACAACTCATGGGGGAAGAGGGAAAGGGGGAGGGGGAGGGAGGAATGAGGGAGGAGGTAACCAACAGTACAAGAAATGTACCCAAGGCCTAATGTATGAAACTGTAACCTCTCTGTACATCACTTTGACCATAAATAAGAAAAAAAAAGTATCAGAACAGGACTTTGCAGGGAATATCGCTAACAAATGGTGGGAACTTAGCTGGAGAGTCTCTGGATTTTCTTTTTTTTTTTTTTTTCAGTACTAGTGTTTTAAGCTAAGGACTCATGCTTGTTAGGCAGGTGCTCTACTACTTGGGCCATGTCCCAGACCTCTTTGCTTATGTTATTTTTTAAATAGGGTCTTACTTTTTGCCATATTCTACACCACAATCCTTCTGTTTAGCTTTATAGCTGGGATGATACAAGCATATCTACTTCTGTTAAGATGAGGTGAGGTCAAATGGATTTTCTTCCCAGGGGCTGGTCTTGAGCTGCAATCGTTGCTCCCCCAGCCTTCTGAGTAGCCAGGATTATAGGCATGAGCTCCTGAACCTGGCTTGGAATGCCTCTCTTAGAGTGTTGAAAGCTCTGTGGTAGTTTGGATGGAAAGGCTGAACTCACTAAAGAAGACTTCTATTGTTTCTGCTCCTGTTTTCGTTTTTGGAGACAGAGTCTCATTATGTTAGCCTCCTGAGTGTGGGAATTACAGTTGTTTACTACATTTCCAACTCAGATGCTTTTCTAAGTTTATCAAGTAAGTGACACAAACTAGCACATACACACACCACACGCATACACATACATGTATATGCGTGTGAGTATATATATATGCACATACATACATATAGATATATTCTTCTATAAGATGGAGATTTTGGAGGAAAAAAAGGAAGGAGAGGCAGGAAAGTAATCAGAAGCTGGAGGGCTTGAAGATTGGGAGTTCTTAAGTACTTAGTAGAACACAATGGGAGAATATCTATGCTCACCTGTAAGGATGAAGAGAGTGCAAAATTGCATTGGTCATTCAAAGAAATAGCTCATGTAACCCTCAAGGAGACTGTAATGTCATTTTTTTTCCTACCATAAAAATGACACTGTAGCCCGAGTCACCACAAGCAGAGACAGTGTCAGGCCTAGGGCTCAGGACCCTCTTTAGAAGAAACAAATGCTGGGATTTTGATCATTTGATAGGGTTTCCATGCTTCTAATGAGGTACTTCTGGTGGTTGCCATGGTAAATGTTTGGGGCAGTGTTTCCAAGTCTCCTAATTAGCAAGTAGCATATGGTGAGGTTACACTGCGCATTTTGGGCTTAAATAGTTGCCATGGAAACACAAGATGAGTGAGAGACTTCCGCTATGCAGAGGCAGGACTGAGGAATGGAGAGGTCCTTCCATCAAGAGACTGGCCACACAGAGTACACTTACTTGTTGAGAGATTACTATCTCACTGTTTGAGTAGATTTAAGGCAGACCTAATTAATTGTTGAGGTTAATCACTGTTGCTCCACGTCCCTGAGGACTGTGTTTCCATTTGAGCTCAGCAAGGATTGTAGATCATCACTGCTCAGCATTTTCTTTTTTTCTCTTTTCTTTTTCTTTCTTTTTTTTTTTTTTTTGGTTTTTTTTGTTGTTGTTGTTGGTTATGGGGCTTGAACTCAGGTTCTAGGAGCTGTTCCTGAGCTCTTTGTACTCAAGGCTGGCACTCTACCACTTTGAACCACAGCTCCACTTCCAGTTTTCTGGTGGTTAATAGGAGATAAGAGTCTCACAGACTTTCCTGAATGGGCTGTTTTTGAACTGTGATCCTCAGATCTCAGCCTCCTGAGTAGCTAGGATTACAGGAGTGAGCCACCAGCGCTTAGCTTATTGCTCAGCAATTTCAAAGACAAGGAGCATTGCTCAAACCATCACGAGTAACAGGCCAGTGTTTTACTTAGTGTAACTAACATCCACATGAGAAATATCCTTAGAAATGTCAGAGGCTTGTGAGAACTAGATTAATCAATCAGATTCTAGTGGCTTCTGTATAAAGAAATTGGAATGCTAATTTTATTATATATATTATTTATTTATTTTTGCCAGTCCTGGGCCTTGGACTCAGGGCTTGAGCACTGTCCCTGGCTTCTCTTTGCTCAAGGCTAGCACTCTGCCACTTGAGCCACAGCGCTACTTCTGGCCATTTTCTATATATGTGGTGCTGGGGAATCGAACCCAGGGCTTCATGTATATAAGGCAAGCATTCTTGCCACTAGGCCATATTCCCAGCCCCGGAATGCTAAATTCTTACATTCATGGAACCTGGTCTTTGATCTTCCTAGTTTAAGAATTTGTTGTAGGACAATGTAGGATCCTTACTCAAAATTACCGCACAAGGTTATTTCTCTTAGCTCAGTGTTAGGGATCAGAAAGAGTGTTTGCCATGGGCTCTGAGGATTCGGTTCCGAGAGTAAGGATTAAGAGTAAGAAATAAGCAAGGGCAAGGAATGTGTGTGAGGATAGGGAATGTCCTCTCCCACCTCCAGGTGTCATATCTGTCTGTCTGGCGCATTCTGTGGAGATGAGATGGACCCAACACATGTGAAATTGGCTTGCATGTACACATTGGAATGGGTTTGTTTTTCACATAATGAGCCTTCCTGGGGAGAGCAGGTCAGGCTGTGAATGAACATCTGAGACTCTCCTAAGACAGGACAAGGAGCAGAGACTGGCTTTGGCTTTTAATATGGTTGGAGGATTGGGGCTGGACCAAGAGTTCGAGGGGGTTGATTGTCCCAAATGCCCAAGAAAGGAGACACAATGGGCTTTCTCTTCAGCTTGCTTAGCTCTGGACTCTCACAAATGTTTTGCTCAGGCTGACTTCAAACTGCGATCCTCCCAATCTCAGCCTTCCAAGTCAGGAGGATTACTGGGAGCCACAAGTACCTGACATGAAGGAAGCTCCTGCTGGGTGGCCGTGGCCCATACCTGGTAATCAGAGTTATTCAGGATGCTGATATACGAGGATTGCACTTCAAAGCCAGCCCAAGCAGGAAAGCCTCTGAGACTCTCTTACCTCCAGTTAACCAGCAAAAAAACAGAAGTGAAGCTGTGACTCAAGTGGTAGAGTGCTAGCCTGAAGCCAAAAAAAACCTCAGGGACAGTGTTCAGGCCCTGAGTCCAAACCTAAGGACAACACCAAAAGAAGAAAGAGGAAGAAAAGGAGGAAGAGGAGGAAAAGGATTTTGGCCCCTTACATTATTTCTTTGAAGAAGGATTTTGGCCCCTTATATTGTTTCTTTAAATGCAATTGCAGTTGATTGCCAAAATTACATCCTATAAGTCAACAGATAAATTTAAATGTCCAGCACCTAGCACAGATTCTTAAATTTTGTGGTAACCCTAGAAGTTTTGTTTGAGGTTCCTTTCTCAAGAGCATAGGGTACAAACTGAAGAGATGGGAAATGTAAATGCTAAGTTGAGGAATGTGAACTTGATTTCATAGGCCCTGGAAGAAACAGTGACTTTTTTTTTAAAGCAGTAATATGGTGCTGAAAATAATTATGCACAGCTGTCTGAATCACATCAAGTGAAATGGTATGGAGTTCTGAGGTAATCTAACAGAAATAAAATGTCACCAAAGATAATTAGAACCCTCAAGTGCTGACTTATCATGAACAGCTATGTCTTGGGTGCATTTATCAGGTGCTGTGCTAATTGCAGATTCTGCTTATTTATGGTGATCAAATGTATCATTCAATGCTCAATACTCTTTATTCTTGTAATATCTTATTATTTAACTTAGTAACCGCCTAGTGAGGAAAATATGATTCTAGTTTTACAAATGATGAAACTGAAGTGAAGGATATTGATTAAATTGACTTGCCCAAAATAGGGCTTTGTCTTTTTTGTTTTAATTATATATAAGTAGCTGAACAAGAGGGTTATCATTCAAGTTGTCGGTTTGTAAGTACAATGCATCTTGATCAATATGCCCTTTTCATCATTCTCTCCCATCTGTCTCTATTCATTCAGGAGGAAGGGAAAGCAGGGAAGCCCAGAGATGCCTGGAGGGGCTTTATGGAAGAAGACTTAGAGGCTCTGAAGGGCTTAGGGGAAGGTGGTGAATAGCAATGGTGGGAGG
This sequence comes from Perognathus longimembris pacificus, assembly GCF_023159225.1. NCBI lineage: Eukaryota > Metazoa > Chordata > Mammalia > Rodentia > Heteromyidae > Perognathus > Perognathus longimembris. The sequence goes on from NC_063164.1 coordinate 51,109,855, forward strand.
GAACGTGGGAGTTCTTATGAGAGCTGTTGATTGGGCATAGGATAGACAGCGAAGTGTTAAAAATAACTAGCAGCTTCTGGCAGGAGCAACTGAGGAGGTAGTGATGTTGCTTGTGTCACCTGCTGCAGATAAAGAACCAGGTCTGGAGGAGAAATTGCACTCACAGTCAACCCCTTTAGCTTGGTAAAAGTCATTCGGGTATTGATCCCAAGACGCTTGAGAGACTGAGTCACCCCTAGTTTGTTTTACTGGTCTCATAAATTCCTACAAAGCTTTCCTTTTCTCCCTCAAAGCCACCCTCCTCCCTGCCACCACTTCTTCTAAAACAGAACTAGCCTTATCACGACGGCTCAAAAATAGAAATCTCCCTCCTCCTTTTCAAGAAATAAATCACCACACCCCCCACGGTATTCTGGATAATGAAAGGTCTTTCCCTCTCCAGAGCTGCTGCCATCGTTGCCTCTCTAGTTTACCTTCTTCTGTCTTAGTCCTGCTGGAGAGCCAAGAACTCAACCCGCTCTCCCCGACTTCCTCTTGGCCTTCAGTGCATATCATGGGGCTCTGCACACCATGTCTCCCACATGCCCCTTTGTCCCGCTTAGCTTCTTTCCCCACTGCTGCTCTCACTTAGTCACTCTTGTTTTGGGACTTCTCTTCAAATTCTAAGGAGAAAACTAGTTTCCCTTAGGATTACAAACCCAGCCACATAGCTAATCCAGCAGAATGGCAGACTAAAGACAACAGTATCTATATAAATACCATGGAACTGCCCTGGGAATCCACTGGAAGATGAGCTTTTGCAAGCCAAGGAAGTCCATAAATGCCACAGCTGGCAAATGTCCTCCTGTCCACATCCTGGAATCCCCAGTGCTGGGAGCATTGAGAGGTAGGGGCCTTCGGTGGTGGTCAGGAGAACTCTGCCCTGATGAACAGATTGGTGACTGGCATGATTATGCACAGATTGCAGAAGTGACTTTGCTATTTTGAGAGTAGGTTTGTTATGAAAGTAAGTTTGCCCTTCCCCTTGCACATGCTTTCTCTCTTTCACACATATGCATGTGCACCAGCAAGGGAGTGCAAAACACACACACACATTCACACTTTCCTTCTGTCTTCCACCATGGGAGACACAGCAAGACTACCTTCCCTGGACCTTCGCTAGAGGCATCTCCTCACTCTTAGACTTCTCAGCTTCCCAAGCCACAAACCAAATAGGACACTTCTATTGCTCATTAGTTATCCGCCCTAAGGAATTCAGTTATAGCAGCGTAAAACAAACTAAGACAGTGAGGAAAGAGGAAAGCATGACTTAGCTGCACCCTAACTAAAAAAAAATCCAGAACTTTTTGTTTCCCTCCAAGGAAATAAAATTACTTCACCCTCTGATCTCCAAAAATGACACTTATTTTCCATTCTAAAATCAAAGCAAAATATAGGGAGATCTCAGCAGCCTTCATGATTCAGGGCCTGAAGTCACAAATCCTTAATAGTTGTGGAAATGTGCTTGACATTGTGCGGAGAACAAACACTGATACCAGAAACAAATTTACTTAGCAAGGAATAAAGGAAAGGGAGTCTGTCATCCAGAAAACTCGGTGATTCATGGCTAAAAATACAACCACTGGAGGAGAGCTGTGGCTTAGCCAGAGATTCTGTGTTGATATTTGATGCTAATTTGGAAGCTTTAGGCTTGAAAGGGCAGGGCCATGAGGGAAATGGGAGCCTCAGCTGGCTCAGAAATGAATATGCAATCAGCAGTTCTGCATTTATCTTGCTTTCTGCAGACCTACTAACACCCCAGAAAACCTTTTTATCTCTTTCAAAACCGGGGATGCTCTTTGTTGCCTCCCCTCCACCTCTCCCAACTCCTTGTGTTTCCCTTCCACAGAAAAAGTAGAGGAAACAAAGATGCTGGCTTTCTACTCTCTTGCCCAGTTCATTTCTTGGGGACCTATCTCCAGTTCCCTTCGGTTTCTTTCTCTTAAGTATATTATATGATTGCACCATTGAATAGCTTCAGTTTCCTTGTAACTGTCCAAGGATATCCTGAGGGTAATTTTCTTCTAAGATCCCCCTCTTTGTCTTTTGTCCCATGGTCCATCATAGACACACAAATACATAAACATGAAACTCCCTCTTCCTATTCACTTATGCCCACATTGATTACATTGTCAGTAAGTTTTGTAGCCACGACTAACTTTATAACAAATGTAATCTTAAGAACAACAGTCTACAAAGGGTTTTCACAACTCTCAGTTCACGTTGTTTCTGGAACAACCTCCTAATAGATGAGAGAAATAATTAATCCTGTGAAAAAGTAACCCTTAAGAGCTTGAAAGGAATAGTATTGTCCTAATAGGTATATTCAAATCCACCTAGACCTAACTTGAAAATTTCTAAAGAACAAAACCTATCTTTGAGATTACATAGCTTCTATCAATAAATATTAACTACTAAATAGCAATGTATAATTATATATTATAGTTATTTGTAATATTGATATATAAGGTGACAAAATCCTAAGGGTTTCAATGACTGCTGAGAAGAAATAAACCTATTTTCCTGCAGTCTATATATTTAATTGAAGAGGACAAGATGACTCAAAACAAGCAATTGAAAAATACACTTACCCCATATTAGAGAAGACATACTCAGAATAACAGTTTCAAGAATGACACATTAAGATATCTATGCAAAGGGTCTGGGAATATGGCCTAGTGGCAAGAGCGCTTGCCTCCTACACATGAAGCTCTCAGTTCGATTCCCCAGCACCACATATATGGAAAACGGCCAGAAGGGGCACTGTGGCTCAGGTGGCAGAGTGCTAGCCTTGAGCGGGAAGAAGCCAGGGACAGTGCTCAGGCCCTGAGTCCAAGGCCCAGGACTGGCCCCCCCCCCCCAAAAAAAAAGATATCTATGCAAAGGGGTTGAGGATATGGCCTAATGGCAAGAGTGCTTGCCTCATATACATGAAGCCCTGGGTTCAATTTCCCCAGCACCACATATACAGAAAATGGCCAGAAGTGGCACTATGGCTCAAGTGGCAGAGTGCTAGCCTTGAGCAAAAAGAAGCCAGGGACAGTGCTCAGGCCCTGAGGACTGGCAAAAAAAAAAAAAAGAGAAAAAAGAAAAAGAAAAGAAAAGAAAAAGATATCTGTGCTTTTTTTTTTTTTTAAAGGCACCCAGATCTGAGGAAAATATTAGATTTTTATCATCTGCCCTAGAAAGATAAGCTAATTTGGGAGGAAAATTAGATGACACAAAATCAAAACATGCTTCATAAAGCAATGATTTCATCACTTTGTACAACTCCTGAGGGAATTTATAAAGCTTGGTTATTTCAGTATTTGTCCTGGTGGGTGTGGGATGCCCAGGCAATTCACCTCAGGATGACAAAATACTGTGCAAAATACCTACACAGTAAATACTGTGCAAAGCAAAACTATGATACCAACTTCTTAAAAATACTATTAATTTGGGGCTATTTCTTTGGGATGACTTGTGGATCAATATCTCAATGTAACTAATCCTGGGAGAATATCTTCCTTTCTTTTCTTTATGCAGGTACTTAGACTTGAACTTAAGATACTTTCCTTTATTTTTTGCTCAAGGCTGGTGCTCTACCACTTGAGCCACAGCTCTACTTCTGGTTTTTTTTGGGGGGAAGGGTTGGTTAGAGATAAGAGTCTCTTGGATTTGTCCACCTGGGCTGGCTTTGAAGCATGATTCTTAATTTTAACCTCCTAAGTAAGTAGGATTACACATGTAAGCCACCAGTGCCTGTCTCTCTGATGTCAGAGGACAAGGTGAAGAGAGTAGAGAGGATGGGACAGATGGCGGGAAACTTGAGATCACACTCACCAACACTGCCATGAGGCCATCTTCAAGGAGGTTCTCAAACATGTGGTCAATATGCCTGGCTCCTAAGTAGCAGGGATTACAGGCATGAGCACTGATGCTCATTATGTTTTAGGTCTCTGGTCCAAGACCTACTTATAAGGATTTAAATCCTTGATTTATTGAGATTTTTCAAACTTTGCATGACAGAGCTGATCATTTTCAGATGTTTGCTTAGGGTCTCATTTACCCATCGCAATACTATTTTTATGTGCCAATTATAGTTTTGAAAGCTCAAGTTTTACAACAATTGATAAGCTTGGAGAGAATGGTACACATTCTCCTAGTGACCTTTCTTCAGTAGTCTATGAACATTTCATTTTGGACTTTCATTGGTAATAGTCCCACTTATCAATAAGAATTTTTTTAATGTCCACTAAAGCAAATCATTAGCCAAATTTCTTATTCACTTATTAACTCACAGTTCACGTTATGAAATACAAAGCTTGCTTTTCCAGGAGTCAGACGAGAGGAAACACTGCCAATGAGGAGTATGAGTGTGGCAAGACCATTGCAGGCGTGGGAGAGAACAGGTGCATGGTGTGTGCTGTGCACCAGCCAGGAGGAGATGCAGGGAGCAGGGCAGTGCTAATTTGGGAAGAGAAGAGACAGAGGAGCAGAAGGACGGTGCAGTGGGCAACTAGGACTCCAAATGGGAAAACTCAGAAAACATCCACTCTATATTGAAAATATGATAGGTACAAAAGAGTTCCTTATCTTTTTATCGTTATCAGAACATGGATTTCTACTCTCTAGCAGTTTCCTGCTCATAGGGTGCTTGCAGTGTGTGTGTGTGGGGGGGGGGGTCTTGGCTAGCCTAGAACTCTCTATGTATCTCAGCCTGGCATTGATCGTGTGACCCTCCTGCCTCTAGTACCCAAGCAAAGCTCTGAAATTATACGTGTGTGCCACCACAGCTGGCCTCCAGTCAAACGAAGAATTAAACCAATAAACGTGGAGGTGAAGGAATCCTTATTTTTCAGAAGAACTACATGACTTTGGACTAGTTACATGTTTAATGCTTCATTTACACATTTGTGAAAAATGCATTGTTATGAAAGGTACTCAGAATGTGTTTGAATCAAGCATGTCAAGGCACACAGACAGATGAATTTCTGTTCTGAGTAAAAAAACCAAAAACGCTAGATACTTGCAGAGTTCTGGAAATCAGAGTGGTGTGTGCATTCCCCGGGAGGTCTTAAGCACTGCATTCCTCTACACTGGGATGACACTGGCAGCCCAAAGAAGGACTCAAAGCCCAGCCTGAATGAATTTTAGTAGAGATTACTTATAAAGCAAGAGTTGAATGGGAGGATTATATTTGCAGGGCCTGGTTCTTTTCTCCTGAAGAGCTGCTACCTAGATTCTCCAGAACCTCCTCTTAACAAGTTGCTGTTTATATGGTCCTAATTCTGTAGCAGAAATCTGGACAACAGCGCCTCTCAAGGTCAAAAACAGCATGCATGACAGCAAGCTCAAGTATAAGATGTGTGTCTGTGAGCTCTGCCTTGCCTCTTTTCAGGAGTCCTGCTGAGCCAGGAAGATACTGTCCAACCACACGTCACTGAAAAATGGGGTTAGCTGTCGACAGACTCGTCACCCTACAAGGAGTCAAGGCCACAGGGAGAAGCCCAGGGGACAGTGAGGAGTCAGAGGGAGCAAGGGGGAGAGATTGACAAGAGCTTTGCTGTGGTTCCCAAGGGAAGGAAAAGGCAAGAAAGCAGGTTTAGGATTAGCGAGGCTGGATAATTTTAGCAGGCATTGGGGCATGTAAGAGCTGACTCAAGTTGTGAGGTGCTTGATTCTGAGGTGATTAGGAAAGGGATGTAATGACCCCAAGCGTTAAGACCCCCCATAAAGGCTTGGCTGGAAGTGGAAGCTCTGAATTGGTTGGTTTGCATAGGAAAGGTGAGGTGTTTGCTCTCTCTAGAAATTACTTAATACCGAGAAGAAAGTCCTGATGTCAAAGCCTTAACTACCCAAACCAGAAAGCAGTTGCACACATGTTAATGCAATTACCCCAGTTCCCACTGAAGAACACGAAATAACACATTCTTGGTTGATACAAGCAACTCTACAAGGAGGTACTGCATTCTATTAAGTACAGATACTAAAATCTGTATTATCAGAAAAGGTTGAATGAGGTCTAGTGCTGGTGGCTCATGCCTGTAATTTTAGCTACTCAGGAGGCTAAGAGCTGAGGATTGCAGTTCAAAGCTAGCCTGGGGAGGAAAGTCCCTGAGACTCTTATCTCCAATTAACCACCAGAAAACCAGAAGTAGGACTGTGGCTCAAAGTAGCAGAGTACTAGCCTTGAGCAAAAGAGTTCAGGGACAGCACCCAGGCCCTGAGTTCAAGCCCCATGACCAATTAGAAAAAAAAGTTGAATGAGTGCTACAGAATTTTTAAATAAAATAGCAAATGTAACCTGTTATGATTTTAAATATGAAATGTTCCTACAGATTTAATCCCCAGCTTTTGGCATTATTTTGGGAGGTGGTAGGAAGTTAAGGAGGATGTGTTTAGCTGAGGGAGTAGGTCACTAAAGATGACTTTTTGAAAGTTATATCAGATCCTCAGTGCCTCTCTCTCTGTCTCTCTGTCTCTCTCTCCCTCCCTCCCCCTGCTTTCTGTATGCCATAGGATAAGAGTTACCAAATTCCTAAGCTAGAGGCCCAACTTCAGGGATTTCAAACATGCTAGGTCCAGCCAACATGTCCTAATATGCCAACAGAGTTGGGTTAGTGGTAAAAGGCAACGAAAGATGTAATATATGATAGAGGTACAACACAGGAAGGGGCTATGTAAGCACTTTAGTCCATCTTCAAGGTAGAGACATGAGCTTTAGGTTTAACTAGAGGAAGAATCAGAGAAGAGGGAGAGCGGTATAAATAATTAAGTAGTCCCAGGAAAGTGTGTCCTGGATGATCATCATCTCAGTTCTACTTGTTTGGTTCTGCAAGGATTTCCAGAAACAATGGTAATTGCTGTCATCACTTGGGGGAGCAATCAAGTTCCCATGAGACCGTTACTCCTGCTCCAGAGTGTGGCCTCACCATCATTTGGGGGTGGTTTGCCCTGCCAGGATGGATCTTCCCTTCTTTGGGGATAGTTTCAATCCCCTGTCATAAAGATGTGTTAACCAGTCCTGCCATTCCTAAAACCCTAGGTGATTATAGGGAAGAGAGAGAGAAATAGAGAGAGAGACAGAGACAGAGACAGAGACAGAGAGACAGACAGACAGACAGAGAGACAGAGACAGAGACATAGAGACTCAGAAGAAAAAAGACGTAAAATAGAAGTGTGGATGTCATGCTTTTATTTTGCTTTCTATTCCTTTGTGGGCCCAAGTCAGGAGAGAGTGATTAAAAAAAACAACACAACTTTCTCAGTACCTGTTACACAAGTAGCTTCTGCTATAGGCTCCCACTGCCACAAGGTTCTGCCTTACTCACAGGCCATGGATCATCGGAGCAAGGATTAGGACTGAAACCTCTGAAATCATTAGCCAAAATAAATGTTTTTGCCCTTACATGGTTTGGGTCAGGTGCTTTGTCACAGAGATAAAAAAAAAAAAAGTCTACCTCACCACCAATTCCCTTTGCTGCCACCCCACAGGTTCTACCCAGTAGCCCTGTTAATTAATGGCAAAACTAGGAGTTGACCCTCAGCTTCATGCTTCCTGTGCAGTGTTACGCAGTAAGGAGAGCAAGGTCTATGCTCCTGCTGTTGAGAAGGGCTCCATAATAACACTTGAGCTAATTATGGTTTCACTTCTGGCCTAGAATCAGAGGCCTGCTTAAAAGGACAGACTCTAGAGCGTCAGAGGGAACCTCTAGGGAGGGTTTCTCTACTTTGCTGGACTTGCAGTGTCTGATTGAACTCCTTCCAAAAAAAGAATCCTAGTAAGTCTGATTGAAATCTAGAAATCTGGTCTGGAATGTCTCTTACGTGTCACTCACTACAAACCCAGGACTAATGGATCAGTTAGGAAAACTCTAACACCCGGAGCGCATGGTCTCTCTATTTGGGGGCAGTGAAAGAAAGTTTAAGAGACCCAAAGAAATCTTCAGAATCATATCCCTATTAACTCCCAGATGTGCATCTTCTATCCCTACTGCCTACACTAAGAAAACAGTAATTATGTGTGATTCATAAACCTGTGATTCACTTCCATGATTATTATTTTTCTCCAGCTAAATAAACTGTATACACCCTTCATGATTTAATTTTGAACTCTTACAGCTTAGCTACAGAGAGAAATTTGGGTATTAATATGTCAAAAATGTTGCTTAAATAATTATTTCAGTTTCTTGTCTTGCACTTGCCCCCTAGGAAATCAGGGCCTGGGTAGATGGCTGCTCTACAGGCTGTAATCAAATGTCAGCCCACCTTGGTGAAGATTGTTTCATTGATTGGCCACCAATCAGGCAAATGCCAGCTGTATTCCAAGCAGAAGGAGAAAAGTTCATTTTAAACCACCATTTGTTTAAGAGCAGAGCTCTTGATTTATGCTCTTTTGAATACAGATAGTTTCTTGTCCATTACTTAAATATAAACTACAACATACTATTTTGCTTATAAACCACTTAAGTACTTATAACCAGCATGACCACAGAAACATAGGTTTATTTCTATAAAATAAAGTAAAACATGTACAAAATTAATGTCAATGGCAGTTAGTAGGAGTAATGTTGTTGTTGTTGCTTGTTTTGTTTTTATAGACAAAGAGAAAGGACTAATTTTTTTATTTTTATTTTTTGCCAGTCCTGCGGCTTGGACTCAGGGCCTAAGCACTGTCCCTGGCTTCTTTTTGCTCGAGGCTAGCACCCTACCACTTGAGCCACAGCTCCACTTCTGGATTTTTTTTTTTTGCCAGTCTTGGGCCTTGAACTCAGGGCCTGAGCACTGTCCCTGGCTTCTTTTTGCACAAGGCTAACAATCTTCCACTTGAGCCACAGCTCCATTTCTAGCCATTTTCAATATATGTGGTGCTGAGGAATCGAACCCAGGGCTTCATGCATATGAGGCAAGCACTCTTGCCCCTAGACTTATTTCCAGCCCCACTTATGGCTTTTTCTATATATGTGGTGCTGAGGAATCAAACCCAAGGTTTCATGTTTGTGAGGCAAGCACTCTACCACTCGGCCATGTTCCCAGCTGAGAAAGGACTAACTTTAGGAATAAATGTGGAATTCATAAAGGTCTATAAAAGCAAGGACCTAGAAGAAATTTTATAAAAAGCTTTCACATCTGTTGCTTCATTTAGATTTATAGAAACCATATAAAGGAAATTGGATCTTTGTTTTTAAGACTGAAGGAAGATTTATGTAAACATAAAGCAAATTGTCCTGAGAATTGAGAACTTGAAGTAGAAGTCAAACTATAGGTCTTAATAAAACCAAGACCATAGGGTTTTTATTGGTGTGATGGTAACTTTTTGCTTGTGTTTTTCATTTGTTTTTTTTTTTTTTTAGTTGGTCATGAGGTTTGAACTCTGGGTCTGGGCACTGTCCCTGAGCTCTTTAGCTCAAGGCTAGCACTCTAGCACTTGAGCCACAGTACCACTTCTGTTGTTTTGTGTTTTAATTAAACAACATCGTAATTAAATAACTAATTTCTACTCCAAAAAAAAGTATAGTTTATCAGCTTACTCTTACTAGCTTGCCATTCTCACTGTTCTCTAAAGATCTATGACTTTAGTCTTCAAAGACATTCATCTATTGGTACTCTTATTTGTTACTATGCTCCATTTACATCTACACAGAATGGCAGTTCAAACCCAGACCAGGCAGACAAATCCAAAAGAGTATTATCTACAATTGGCCATCAAAAAGCCAGAAACGGAGCTGTGGCTCAAGTGCTAGGCACCAGCCTTGAGTGAAAAAGCTGAGAACGAGAGGTCCTGTGTTAAAGCCCTACTTCTGGCACAATCAATTAGCCAATCAATCAATTAAAAAATTATACATCCTAGGCTGGGGATATGGCCTAGTGGCAAGAGTGCTTGCCTCGTATACACGAGGCCCTGGGTTCGATTCCCCAGCACCACATATACAGAAAATGGCCAGAAGTGGCGCTGTGGCTCAAGTGGCAGAGTGCTAGCCTTGAACAAGAAGAAGCCAGGGATAGTGCTCAGGCCCCTGAGTCCAAGCCCCAGGACTGGCAAAAAAAAAATTACACATCCTAGAACTTTTCAATATGTATTAGAACTTTTCAATATGTACATGATGCATACAAAAAAATTGTACAAACAGAAAAATCACCACCCCCACAACCCTGCTGATATAGCCTAAGGGAATAATCATTTAGAAAAGTTACAAAAAATAATAGTTATCCCTATATATCTTTGACCTATTTTTTCCCTTCAAGTTAGGGTCTTATGTACCATTGTATAATTATCAGAAACAGGAAATTAAAGTTAGTACAACATGTGGCTGAGAATATGGCCTAATGGCAAGAGTGATTGCTTCATATACATGAAACCCTGGGTTCAATTCCCCAGCACCACATATACAGAAAATGGCCAGAAGTAGCGCTGTGGCTCAAGTGGCAGAATGGTAGCCTTGAGCAAAAAGAAGCCAGGGACAGTGCTCAGGCCTTGAGTCTGAGCCAGGACTGGCAAAAAAAAAAAAAAGTTAGTACTACACTGTTAACAAAACTGTAGACCTTTATTTGAATTATACCAGGCTTCTTTTCCTAGTCTAGGGTTCAACCCAACATCCCATGTTGCAGGAAGTTCTGACTTCTGTCTTAGCCTTTCCCACCGATGACATTTTCTCAAGCCTTGTATTTTATGATCTTGAAAATATTTGAAGTTTACTGGTGAGTTACTCTATAATTGACTCCAAAGTCTGTCTAGTATTTCCTCATGATAGTATCCAAGCAAAGCATTGTGATATCCTCCTTGGTGTATGATATCAAAGTCCATCATGATTTGTCTTCACACATTTATTCAATACTTGGTGAAGTTAGTGTCTGCTGGGTTTCCCCACTGTGAATACTGTATTTTCCTGAGAAACCAATAAACACTTTATGGAGAACTACTTTGAGACCAGGCCAATGTCCTGTTTCTCATTAAATTTTCACCAACCAATTTTAGCACACATTGGTGGTCAACAATTATTATTGTAATGTTTAAGGGTGACTCCATTACTCTCAATCCTTTTACATATACTAATTGGACTTTAAGAAGTACTTTTGTCCCATAATTACTCAATTGCTTATTGATATTAGTATAGATTCATGGATATTTAACTTTTTTCAAAGATTTATAATGAAATACTATCATTATTTATTTTATAGCTAAAATCAGTGCTGCTTTGTCTATTTATCTATGCCTGTGTCCTGTTGACATCTCTGTATCTGCCTCACACACACACACACACACACACACACACACACACACACACACACACACACACAGAGTTTCTTACTTGAATTTCTTTGTTTGGATCTTCATCCTAAATCCCATTGTCCTAACTAGCAAGCTGGCTTACCAAGAGCAACCAAGATCTGCCACAGTAGACCTTTGCCTTCATAGCATTTCAGATTCATATATTCCTTGAGCCAACCTCCTGGCACTCTGAATTAGCAACTCTGATGCAAACCTATATCTAGAGTTCATGAAGCTAAAACCAAAAATCTCATAGATGGTGATTCAAAGCATGATTGGAGCATGCGTGGCTATCACTGTTCTACTCCATAGGTTAAGGGAGTGTATTCCTTGTTGATTTCAGAGAACACTACTAGTCAGCAACTGGTCAGCAGCTGGCAGTGGTGACTCACGCTTAGAATCCTAGCTACTCCGGAGGCTGAGATCTGAGGATCACAGTTCAAAGCCAGACTGGGCAGGAAAGTCTATGAGACTCTTATCTCCAATTAAACACACACACACACACACACACACACACACACACACACACACACACACACAAAACAACACAAAAAAGCAAATCAAACAAAAAACAGAAGTGGAGCTGTGATTCAAGTGGTAGAGCGCTAGCCTGGAGAAAAGAAAAGAAAAAGACTTAGGGACAGTGCCAAGGCTCAGAGTCCAAACCCAGGGCCAGCTTTAAAGAGAAAGAGAGAGAGAAAGAGAGAGAGAGAGAGAGAGAGAGAGAGAGAGAGAGAGAGAGAGAGAGAGAGAGAGTAGACTAAGCAGACATCATTGGAAACAAGTTGGAAATGCAATTTTTTTGAGCCCCTCTCAGATAGAAGGAAGCAGAAACTCTGGGGGTGGGACTAGGAATTAGTATTTAATGAGCTTCCCAGGGAATTCCTATGCATGCTGACCTGTGAGAGGCACTAAAAATATATTTTCTTATAGTTAGCAAAAATCATAGGCAAACCAACCCAAGTCAACTCTCCAGTCTAAAATCTACACAAAGCAACTGCTCTAAGTTTGTTTGTTTGTTTTACTTGAATGTGTTTACCTTGAAGTTCCCCTAAATTGACATTTTCCTTTGTTCACGTATTATCTAAACTATTCCAAAAAGATGTCAGTGACCCTATAAAGCTGTCAGCCCAGAGGGAAGAAAGCTGGATTCTTGTTTGCGAACAGTGATACAAATATTTTAACACAGTACTACATCCTTTTTCCTTACACTTCCAGCATCTTTCCCATGGAAGAAACAATGCTTTTCAAAAATGTATATATGTTAATTAAATTTTCATCTTTTTATATAATGAGAATCACTTTCTAACAGACATATATAAGAATTCTTTTTTTTTCAAATTTTTATTATCAAACTGATGTACAGAGAGGTTACAGTTTCATACGTTAGGCATTGGATACATTTCTTGTACTGTTTGTTACCTTGTCCCTCATACCCCATATATAAGAATTCTTCTGTCAAGCCTTAATTCATGAATTTTGTGCATTATTATCTAGTCACAACAAACTCCATAGTAAATAATAAGGCAACTGAGACCATTCAACTTGTGCAATTATGCTCATTTACTTAGTAATTTGATGATGTGTCCTTGTTAAAGGTATATGCTCAAAGTGAAAGGAAAGGATTATAGTAGGTGTTTTGGCTGTTTACCCATAATAGACTGACTTTATCAATGGGTCTGTTAAATTCTTCGAAAATCACTTTTTAACCTAAAACCAATCCCCATCCAAGTTTTTGTCACTGAATAGTTAAACCAATTTATTCAATTACTTAGCCAGCCAGAATCCATTCTGCCGGTTACTGTGTTGAGTACAGGAGAAATATAACAAAAGAACAGGCACTGGTAGAGATGGAGAAGGTTGCATACCCACATACCAGTCTCTACATCTGTAAAGATGCCCCATTCATTCACCTACCCTGTCCTCTAGACACAGTGTAAATCATCTCTCCCTGGGACATTGTGTGTACATCCACTCTCTTCCAGCTTTGAAGCTATGGGTACCTAAAATACATGTAGATGCACAATGAGAGCACAGTAGTACTTTAAAATATCTACCAATTTAAAGTTCCTATTGTGGGCTGGGTGCAAAATGTGATCTTTATCCCTTTGTAACCCATGCTGTGTTGGTAAATGGCTTTCCAGAGGGTAAGGGCTTGACCTTCAGTGTTTGCTGATTTCTGCGGCACATCATGACTAATTTAAAGTTACTCAATTTTTTAACAACAGGCTGTAAAACTTCTGAAAATTTAACAATTAAATCTGCCCCAAATACAAACTGGCTCTAGTACCCACTGTGTGTAAGTCTCAGAAACAGCTCATGTACTCATATTTCCACAGTCATGTCAATGTCATCTCCATTTTACAGATAAGGAAGTCAAAGCCAAATCATTTGTTCAGGGTCATGCAGTAAATGATTAAATTTGATGTAAACCTAATCTTATTATACTCTACTAACAAATATGAGTTAGACAAGCCATGCCCTAGTGACTCTTCGCTGTAATCCTAGCTGCTCAGGAGGCTGAGAATGGGAGTATAGAGTCCAAGGTCAGTCTGGGTAAAAAGCTTTTGAAGCCCTTTCTCAACCCAAAGCTGGATGCAGCAGTATGTGCCTGTCACTCTAAACTGCTAGATGGGAGATTGAGATTGGGTACGTCATGGTTCCAGGACAGCCCAGGTAGAAAAGTCCGTGAGACAAGAAGCTGGGAACTAGAAAAATTGAGGGAAGAAGTAGGGCTGGGAGAATGATGAAAGGGGTGACATTGATCAAGATGCACTGTACTCATAAACGGACATGTTAAATTGAAACCCCTTTGCACAATTACATAAAGAAAATTTAAAAACTAATAATAAACCAGGTGCTTGTGGCTCACATCTGTAATCCTAGCTACTCAGAAGGCTGAGAGCTGAGGATCCCAGTTCAAAGCTAGCCAGGGCAGGAAAATCTGTGACACTCTTCAATCAATCAACCAAAACCTGCAAGTGCAGCTGTGGTTCATGGGGTAGAGCAACTAGTATTGAGCACAAAGGTTCAGGGACAGCTCCCAGGCCCTGATTTTAAGCCCAGACCAGCATACACACACACACACACACACACACACACACACACACACACACACACACATACACACACACACACAGAGCTAAGGAACAGCAGCACTTAGGCCTTGAATTCAAGCCTCAGTACTGGCATGATAGTTAATCCAATAGATAGACAGACAGACAGATAAAATAACTACTATTAATATGCTAAAGCTAATATTTAGCTATAGACTTCACTCTAACCAAATTATATGTGATTTGTTGTTGCTGCGGCCATTTTTCTTTGTGTGTGGTGCTAGAGCCTCATGTTTGCTAGGCAAGCAGTCCATTAATAAGCCATTCCCTCAGCCTTCAAATATATGTATTTTATCTTGCTTCTGTAAGCCCCTGACAAAAGTCTTCCTCTCTCTCTACCCTAGTCAAACATTGAACCACTCTATACACTCTGAACACACCTTGTACATCGCTGCCTGCTCAAATAAACCCTTAATTTTAATCTGTGCAAGTTCATCTTTTATCAGTATTAACCTTCTCACTTGAATCCTTCCAGATGAACCCAAAGCATAATAGGTCTTAACATCTTTTGCACTGAATGTGAAGCCACTCCTCCATTGTTCTGAGGACTTTATCCTTTCTTCTTGGGTTCAAGTTGTATCTACCTGTTGTAAGGCTCAGAGCTGGAGCCATTTGTCCAAGAATTTACTTTGCACTTGAAATTTGCTTATTATCCATACAATCAAACATTTCCCAAGAGAACTAATAATAACAGCTGTTGTTTATTATACCACACACTGAATTCATTTCCACTTATCCTCACAACCACCCTGGAAAGCAGGACCAGTTCTCACTTTATATGCAAGAAATGCAGGCACAGAGGAGGTAAAAAAAAAATTACCCACAGGTCACACACACCACTAATATTATCAGAACCAGGATTTCAGCCTCTGGCAAATGTTTTTAAAGACTGAATTCTTTTTTTTCTTTCTTTTTTTTTTTTTTTTTTTTTTTGGCTAGACCTAGGGCTTGAACTCAGGGCCTGAGCATTGTCCCTGGCTTCTTTTTGCTCAAGGCTAGCACTCTACCACTTGAGCCACAGTGCCACTTCTGGCCATTTTCTATATATGTGGTGCTGAGGAATCGAACCTAGGGCTTCATGTATACAAGGCAAGCACTCTACCACTAGGCCATATTCCCAGCCCTAGTGATTAAATTCTTTTTTAAAAAAAAATTATTTTTTTTCCAGTCCTGGGGCTTGGACTCAGGGCCTGAGCACTGTCCCTGGCTTCTTTTTCCCCAAGGTTAGCACTCTACTACTTGAGCCATAGCACCAGTTCCAGCTTTTTCTATATATGTGGTGCTGGGGAATCGAACCCAGGGCTTCATGTATACGAGGCAAGCACTCTTGCCACTAGGCCATATCCCCAGCCTGAGATTGGATTCTTAACTATCAGATTATCCTATTCAGTCCCTAAACTCTGTTTGATGAGGATCTTCCTGATTATAGCCCAGCTCTACAATACATTTCAAAAAAGTTTTCCTGCCTGAACTATAGTCCTCCCTTTGTCTGTGTAAAGCAGGTGCTCACTGGGAACAGAGGCACTGGGTGCCTTCTCCTTATCTCAGAGCTGCTCTCCAGGCTGCCTGCTATAAACTTGTCATGCTCTGTGATATGAACCACTCTTTCTGGGTGGCACCTGGAAACTCAGTCATGAGAACAGAAGAGTCGAGTTTCACATAATAGGACTTATGAACTTGTTCACCCACATCAGTGTGGGTGGCCAGCTCACCCCTAAAATTTATGAGGCCTTGAGCAAGTATATTATAATACAGGCCCACAAACCACTTGTCTAAATACTTAGGTTTATAAATCAAGGTAGCTAGTAAACTTGTAAAACATATTGATTCTGTTCTTCATAATGCCTTAGGAAGCCAAGCTTGAAATGGGAATTATTGGACTTCAATGTTTCTTGATAGGCAGGGAGGTCAGGCCCAAACTCAAGCCCTGTCCCCTTTTCTTCCTACCCCCAGGCCACCTGAGCTAGCTCCTATAAATCCCATGTATCCAAGTAGCACACAGCTGCCAGTCCTCCTTCACATCTACACTGTACATACCAGAGGTATAGCCTGTCCCCTCTGAGGAACAGGCCTGCTTCAACCTTGGATGTGACTCAGGGGGTTTGGGCAGGCAAATCCAGGGCCCAGGGCCTGGAATGGGTGCCCAAGACTGCAAGGGGCCCCAGGGTCCAGCCTTCCAAAGCACAGAGCTCAAGTCCAAGGCAACGTGAGTATGTGCTTCCTGAAGGGCAGCTCTGAAGTGGTAAGACTTCATTTTGAATGACTCAAGTATTCTCCAAGGGGATGAAATGAGGTCACCTATGCTCTCATACAGTACTGGAGCATGAACGCAGGGCCTCATACTCTTACATGGCTTTTTCCCTCAAGTTTGGTACTCTACTACTTCAGCTACATCTCCACTTCCAGCTCTTTGCTGGTTAATTGGAGAAAAGAGTCATAGGGAGTTTTGTGCTCATGCTGAGTTTGAACTATGATCCTCAGACCTCAGCTTCCTGAGTAGCTAGGCTTACAGGTGTGAGCCTCTGGTGCCAAGCTTTCATACTTAGAATTGTATCATTATGAAATGGTAGTTTCATACCAATGGCTAAAAGTTACCCGTTTGCTCTTAATGTCAACAAGACCACTGTGAAAGTGAATATTATAAGCCATAATAAACACGACATTCCAAGAAATTCAGTTTAAATAAAGGGAAGATACCTAACATTCTTCTCTATGCAATCTGATTTTGTACTTCATCCTTGTAAAGCTCCTCTTGAGAATGCAAATTATTTGAATAATTTTCTTCTTTTAGTTCACTGAGTGTGAAAGCATATGATTTCCTAAAATTAAAAGTTTGACATTTCAATTGCCTAAGCTCCAGCATCAAAAAAAGCGCTCACACCTGTGATCCTCGCTACTCAGGAGGCTGAGGTCTGAGGATTGGGCTTCAAAGCAGTCAGGCAACTCTGTGAGATTCTTATTTTCCAATAGACCAACAAAAAGCCAGAAGTGGAGCTGTGGCTCAAGTGGAAGAGCCAAAACTCAGGCAAAGCATCCAGGCCCTGAGTTCAAGTCCCAGTGCAAGGGGGGAAAAGGGATTCAATATGGTGGAGCCACACTTCATAAGTGAAAAAGAGAGAAAGAAAGAGGGGGGGAGGAGAAGAGAGGAGAGTGAGAGGGAGGAGGGAGGGAGGAAGGAAGGAAGGAAGGAAGAGAGGGAGGAAGAGAGAAAAGAAGGAAGAGAAAAATGGCACCTTGGCACAGACACAGAGCACTGCAATGGGGAGGCTGAGGGCCCGGCCACATCTAGTGACAAGCAAGGCCACTGTGCTAACAATTTTCAGTGAGGCACACCAGATCCACCTTATTATCTCTGAAGTTCTGGAATATTCTAATGTCTTGTTATCAGAGTCCCCTGGAGAGTTTTTTTTTTTTTTCTGGCCAGTCCTGGGGCTTGGACTCAGGGCCTGAGCACTGTCCCTGGCTTCTTTTTGCTCAAGGCTAGCACTCTGCCACTTGAGCCACAGCGCCACTTCTGGCCATTTTCTGTATATGTGGTGCTGGGGAATTGAACCCAGGGCCTCATGAATACGAGGCAGGCACTCTAGCCACTAGGCCACATCCCCAGCCTCCCCTTGGAGAGTTTTTAGGTCAGTAAATCCCCATGGAGTCTGAGATGACAAGTTTGTAACAAATTTCCAGGTTTTAAACTTGAGACTTCTGATTTGGATCTGTGATGGCTCCTCCTTCTTCCTTCCCAACCATTCCTAGCCCATCCTCCCAGCAGTATCCACACAGGAGATTAAGGTCAACAAGGAAATCCATTTGCACATTAAACAACAACCAAGAAAAGGAAAAGTATATGCAATTTTCCAAAGTCATAGTAAATTCTAAAAAAGTCTTAGTGACAATAATGTCTTCTAATCCTTTTTTTTTTCTGCAATTAGACAAGCAAGCACCATCTTGGCAGCCATGGTATTTGGTATGAGTCTTTTACTGATGCTGCTCACTTCCTGTGATACCAACTTAGAAAGCAGGATGGAGCCTGCTCAGGGCTTATCAGGTATATGCAGAAACACAGCCGGTTAGCACACCTTGAGGCACAAACTAATGGATTCTTAGTGCCAAGAAAAAGTCACATCAGCAAATAAATCTAATCACATCACAAACACCAGGACTACAAATTCATTAGACTTAACAGACCCAGTGATTTATGCAACCTCTTCATCTAAGCTATATAAAAGGACCCAGCTGTGGGACACAGCATCACAGGGACCCATCATCAGACCATCTGGTTTGTTCCAGTATATTCATCAAGGTGTATACACCAAGGACTGAAAGGTATGAACTCTAGACTCTGTCCCTGGAACTTCAGCTAAGCTTCATTCCCTCCCCCGCCCCCCTGCCTGACAAGACCCGGCTGGACATTACCACTCAAATTGCCTGCCATCCATCAGTGGGAGGCTTGAATTCAGGACCTTGAACTCTCACTTAGCTTTAAAAAAAAAAAAAGTTTGTCAGTCATGGGGCTTGAACTTAGGACCTGGGTACTGTCACTGCGCTTTTTTACTCATGGCTAGTACTCTACCACTTTGAGCCGCAGCACTACTTCCCATCTCTGGAAGTTAACTGGAGATGAGAGTCTCACAGACTTTCCCACCAACACTGGCTTCCAATCGTGATCCTCAGATCTCAGCCTCCTGAGTAGCTAGGATTATAGGTGTGAGACACTAGTACCCTGCTCAGTTTTTTTGCTCAAGACTAGTGTTTTACCACTTGAGCCATATCTCTATTTCTAGCTTTTTTTGTGTGTTTTGGTTTTGTTTAACTGGAGACAAGTGTCTCGAGGACTTTCTTTACAAACTGACTTCAAACCACTATCTCAGCTTCTTGAGTTGCTAGGATTATAGAAGCCCACCGCCAGCACCCAGCAGGACTGTGTTTTGGCAGTACTGGGTTGGGATAGCTCTGTGACTGGGTGGTTATAGTATCTTATCTGACTCCCTACACCAACTCTCTTGGATTCTATTTGTTCTCCTTATTGTCTCAAGCAAAGTTTCTTTGAACCCTGCAGCCACTCAAACCCTTGTGAAGTGTACTGTGTGATCTGAGTTAATATTAGTAATTCAGATGGGAACATAAGTTTGTTGCCAATGGTCCAGACTATCAAGTGACCTCTGGAGTATTTGATGAATTAACACCAATGAAAATTGATGCAGTTTGTGCATTTGTTGTTACTTAATAAATTCAGACATTGTAGAAAGAAAGATACAAGCAGATCTGTTTCTGAAATAGCTTGCTCACAATACCAAGAGATCCAGGCAAGCTCTCTACATATCCACTCAAACTACTGAGACAGACTAAATGGGTCTTTTTCTTTGTGCCCAAGTCACTAAGTGGGGCTACAGGTGTAGCTCAATGGTAGAACGCTTGCTTAGCATGCCTGAGGCCCTGAGGTCCATTCCCAGGACTTCAGAAAAAGTGAAGATATTCACTGATACTATTTGAAAGTTTCCTAAGAACAAAAAGAATACCATAGGCAAAAGAGTCCCAACATTTAGTCATTCTTGATAAAAGAATAATTTGAGATGGTTAAAGTATAAGGTATGGGACTGCCTGCGAGTGTTTGATAGCACTCAAAGCACATGCTGACACAGGAATCAGACAGAATGGTCCACAGGAGGGGTGCATGCCCTCTACCACAGAATGCACTGGGGATTAGAACCTTGAGTAGCTCAGGGCAGGAAATCACTTTGCACCTTGTCCGAGTGGACACCAAGGACTATTTCAGAATACCATTTTTGAAAGTTTTCTACAGAGTTGCCTTTCATAGAAATGATTCAAGCCAGGCCTGCTATGATAGATAAACCCATGCTAGACTTTTATGTCTGCTACTATCACAATATTGCAATATCATAACCTGTTCTATTATAAACTGAGGTGGGATCTAGGGAACTGAAAGTCTATACTGTGAAGCAAACTTACTTTTTACTTCCTTTGGTTCAATTTAGTTTTTTTTTATTTTTAAAATTCCTGTGTGCATTTTTTATTTGGTATTGGTGGGGAGATAACATAGAAGGCCTTCTCTTGTGACAAGGTCTCATTTTTAGTCATGGGATTTTAATTTACCTAGTTGATCAAATGCTGACATAGAGAGTCCAATGCCATTGCAAGGACTTATTACTTAGATTTCCCAAGACAAAAGGACATGATATACTATACTCTAAAGAAGCAACAGGAAAGCACCAGGTTTGATTAGGAGGCAGAAAGGAACCTGGGCTTCATCAGATTTGTTTTTTCCAGGAAAAGCAGGGCAGGGGGACATTTAGGACTGGCTGGTTTGAAATTTTCCAGCAGGCTTTGGGACATTGGGTGGTCTTTATTTAGTTGATATGACTTAGGGAAGGAAAAAAAACTGGCATATGAAAGGATATGAAAACCGGTATATGAAAAAACTGGGTATATGAAAAGTGTACATGTAAATTGTTCACTGTGTTAAAGAATAATCAAACCCAAATGAAGCAATCTCACTATAATGCCTCCAAATGTCAGGGCATCAAGAATACAAAATAAAATAGAATGAATATAACTGAGCTTGTAAGAAATAGATGCCAAACAGACAATGCAGAATCTAAGAAAATATAGAGTAAGATGATAGGTACTTATTTCTGGTGCAATTAAGTACTGGTGTGAAATAAATGTGCAGTTTTGTAAATCTTATGCTGTGGCTATAAAAGTGAGTGTAGGATAAGTGTTCAGATAAATACCAGATTTGCACATCACATCACATACTGACCAGTGCAGTGTCACACAGGCTTAAGCAATCCAGTGAGATCTCAGTATTTCTGATGATGCGTACATTCCTCTACATCCTTTGAAGCTGAGCATAAAAAAGGAAGTGTGTTCAAGCACTGCGGCTGAGATTATAATAACAAACAGAAACACCTAAATGGCTCTCAGTAAATTTAACTTCTCAAGAGCATCTCAAGAAATTAAAAATAAAGTCTGTATGTATTAATAGCAGGAATTAAAAACAGTGTTGAAGTTGCAGAATGTCAAGAACTCAGGTGAATGTCACTCAGGTGAAAGTTTAAAGTTTACAAAACAATAGTGTATATCATCACTTAGGGACCTAATTATGTGTAATAAAAGTAGACAACATGTAAACTGGCTATACTCCAAATGTAGCTGAGTATTTCTTTGGGAGAGGGTGAGACATGAGCACATAAAAAGGAAAGATAGATAATAATTTTAATAAACAAAACTTGTCCTTGTTAGACCCAACAGGGAAAAATGGCCCCTTCCCTTGGTTCTTTTTCTCCCCATGCACCCTAGAAGTCCTCACCCAGCACCTGTACCCCAGGCAACTGGCATGCCTGGGGGCAGTGGGAGGTCCCTCAGGCTCTGATTTCCCCATCCTCTGAGGTCACCTCCCCATCCACAGTAGCCACGCCTCTTCCCCCCTCCCCCCAATCTTTCTTCCACCATAAGCTCTCTTGCCCTGCACGCCTCCATCTTGTGCAAGTGCAGTTTGGTCTCTCTCTCTAAACCTTCTTCTCTCTGAAGCCCGTGGGAGTTTCCTTTCAGCAACCCTTACAGTCCTTATGTTTTCATTAAAGGGAAGAAATTTTTTGAATTGAAGCAAATGTAAAATGCCAGTGTTTTACATTATGTATTACAGTTTTAAAATCTTGAATTAAAAAGCTACTGGCAAAGACCAAGATGTAGCCCAGTTTATAGACTGCTTGCTGAGCATGTGCTTTATCTCCAGCACTGCCATAACAAAAAAAGACTACAAGCGGGCTGGGGATATGGCCTAGTGGCAAGAGTGCTTGCCTCGTATACATGAGGCCCTGGGTTCGATTCCCCAGCACCACATATACAGAAAACGGCCAGAAGTGGCGCTGTGGCTCAAGTAGCAGAGTGCTAGCCTTGAGCAAGAAGAAGCCAGGGACAGTGCTCAGGCCCTGAGTCCAAGCCCCAGGACTGGCAAAAAAAAAAAAAAAAGACTACAAGCAAAGCATGAAAATAGGCTCTCCCCACAAAAATAATAATTTTTAGATGGGCACTGGTGGCTCACTCCTATAATCCTAGCTACTCAGGAGGCTGACATCTAAGGATCACAGCTCAAAGCTGTGGCAACCAAGTGAAAGGTGTAGTGGAACACCCTTTTTTGAGTCCCTGGAAACAGCAGGCTTAGACAAAGTAGTGGGCCTGGAGAGGGGCAAACCTAAGCCCAATTACAGGAGCCCAAAGCAGCTTGACCTAGGTAAAAGAAATGAATGAAGAAGACCACTCAGTGTAGGGGAAGTTCTGGGAAGAGAAAGATTTAAGGATAAAACCAGTCACACCTAGAACCAAGACCAGGAATTGTATTGCTTTGATTGCTTTGCTTACCGGAGTTTACTGGAATTGTAATCACTAACAGCAATTCTGCTTCTCTATGTCTGCTTGCTTGATTGGCCTAACCTGCCAGACCACCTGGGTGTGGTAAATGTGATTCTTACCCCATGACCACTTGGGAGTGGCACTTGTGATACTTGCCCTTAAAAGTCCAGCCCTATTTGGCCCCAGGGTTGTTTGTCACCATCCCAGTGGTGGAGAGCAGATGCCGTGCACAGCTAAATAAAGACTCCTAGCCCAACTGACTGAGCGCTGGTCACTATTTTTGTGGGTTCTGGTATGCAACAGAAGCCCAGTCAGGAAGGTCCATGAGACTATTACCTCCAATTAATCACAAAAGAAAATCTTAAAGTGGCTTGTGGCTCAAGCGGTAGAGTGCTAGCCTTGAGCAAAAGGAGCTCAGGGCCAGTGCCCAGGCCCTCAGTTCAAGCTCCAGGACTGTTTGTGTTTATGTGCATGCGCACGCATGCCAATCCTGAGGCTTAAACTCTGGTGCTGACCCTGAGCTATTTTGGCTCAAGGTTAATATTCTAGCACTTTGAGCTACAGCTCTACTTCCAGCTTGGGCTGGCTCTGAACTGTGAGTCTCAGATCACAGTCTCCTAAGTAGCTAGGATTACAGGTACGAGACACTGGCACCCAGCAAAAATTAATATTCTTAACATGAGACTTGGGGACTACTTAAGAGATGGAGGGCTGGGGATATAGCCTAGTGGCAAGAGTGCCTGCCTCAGATACACGAGGCCCTAGGTTCGATTCCCCAGCACCACATATACAGAAAACGGCCAGAAGCGGCGCTGTGGCTCAAGTGGCGGAGTGCTAGCCTTGAGCGGGAAGAAGCCAGGGACAGTGCTCAGGCCCGTAGTCCAAGGCCCAGGACTGGCCAAAAAAAAAAAAAAAAAAAAAAGAGATGGAGACATCAAAATCCCAGCTACATTCTTCATTGAAATAGAGAAAGCAACCCATAAATTCATATGGAACAGCAAAAGACCTAGAATAGCCAAAGCAATTCTGGGCAAAAAAAGCAATGCAGGAGGTATCACAATACCAGACTTCAAGCTCTACTATAGAGCCATCATAACAAAAACAGCTTGGTATTGGTATAAAAACAGACCTGAAGGCCAATGGATTAGAATTGAAGACCCAGAAATAAAACCGCATTCTTAGAGTCAGCTGATATTCGACAAAGGAGCTAAGGACATACAATGGAATAAACATAGCCTCTTCAACTACTGGTGCTGGGAAAACTGGGCAGCCATATGTAGAAAACTCAAGGTGGACCCTAGCCTATCACCATGCACCAAGATCAACTCAAAATGGATCAAGGACCTCAACATCAGACTGGAATCCTTGAAACTACTGAAGGACAGAGTAAGAAAGATGCTAGAACTTATAGGCACAGGAAGGAACTTCCTGAATAGAGTCCCAGGGGCACAACAGTTAGGGGAGAGACTCAACAAATGGAACTACTACAAAATAAAAAGTTTCTGCACAGCTAAGGACATAGACTCCAAAATAGAAAGACAGCCAACAAAATGGGAAAGGATCTTTATCAGCACAGCAACAGGCAAAGGCCTGAGATCTGTCATCTACAGAGAACTCAAAAAACTAAGCCCCTCCAAGCCCAGTAAACCAATTATTAAATGGGCAAAGGAGCTAAAGAGAGACTTCACAAGAGAAGAGATAAAAATGGCAAAGAAACATATGAGGAAATGCTCAACATCCCTGCTAGTAAAGGAAATGCAAATAAAAACAACCCTGAGATACCACCTCACCCCAGTTAGAATGGCCTATACTCTGAACTCAGGAAACAACAAATGCTGGAGGGGCTGTGGGGAAAGAGGAACCCTTCTCCATTGTTGGTGGGAGTGCAAATTAGTACAACCACTTTGGAGAACAGTATGGAGGTTTCTCAAAAAGCTCAATTTAGACCTACCCTATGACCCAGCCATACCACTCCTAGGCATCTATCCTGAACAACAGATCCCAAGATATCAAAAAGACATTTGTACTTCCATGCTTATCACTGCACAATTCACAATAGCCAAAATATGGAAACAACACAGACGCCCCTCCACAGATGAATGGATCCAAAAAATATGGTATCTATACACAATGGAATACTACATAGCGATTAGAAATGGTGAAATACTGGTATTCACAGGGAAATGGTCAGAACTTGAACAAATAATGTTGAGCGAGACAAGTCTAGAACACAGAAAACAAAGGGGCATGATCTCCTTGATATATGACTGTTAAGGAGGGGGGAGGGGGAGACAGTAGAGACCAGGTCTGCAAAACCAAAAACTTCTTGCCAAATGGTATTTCCCACAGGTGTAGGTCAGCGACCCCACATTATGTATCCAAAACCAAACAACTGCTCAACATATAAAGGTCAAAAATAGACCTCTCAGTGAATCACAATAGCTCAAAAGCTATGTATGTACGTTCATATAAGACTGTTGTTGACATATTGTCTACTGTCAACATTACATTTAAAGCCCTAGGTGAATTTTCTTTGGAGTAGGCCACGTGGCTACTGTATATGTTCTTGGCATACTGTGTATTATATATATATGTCTACCTGACCTAGGGAAGGGAAAGAAAAACAGTGTGTAAGATATCACAAGAAATGTACACACTGCCCTACTATGTAACTGTACCCCTTGTGCACAACACCTTGTCAAAAATTTTTGTTTAATTAATAAATAAATTATAAAAAAAGAGATGGAGAAGGAAGAAGATAGAGGGTAATAATTTTGAAAAGCATTACAACTATATATGAAAACAGAAAAAAAACAACCCCAAACCTTCAATGAAAACTATATAGACCAGTAGGGGCTGGGGTGATGGGGAAAGAGAAACAAGCTTTGTTGGAGGGTAAGTACTAGCAGATGGGCTTTGGGCTGACAAGGAAAATGAAAGAGGATGAATATGGTGGAAGCAAATCACTTTGCATGTATAAAAAGAGAATAATGAAAGCAGTTAAAATTGTTTTGAGATGTGGAAGGAAGAGTGACTGAATGAAATTGATTGGAATAATCTGTATATATAAGTGGAAAGGTCACAAAGAAATCTCCCTCTGTATAACTATCACATGCTAATAAGGACAATGTACTTAATACTATAAATTATTAGAATAAGTAGTGCATATAATAATTTAGAGAGCTTATGAGTACAGCTAAACAGTGGTAGGTTTCTTACTTTCATTTTTGCTTATTTTTAGCAGTATGGGCATTTGAACTCAGGGCCTTGTGTAATAGAAACAGACACCAGGCTATACTCAAACTGTCATTTCAGCTCACTAATGCACTTTACAGATCAGGATATGTTCAGGTATGCAAGTTTTTAAGAGACTTTTTTTTCTTTCTCTTTGTTTGATCTCCCTCCTCCCATTGAACTATGTGAGAGAACTCAAGAATGTCTTTACAACCCCATTCACGGTCACCACGCTCTTCTTGTCTCACTGACCCCAAGAGTGAAGGAACATTCAGGATAGCAAGGAATGCAACTATGGGGTCCCAGCATATCAGGAAGTAAGCAGACCCAAGGCAATCATACAACCCAAAGTCTTGACTCTGTCATGTTCATCTAGAAACCCATGTTCTTGGGCTTTTCTATAAAGCCTTGTCCTCCCTTCTCCCAAGAGACTAGGACTATACTTTTTTTTCCCCTGAAAACAATGTGCAATCTTCATTTTTTCCTGGCAAAATTAGCCTTTGTTTTTTCCCCTAAATCTTGTTCTCATTATTTTGAATTGGCATTAAGTTCAGGGGACTGAATTTCGGTTTCTATCACTTAAGCCAAGCCCCCAGCCCTCTACAACTTTAGTTCTTCTTCAGATAGAGTCTTGTGCTTTTTGCCTGGGAGAAGCTTTGCATTTTGATTGTCCTTAAATAGAAGCATGCCCTGGGTTCTCTTGCCTCTCTTATGTCAGTGTTTGCTTTAGGCACTAGGCATGTTTAAAGTTCATCACATTGGACATTGCTTCTTTATAAACTCCATCAGTGGCTCTTGCTTTTAGCCAGCAGACTATTTCACATCTCATAGAAGCTATTTCCATGAAGAACAGAATGTGTCCATCAAGCTTATATCACAGAAAATGTCTGAATGTTGAGCTGAATCTATAAGAACTAAAGACCACAGGGGCCAAGAAATTGCGAGCCTGGGACGATCCACAGGTAACTGCAGACAAGGTTCCTTATCATGTCTGCCAGCCAGTCCTCCACACTGCTTACTTCCCCTCAGTATGTGGTGGGCCAGGTTTCATTCTTATGGCAATTGTGAAGCCCCTTTGATCACTCTTCCACTCTCTTTCTCAGAATTGTGCAGGAATGGATTTCTTTCTGCAAAAATTAATCTTGTAAATCATAAATCAAAGTGTTTAGAGCTGAGACACTGTAGTTAATGATACCTTCCTTGACATTATCGATATGTTTTTGTAAATTAGTTTACTTGTTTTTTTCCCAATTTGTTTCTGAAATAAATCAATCTCACCAAAAATGAAGTGTTATACTTGAATTTCAAAGCTCTATCTTTATAATAATACAAATGAAGTCTATAGAGATTTCTAGCTTATAAACAAAACAAAAAAGCAGTTACTTTTTTGCTTGGTTATTTGTATCTTACTATATTGTGGGTGGAATCCAGGGCCTTGCACATACTAGGCAAGCACTGACCACTGAGTTACACCTCAAACACTTCATTGTGTTCCTTCTGTATGTGTGTGACAGACTTGAACTCTGGGCTTTGAACTCAGCTTTTGTGCTCAAGGCTAGTGCTTTTACCACTTGGGCCATAGCTCCACTTTTGACTTCTGGGTGGAGGACTTTCCTGCCCAGGCTGGCTTTGAACCTCGATCCTCAGATCTCAGCCTCCTGAGTAGCTGGGATTATAGGTGTGAGCCACAGGTGTCAGTGAGGCTCTTTCATCTTTAATTCCTAGCTTCTCTGGGGTCCAAACAAGGGGTTAGGTTGTAAGTACAGCATTCCAAATAGTACACTATGGATCCATGAATGGGCCACTAGCCAGAACTTGATCATCCTGACCAACTGAACAGCCCCTAGGACATGAGAGTAGGCTGGGCCTCTGAGGAAAATGAAATGGGGTTGGGGGGACATGACACAGCATCTCTGCTACAACCATCCAACTAGGTAGATGCGAGTTTAACACAGATGCCCTAGTCTTTACCATCTGTCTAGGTTCATTTGAGAGTCCATGTCTTGTAGCTGAGTATTGTTGCTCCTGCCTGAGAAGGCCTCGCCCACCATACAGGCCCTATAATCAATCACCCATGGAATCACACAGATATTACCACCAACACACTTGCTAACACAATAGGGTTTTTCAACAAGCCCCTCCCCCTTTTTTCAACAAAATATCTGCCGTCTTAACTAAGATGACAATTATTTTTTAATCTTTCCCTTCACAAGTTGCTGAAAATGTACTAACTTACCACTACAGTCATCTTTTATCTTGGGGGCTCCTGTTGGCTCAGAATTCAGACAGGGCACAATGGGAGTGGCTCAGCCTGGGGCCTCGGGTGGAGCCCTGTCACTTCGTGTCTGTAAGCCTAGAGCTGTTATACTTTTTAATGTCTATATGTTCACTAGTGTGTTGGCTTTGAAGCAGTGCAGTTTCACCTCAGTCTTTAGCCTAAATTGAGGTTTATCGATCTCCTGGGGGATGGTTAAGTTTAGTGTAAAAATAGACTGCCTTAAATCACAAAGGCAAAATTAACTACCATAGCAATCCTGTTAGAATATGATTTAAAAGTCCATGCTTAGGATCTTTATTACTGTCTATCATAACTTAGTGCTTCCATTAATATCACTAGTCACGAACCATAAAATGGACACAGGCTTTAGTAAAATTCTGAGACACTCTTTTTTCAGTAAATGATGTGAAACTTTTTTTTTTGGAGGTGACAGCTCACTTGGTGACAGCTCACTGGCCCTTCCTTGCCTTGCCCCCAAGTGCACTGGGGCTGCTGGGAGCGCCTAGAAGCCATCCATCTTGCCACGTCTCTGCGCAGAGGAGCGAGCAAGTCAATCTCCATGATGTTACCCTGCTGGTCACTGACTGCCTCCAGCATCCCAGTGGTTTTGTTTGCTTTGGAGACAAATCATAATGACCAGAAATGTATTATTTTCTTTCCTCTGAACATTGCAGACTGAACCCACATAGGTGGGGTCTGATGCTTTGCACCTGCTTTCCTAGGGGTCCCCTGGCATGTCACAGATGCCAGTGCCATCTATATGGTGACAATTTGCTTTGGCCATGTTCCAGTCCCTTTACATGTTCATTGGATCCCAAATCTCCAAACCTCTCGTTTTCTGGCTCCATTTTTATATCTTACTCAGAAGATCTCAAGAGATTGCCAAATTACTTGAAGTCCAGATATCTTTTTTCAGTAGTCTTTATGTAGCCAAAAACTACCAAAAAGAAGAAATTAGTTTTCTCTGCAGTTTTCCCTATGCAGAACATTGGGGGTTTTGTTTTTATTAGTGTATACTAATTGGCCAACAGATTTTACCATGAGATTTCACACATGCTTGTATCGTCAGATTAGCCCTTTCTACTGCTCTGCTCTATCTTTTCTTCTGGCCCCATGTTATTTTCAACAGTTTTGAGTGGGCTGCCTTATGCCATCTTCATACATAGGCATGATGTCTACTGGTATTGTTTTTACCCTCCATCATACTCATCTCCAGACAGTTCCTGAATTACAGGAATGTAATGTGTATTCTTCTGTGTGTCTAAACCTAACTTTGCCACATACAGAGGAAATTATCATCACCAATTTCACTTCTACCTTTCCTGTCTGAGTTCTGACATGGGAAACATTATAATAAGTAAAGAATTACATTGCTGAAAAATGCTTATAAGCAGCTTTTTGAGTTTTTTGCTTTTATTTTGCAGTGCTGGGGATCAAATACAGGGCCTCACACATGCTAGGCAAGCACTCTACCACCAGCCACATCCCCAGCTATGTTTTCATTTTCATTTTTAAAAGGGTAAGAGTTTGATGCATGTTTTATATATGCTTTTAAAATGTCAAGAATTGGCTAGGAATGTGGCTTAGTGGCAGAGTGCTTGCCTAGCATGCATGAAGCCCTGGGTCCAATTCCTTAGCACTGCATAAACAGAAAAAGCCACAAGTGGGCACTAAAAGTAGTATGTCTAATACATTATTATAAATTAATTTAATTTTCTTAGTAAGTCGAGGTTTCTTCCATAAAATAATGATATCTGATGTGAGGACAGCAGGTGTTACTCAATTAGATAATGAAATAGAGAGAATTCAAAAGAATCAAAGATAAAATTGGAGAGTGTTAAATGGCCACTGGAAAATCTATGTAAAGTTCTTAATATAAGCAGACTTAAATGAATAATAACAAGTACAGTGAATGATACACATGATGGGAATTTAAAATTTACCTTTTTATGTGTCTGTGTGCCTCTTATGGGGCTTGAATTCAGAGGCTGGGCATTAGCCCTAAGCTTTTGTGCTCAAGGCTAGCAATCTGCCACTTGAGCCACAGCTCCACTTCCAATATTTTTGTTATTTAATTGGAGATATGTGTTACAGACTCTCCTGCCAAGGATGGCTTTGAACTGTGATTCTCAGATCTCAGCCACCTGAGTATCTAGTATTACAGGCATGAGCCACTGGCACCTGCCCTAAAATTTACCTTTTTCAATCACTCTCAACTGAGTCAATTATTATCTAGGCTCTTTTCATAACCTTTACTCAGTTTTTGGCTTATATAACAAAAACTGCACACCAAATGATACTGCTTGGACATCTAGGTTATAAAAATAAACATAACTCCTTTTAAAAATTGTTTCTTCTAGGATATGGAATCAACCTAGGTATCTTCAAAAGATGAATAAAGACAATGTGGCATCTACATACAATGTAATACTTCTCATCTATAAAAGCAAATGAAATCCATTACTTATAGAAATTTGGAAGGAATTGGAGAACATAGTTTTAACTGAAATAAACCAGGCACAGAAAAACAAGCACACATTTCTACTCAGCTGCAGAAGCTGGGTAAGCTGATTTAATACCAAGTAGAGCTGGGACAGGTAGGAGGATTGAGAGAGGTTAGTAACTGGGCATAGAAAGTCAGTTAGAAAAGAAAAAAAAATTCTAGTGTTTTAAAGCACAAAAAGATGATTATAATTAGCAAGTTTATTGTGAACTTCAAAGTAAGCTGCAATGATTTTGACTATTCCAAAGAAATGTGAAATGTATTCGATGGCTATGTTAATTTTCCTGATTGTATACATATTCCAGTGTAACATTATATACCACAAATATGTACATTATGGGTCAATTAAGAATAACTTCTTTAAAATTAAACTGTTTTTCCTAAAGACATCTTGGAGTATACACTGGATGTGATGGGCTGTTCTGAACTCGGAGTTTTAGATTCTAAATGATGTCAATAACTATTTCGCTGGTTCCCCGTCCATTGTTCCTCTTTCTGTCCCTGCTGCTGCTCTAAAACCTAATTCCCTAAGCGAGATTGCCACACCCACATCCAGGATCTGCCTCCACGGAGATGCCCCAACCTCATTCCCAGAGCCATACTTTTGGGCTCACCATGACTGTCTTTTCCAAGCCACTCTATCCAGGGGCAAAAACATAAAACACTGGGCTCAGCTTGGTATGATAGCTTGTGGTGACAGAGGTGGCACTTCCAAAGCCATGACAATCAACCTGTCTCAGGCCAACACAAGTCCAATTTTTGGTATAACACAAGCCCAGAAGTGGGAGACAACTGTTGGCCATTGAAGCTATCATCTTTGGCTGGTTCAAACTACATCTTTATAAAAAGTGTCCCTAACAGGGAATTTGATAAGAATCATTTATATAACTACTCAATTATATTCTTAAGTTTAATTCTATCTTAAAACTCATTTAAAAACTAGTGCACTAAGCTGAGTGTTGGTGGCTCATGTCTATAATCCTAGCAACTTAGGAAGCTGAGTTCTGAGGATCACAATTCAAGGCCAGCCCAGGCAGGAAAGCCTGTGAGACAATTATCTCCAAGGACAAAAAGCCAGCAGTGGAGCTATGGCTCAAATGGTAGAGTGCTAGCCTTCAGTAGGCTATGCCCAAGTCCTGAGGTCAAGCCCCAATACCAGCACACACACAAAAAAGTCAGTGCACTTCACATATGGGATATTTAATAACAGTGTTTGGCTAGCTTAAAACAAAATTAAATGGGTTACAGCAGCCCCACTCTTGGGCATCCACCAAAAGATTACAAACAAGAACACACTAAAGCCACCAGCACAACAATGTTCATTGCAGCACAATTTGTCATTGCCAAAATATGGAACCAACCCAGATGCCCCTCAGTAGACGAATGGATCAGGAAAATGTGGTACATATACACAATGGAATTTTATGCCTCTATCAGAAAGAATGTCACTGCCCCATTCATAAGGAAATGGAAGGACTTGGAAAAAAATTATACTAAGTGAAGTGAACCAGACCCAAAGAAATATGGACTCTATAGTCTCCCTCATAGGGAATAATTAGCACAGGTTTAGGCTAGTCACAGCAGAGGATCACAAGAGCCTGACGCTATGCCCTTATGAACACATAAGATGATGCTAAATGAAATGAACTTCACATTATGGAAATGAGTGTTATATCACTGTAATTACTTTCAACATGCCATGTGAAACAGTAACTTTTTTTTGTTGATGATCCTCTTGTATCCCTTTCCTGTGGTTGTCCGCACACTATCACTGTATCTCATCTGAGTACCCTGGATACTGTATATACTGGTATTAGAACTAGGGAAGGGAAAGAGAATATGAAAATTGAGAGATAAAGGATAAAAAGACAAACTACTCCAAAAGCAATACTTACAAAACCATTTG
Source organism: Perognathus longimembris pacificus (assembly GCF_023159225.1). Lineage (NCBI taxonomy): Eukaryota > Metazoa > Chordata > Mammalia > Rodentia > Heteromyidae > Perognathus > Perognathus longimembris. Next base: position 51,142,549 of record NC_063164.1, read on the forward strand.
GTGTAAACCAACTGAACAACTCATGGGGGGAGAGGGAAAGGGGGAAGGGGGAGGGAGGGAAATGAGGGAGGAGGTAACAAATTGTACAATAAATGTACCCAAGGCTTAATGTATGAAACTGTAACCCCGCTATACATCACTTTGACATAAGTAATTATTTAAAAAAATTAAATGGGTTAATAGCTATGTAAGTATTTTTTTCATTCTCATGCTACATCATACCTATAGAATCGTTTTTGGTCAAATAATTTCATACAATCCTGTAACTAGAAAACTATAGTATTTTCACATTTTACTCTAACTTTTTTTCCTTGAGAGAACTAGAATAATATAACTGTTTTACTCTAAGTACGAAGTCATGGCAAGAATATTACAGTGATTTAGATTTCTGTTAAACTTATAAATGTCTTGGCCTCATAATGGTTTTTTCCAAAAGGAACTTTTCCAACATTTTTAACATCTTACATTTCAATCACAGCTTTAAATTTCTGACAGCAATCTCTGTGACAACCATCAAAAATGTGTTTATAAGCTGGGCACTGGTGACTTACAACTGTAATCCTAGCTACTCAGGAAACAGATCTGAGGATCATGGTTGGAAGCTATGCTAGGCAGGAACATAAGACTCTTCAATTAACAACAAAAATGTGGCTCAGGTGGGAGAGCACCGGCTGTCAGTAAAAAAGCCAAGAGATAGCACCCAGGTGCATGCACATACATGCACATGTACACACATACAAAGTTTGTTCCTAGATTCTCAGAAAAGAATTCCTAAAGAAGACCACCCTTATACGGAACTTTATAACAAAGTAAAAGAGATATTACTATTTGTCAATAATAAAAAAAACTAAAACTAAAAAAAAGACTTCAAGTAAAAAAGACTAAAGTTCCGCAAGCAAAAATAACAATGTTATCATCTATGAAAATCTTATGGCTAACTTATAGCTAGATAATTTATGGCTATTGCTGAATATGAAGACTCAAGAAAGAAATGGATTATGCTTAATTCTTCTCAAACATACACATGGGACAGTAGCTCAAGAATGCCAGAACTAATCAAACTAGTAGTGTGTTCTTAAACATACAAAAGGCTTTCCCACAGCACTAATTACATTACTTCTCAAGTGGATTATGTTTGACTGTAAGAAAACTAGGTATGGAAGTCAGAAGTTAATCACATAAGATGAAAAGTTCCTTCAGCAAAAGCCATGTTGGCAAACCACTTGATTCAACCCTGGCTACCCACCTTTTAGGTTTGACAGTATGTACAATTAAAACCTAAACTGAAAGTGGCTGACTGACTTGGCTTCCTCTGGTTAGCCTTGCAAAGCCACAATGGGACCATAAAATTAATTGTTCCCCTTGTCTGAAGAGTTGTTATGAAGATGAGACCAACTGCAGGTTTCTCAAAGAAAACTCTAAACCTAAGGAGAACCTGGAAAAATATAATTCAAACTCTGAATAATAACTGTCAACTACGCTAGTGTACCCAACAAAGCTATCATTCAAAATTGATGGAGAAACTAAGACCTTCCATTATAAATAAGAACTAAAGGAATTCATAAACACTAAAGGGAAGCACAGTATCAGAAGAAGACAATCGAAATCAAAGAAATACAACAATAAAAAAAATCACTAGAGGACTGGTTTAATCAAACAGGAAGAGCAAAGATGCAAGCAACAGTGCTCACTTCGGCCTCACATATACTAAAATTGGAAAGATACAGAGAAGATTAGCATGGCTCCTGCACAGGATGACAGCAAATTTGTGAAGCAGTCCATTAAAAAAAAAAACACAGAAACAAGATGGCAGGAAACATATGGCATATCTCTTTATAGTACAATAAATACCAATGGACTCAATTCTCCTATCAAAAGGTATAGAACAGCAGCCTGGCTCAAAAGAAAAAAAAGCCAACCATTTGTTGGCTTCAAGAAACACATCTCACTATCAACAGATAAATACAAATTCCAGGTAAAGGGATAGAAAAAGACTTATGAAAATGTCTCCTTCCAAAAGGCAGGAGCAGCCATGCTGATATCTGGTAAAATTAACCTCATGTTAAAATCAGTAAGAAGAGATGAAGAAGGTCTACACAATGCAACTTTAAGTAATACAAAATACAAAAATAATCCATGAAGAAGAAATTACTGTGGTCAATATATATGCATCAAATTGTGGAGCACCCAAATAAAATTAAAACTCTTACACCATAACCCAAGTGGATTTAATAAACATCTAAAGAGTATTTCAGCCAGCAGCAACACAATACACATTCTTCTCAGTGGCCCATAGAACCTTCTCCAAAATAGATTATATCCTAGGACATACAAGAAGCCTAAGCAAATACAAAAAATTGATATAAACCCCTGTCTTCTATCTGAGCACAATGGAATTAAACTAGAACTCAACAGGAAAATATATTACAGAAAATACTCAAACACATGAAGATGGAACAACACATTGTTGAATAATAGCTGGGTCGTTGAAGAAATAAAGAAAGGAAGAGTTCCTGCAATATAATGAAAATGAAAGCACATCATACTAGAAGCTCTGGATAGAGCAAAAGCACAGTTGAGAGGAAAATTCACAGCTCCAAGCAGCTACTTAAAGAGAACAGAAATTGTTCAAGTAAACAACCTCATGATGCAACTAAAGCTTCTAGAAACAGAACAAACCAAACCCAAAAGTACTGGAGAGAGATAGTAAAGATCAGGGAACAGATAAACAAATTAGAGACTAAAAATCTGTACAAATAATCAATGCAACAAAAAGCTGGTTCTTTGAAAGAAAAAAAAAAAGACTGACAAGCTCCTAACCAATTTGACAAAAAAAGAATGCAAAATTGGATATAAAAAGAAATCATCACAATAAAAATCCCAAGAAATCTAAAAGATTATGAGGAACGATTTTCAAAACTCAAATTAAATGGAAAATCTAGTAGATAAGAAGAGATTGCTAAAGACAAATGAGCTGCTAAAGTGGAAAGATGATATAAACCACTTACACAGACCATAATAAGCAATTTGATCAAGGAAGTAATAAGATTCTCCCAACTAGAAAAAGTCCAGGTCCCAATAGATTTACAACTGAATTCTATAACATCTTTAAAGAACCAACAGCAGTATTCATCAAAAATTTCCACGAAATAGAAATAGAAGGATCACGACCAAATTCTTCCTATGAAGCCAGCATTATACTTATCCCCAAACCAGATAGGGATCCAATAATAACAGAAAACTACAGACTAGTTTCTTTCTCTCTCCTTTTTGTTTGAACACAGGGCCTGGACACTGTCCCTGAGCTCTTTTACTCAAGGCTAGTGCTCTATCACTTTGAGCCACAGCAGCACTTCAAGTTTTCTGGTGGCTACTTGGCAATAAGAGTCTCACTGACTTTCCTGCCTGAGCTGGCTTCAAATTGGGATTCTTAGCTCTCAGCCTCGTGAGTAGCTAGGATTACAGGCGTGAGCCACAGGCACCCAGCTAGACTAATCTCTGATGAACACAGACACAAAGTTCTTTAATACTTGCTAACAGAATTCATTACAATCAAGTTGGTTTTATCCCAAGTTTTATCCCAGAGATGCAAGGCTGTTTTACTATATGTAAATCAGTAAACATAATATACCATATTATCAGAAGTAAAGAAAAGAATCACATGATTATCTCCATAGATGCAGAAATAGCCTTCAACAAAATCCAACATCCATTTATGATAAAAGCTCTGAAGAAGCTATGAATAGAAGAAGCAAACCTCAACATAATAAAGGCTATATGTGACAGACCTACAGCCAACATCATACTAAATAGTGAAAAAAACTTAAACTATTTCCTTTAAAATCTGGAATAAGATAAGGATAATGTTATACTGGAATTCATAGCCAGAGTTATAAGGGAAGATAAAGACATAAAAGGGACTTAAATAGAGAAAGAAAAAGTCAAACTATTCCTATTTGCAGATGATCTGATGCTTAAAGGATCTAAGAATCCACCTCCAAGCTTCTAAAGCTGATCAATAACTTTGGCAAAGTAGCAAAATACAAAAATTAACCCACAAAAATCAGTAGCCTTTTTGTATACCAACAATGTGCAGATGGAGGGGGAAATCAGGAAAACAATTTGATTTACAGTAGCCTTAAAAACAATTAGGAATAAACCTAACCAAAGTTAAAGAGTGCTATAGAAAAAAACTATAAAAAGAATTTTAAATCAAAGAAGATATCAGGAAATGGAAAAACCTCTATGTTCATGGATAGATAGAATTAATATCATGAAAATGATCATACTGCCTAAGGCAATCTACAAATGCCTCGTAATACCCACCAAAATCCCCACGTCACTCTTCTCCTAGATAGAGAAAACAACCCCAAATTCATATGAAATCACAAAAGACCCTGAATAGCCAAAAAATTTTTAAGGAAAAAAAAAAAAAGCAGTGCTGGAGGTATCACAATTCTAGACCTCCAACTTTACTACTATAATACAAAAAAGGTTTGGTAATGGCATAAAAACAGGCCCAGCTGGGCACTGATGGCTCATGTCTGTAGTCCTAGCTATGCAGGAGGTTGAGATGTGAGGACCGAAGTTTGAAGCCAGTGTGGGAAGAAAAGACTGAGACTCTTATCTACAGCAAAAATGATTCAGAAAAGGCACTATGGCTTGAGTGGTAGGGCACTAGCCTAGAGAAAAAGAATCTCAGGGACAGCTCCCAGGCCTTGAGTTCAAGCCCCAGGACTGGCATGCATACACATGTGTACACACGCACACACACACACTCACACAAACAAAAGCAGGTCTCAATAACAATGAAGCCTAAAATATGTTGTATAAAAGACTGCCTCTTCAATCATTGTGTTTGGAAAACTGGTTTTCCATAGATAGAAGACTAAAACTGGATCCCTATCTATTACCTTGCACCAATATCATCTCAAGAGGATCAAAGACCTCGTTGTCAGACCCAAAACTTTGAAACTAATACAAGACAGAATATGGAAAACACTGGAACTTATCAGCATAGACAGAACTTTCTGCAGTTCCATGGGCACAACAAAGAAGAGAGAGACTTGACAAATGGGATTAAATCAAACTACAACCAAGTACAGAGTTACTAAATTAAAAAGACAGCCAACACAAGCCCAGTGCTGGTGGCCTATACCTGTAATTCTAGCTACACAGGAGGCTGAGATCTGAGTATCGTGGTTCAATGCCAGCCCAGGCAGAAAAGTCCATTAGACTCTTAAGTCCAATTAACTTCCAAAAAAACAGAAGTGGAGCTGTGGCTCAAAAAGGTAGAGGGCTAGACTTGAACACAAAAGCTCAGAAACAGTACCAAGGCCCTGAGTTTAAGCCCCATGACGAGACAGAGGGGGGGGGGGGGCACAGGGAGATTTTTTTTTTTACCAGTTATACATTCAACAAGAGACTAATATCCAAAATATGAAAGGAGTTCAAGAAAGTAAACTTCCCTGCCAAAAAGGAGGAGGAGGAGGAGGAGGAGGAGGAGAAGAAGAAGAAGAAATAAACACACAAGGAAATGCTCAACATCCCTGGCCATAAAGGAAATACAAGTCAAAACTAGGATTCTATCTCACCCCAGTAAGACTGGCCAACATCAATAATTTGAACAACAAATTCTTGCAAGAATGTGGGAGAAAGGAACCCTATTATACTGTTGGTAGGAATGGAAATGAGTAGAACCACTCCTGAAGGCAGTTTGGAGAATCTTCAAAAAATTAACCATAGGGGCTGGGGATATGGCCTAATGGCAAGAGAGCTTGCCTCGTATACATGAGGCCCTGGGTTCAATTCCCCAGCACCACATATACAGAAAATGGCCAGCAGTGGCGCTGTGGCTCAAGTGGCAGAGTGCTAGCCTTGAGCAAAAAAAAAGGAAGCCAGGGACAGTGCTCAGGCCCTGAGTCCAAGGCCCAGGACTGGCCAAAAAAAAAAAAAAAAATTAACCATAGAACTATGATCTAGCAATACCACTGCCAGACCTCTACCCAGAGCATTACAAGTCAGGATGCAGTGAAGATACCTGCACATCCATGTTCACTGTTGCACTATTCCACGTTATATAAATAGCCCAGATGAGCTACAACAAATGAGTGGATCAAGAAAATGTAGTATTTAGCCTGGCGCCAGTAACTCATGCTGGTAATACTAGCTACTTAGGTCTGAGGATCATGGTTCAAAGCATGTTGGGGTAGGAAAGTCTGTGAGATTCTTATCTCCACTAAACTACTCAGAAAAAGCCAGAAGTGGCACTATGGCTCAAGTGGTAGAACACTAGCCTTGAGTATGAAAGGCTCAGGGACAGTGCCCAGGCCCTGAGTTCAAGCCCCAGGACCAGCAAAACAAGAAAAGAAAATGTGGTACATATACACAATGGAATTTTGCTCATCCATTAGAAATAATATTATGCTATTTACAGGGAAATGGATGGACCTAGAACAAATCATGTTAAGTGAGGAAAGCCAGGCGCAGAGAGACAAGTGGCACATGTTTTCTCTCATATGTGGAAGCTAAATACAAAATACAACTATGTATAATAACATATACAGGGCTCAGTGCATTTAAACACAAACCAACTGACTAAATGAAGGTGAATATAGGGGAGAAATCTAAACATGTAACTCCTCTGAACAACTAGTATATTATTTATCACAATGAACATCAGGAAGTGGAAGAACTTTGCGCACAAGAATGGGGGAGAGGGTGAGCAAATGCAGTCCTTACATTCAATGTACACTATATAAAAAAGGAACTATGCAATTTGAGGGTAGGGATGGGAGGGGGAAATAAAGAACAATGGAAGGTGTAACATTGACCAAGAAGCATTGTACTCATAACCTGACTTATGGAATTGTAACTCTTTGTACTACTGAATAACAATAATAGTAATAATAAATAAATAAGAGTCCTGTTATAGAACTTATTGTCTCAACAACCAAGGCAAGCTGTAGTGCCTATATCCTAATACCTGTGTATAAACATCAGATCTATATTGACTAGGAAGTTTAATTTCGACATTCAACTGGTAAAAGTCAGAGAGGAGTGCTGATTAAATTTATTATGAAACATTTTTCAGATGCATATATACTTTTTGAAACCCACACCACAGGTCTATGCAATAAAACATCTGCATTGTCTGGATAATGGGAATCTAGGATATCTCAACCATATAAATCCTACCTCTTGCTTTCCTAATCAGGACATACATATGGGAAATCTAAGTTGTCTTGTATCTATTTATCTGTTTGGGAGAGGGTATTGGAGGGGCATAGAAATGGTAGAACAAAGGGTGAACGAATGCAGCAGTGATATTCATTAGAGACTATGTTGAAAATGAACTATACAATTTGTTGGGGAGGGGATTTGGTAGTGCAAAACTGGGAGGAAACAAGGAAAGAGGTGACACCGTTCAAAAAGAAATGTACTCATTACCTGACTTACACATAAAAAAGTAATCTAAGTTCCAAATAGTTCTACTTAGTACAAGCCACCAAGGTACAATTCTTTTAGTGTTTATAGTCTATTGAATCTTGAGGAACAAAGAAATTTCTATTGAAAAGATCTGATGATATTTTTTGCAAACCTAATGTGACTGCTTATTTTTCTTTAAATAAGAGTTGACTCATGTTTTCAGTTTATTGACATACTTTATAAAACAATATGGTAGATTTTCATTCCAATATTGTCATATAAAAACTTCACAGTACACAGTGATACAAACTGATCAGTATTAGGTATGAAGGCAGCAAACCAAACCAGTAGAGGGCAAAGTAGATAGAGGACAAAATGTTTTGCTAAACTTTCTACACTATGTTGGCACATCCATTAAATTCCTCAGTTATAAATATCACTTAGCTTCTACTTCTTGATCTTCCACATGTTTTTAGTTTTACTTGAGATGGGTTCTTGTTATGTAACCTAGACTGTCCAGGAAGTAGCAATCTTCCAGCCTCAGCCTCTGTAGTGTTGGAATGGTAGACATGTACCATACACCAGGCACCAATACATTGTTATATCTATATTACATAAAATTAATGCTGATAGACAAAATAGCTCATGTAACAATCTTTCAGGTAGCTCAGTGATTTAAAACCAACAAAGAAAAGGCTCTCCCAGAATATTTTTGTATGCAATTTTCTATTGCAACAGATAACAAAATAAAAATCTGTTATATCTTAAAAAGAAGCTAAAGCAAAATACTTCACTTTTCCTTTGAAAACACCATTTCTTAGCTCTTAAGTCTACAGAGAAAAACTTTAATATTTTTTGGAAGGGAGAGTATTTCATAAATAAGAACATCAAGTATATGTTAGCTATACAATGTATCATGTAGGAGTATTCTCAACTTAAAGAGATTCTAAAATATTCCATCGCAAGAAAATTTAGTTTAAAGCTAAAATGGAAATATATGGAACTAATATGTGTCACATATTAACATGTTCTATCATTTTTCAGAAATCCATGATAAAGAACATTAGGGAGGATAAGGTCTCTTTTTTGACATGTGGTCTGCTGAGCTAAGAAGCACTGGGCCAGCAGTTCCTCAGCCTCAGGAAGCAGCCTCACTTTTTAAGGCTGGTTCTGAATTAGTTCCCCTCCTGTGTTCTTTTCTCTTTTAGCTTTTTGTTTTTGTGGCTGGGCTTTTTAAAAAAAAAATTTATTTTAAAAAGTACTTTGGGAGCACAGCATGATAATCTGAAATTCCTTTCAGAGTAAAGGTTTCAACTCCATATATTTGCTAGATCAAATCATCTTACCTCCCAAGAAAATGAAAGAACTTTGTAGTCCTCTGAACTTGCCAGATGATAAGACCAACAGGGATATGGGCTCTGGCTTCATTCTGGGCGACTCTGGTTCACCCTGAGTAAAAAGGTATTATCCTGAAAGTCAGGATAATACCACCTGTTCCATAGCTCTGTATTTTGAAGACCAATAAAGTTATACTACTTCAGGCATTTGTAAAGTGTAGATTAACACACAAATGTGAAGGACTGTTGTAATCAGCCCAAGTAGACTGTTCCCTGATAACAAAGTTGGGATACTTTTAGAAAATACATTTTCTTCATCACCACTTAAACTAAAAACAAAGTGGCTCTTTGGTTAATCTGACTATTCCCCTATTATCAATCATCTTTTCCTGCTTCTAATGCACCAGGCCTGAGATTCAGTTTGTCTCTCCTTGAATCCCGAAATCTGACATTTATATAAGTGGAACCAAAACCTAATGATTTCTCTGATACCTTGGCAAAGGTAGTAGAATATTTATGTACTACAGAGTGGTCTCAACTAAGCTAGGCATTTCTTTATCTGGAAAAATTTTAAAATTTAGATCCCTGAACTCTATCCCTGGAGATTCTCCTCCAGTATGACAAAAGCAGAACTCAGGAAACGTGTTTTCCTTTCTGGAAAAAGAAAAAAAAAAAAAAGACCACTCCCTCAAGTGAGCATAATAATTAATTAGCTCAGTTTTAGGGTCACTATTTTGCCCCTGATTTGTGATGTATACTTCCAGTAGCTGTTAGTTCATTTGCTTTTAGTATAAAAATTTCCCTTGCAACAATCATAAGCACACTCAGAACAAATTGCCCAGGATCTTGGCTTAGATTCACAGGGAACTAAACTATTAGAACCCATTACAATAAGATTAGAACATCATCAACTAACTTCAGAGATAAATGCTGTTTGTGGGTGTTGAAAGGCAGCTGGCTCACACTATCAACTGTGTTCAGCTTTGCTGGTAAACATGAAGTCCAGGACAACCTTATTGGGTGCCATTATGTAGTAAACGATGGCAGAATTCTTCCAAGTACCAGAAAGATTTCTAACCAGCTAATCACTACTTAGAAAATGATTCTAGGAGACACACCAAAACCTACTATAAAAATAAAGGAAAAAAAAAAAAACCCACAGCCTCCTTATAGAAACCCAAAGGCTCTATCTATACTTCAGATTCCAGTCATAAAGAGAAAAGTTGGCTAACACGACAGTTGTTTAAAAATATGTTCAAATAACTGAAGGTATCTGTATAAAATTTAATCCTTCCAGTTGAGCAGGCACAAATGGAACTGACTTTCCATTTATTGTATCCAAAGACTTAACTGTAAACTGACACATAAAGTTTTTGGAACAATGTAGCTCCAAATGTAAGGTGACCATGTCTGGGCTTTCCAGGTGTGCGGGCGCACCTAGGCGCTGCGGAATGTGGTCATGTCTTTGGGCTCCCTGCTGGGGACACACCAGTCATCAGCCTCGTGGTTGGTGTTGTAATGTTTCCATGCCGCTCTGTTGTACACAGGGAGTCTCTCAATCGATTCTGTTGACAAGGCCTGAAAACCAAAAGCAGACAGTGTAAATCTAGTTGTTTTGTTTTTTCAGTGCTGGGGATTGAACTCAGGGCCACCAAATGAGCCACATCCCAATCTTCTTTACTATTTTGTTTCTGAGACAGAATCATGCTGCTACATTTGCTCAGGTGGGCTCAAACTTGAGATCCTCCTACTAACCCAGACTTCAGTAGCTGAGATTATAGGAAATTCCACCAAACCCAGATTATGCCTAACATTTCTAAGAATTCATTATTTGAGAAAACATACAATGGCAAAAGAGGTAACGATAAACTAAATGATATTCTTCTACTTGAGTCCTATTAATCATCATAGTATATGATTTATATTTGAAAGGTGTTATTTACATGTGATACTACTGATTGATGTGAACAGGGGGTTTGTTGCTTGCAGTAATTGCATACCCAGCTTAAAAGCCAAAAGATGGAAATAGTGGATACCTCTTATTTGTAAGAGGTGAAAAAAGCCTTGTAAAGAACAGGATAATGCTTGGGAATATGGCCTAGTGGCAAGAATGCTTGCCTCAAATACATGAAGCCCTGGGTTCGATTCCTCAGCACCACATATATAGAAAATGGCCAGAAGTGGTGCTGTGGCTCAAGTGGCAGAGTGCTAGCCTTGAGTAAAAAGAAGCCAGAGACAGTGCTCTAGCCCTAAGTTCAAAGCCCAGACTGGCAAAAAGAACAGGATAAGTATAAAAGCACAAAAAATTAACATATATACTTTAATAAATACAAATAGATTTAATGAGGTCTACTGTAAATATTAGAATATTACTTTTTAACTGTATAATCACTGTACTTTTAAAAACTTACCATACAATATGACTATCACTAAATATAAAACTGTCTAAGGTATCTTGGCTCTTGCATAATTCTTCACCCTTGGTCTGATTTTGTTTTCTTTATTCCTTTTTTTTGAAGTGCTGAGAATTAAAACCACAGTCTTGGGCATGCAAGGTAAGCACTATTTTCACTCAGCTACTTTACAATCTGGACTCTGTATTGTCTTCTACTGCTTTTACAGGAACTAATTTTAGTTACAGAACATGTGATTGCTGCATCATGCATAATTTCATACTTCCAATATATCATTACCATTAATTCATTCTTCTGTTTCCGTTTTCTGTAAACCATTGGAACAAGAGATAAACTAAATTCCTTTCATCTTATTCCACTTAGGAATATTCAGAACTTTACCCTCAGGCCAATGGGATGCAGACAATGTTTAACTAGAAATTTCCTGATAAGGCTAAGTAAGGTCTTTAATGTTAGGGCATTGGCATTCCCCCTTCAAGATACAGACAATATTTAAATAGAAATAACCTCCTGACAAGGCTAAGGTCTTTATTGTTGATAATTGTAATAATTCTATAAGGCCTCTTATCTTCTAAAGTGGAACTAAAATCTTTCCACCTATATATTCTCTTTAAATATTCTAAAAGGTCTTGTCTATAAACTAGACCAAAATGTTACATTAGGTGATGAAATATTTTAGTATTTTTTGCCCTGTACTTATGTGCTTCACAAATTGTGTGGTAAGTGAGAGAGAGGTGGGAGGATATTACCAATAAAGAATTTAACTTCTATTGCTGGGTGCTAGTGGCACATACCTTTAATCCTAGCTAAATAGGAGGCTAAGATCTGAGAATCACGGTTCAAAGCTAGCCCGGGCAGACAAATTCATGAGAATCATCTTCAATTAACCAGCAAAAAGTCAGAACTGAAGTTATAGCTCAAGTGGTTGAACACCAGCCTTGAACAAAAAAAAAAGCTAAGGAAGAGTGTCTAGGCCATGAGTTCAAGTCCCATCACAGCATAAAACAAAATAACAACAATTTTTTTTAAAAGAATTTAACTTCAATTTTTTTCTCATAAGAATTCTTCAGCACATCTTACAAAATAGGTGCCATCTAGTGGCCAAAATGAGAAATTACAGTCTCTAAATAAAACTGCTTTTTAATCACTGAAGAGGCCTCAGGCTTTTCCAAACCTGTAAAATATAGTGATAACTCCATAAGTGCAGTGACCACCCAAGCCAGTAAGCTAAGTGTCTCTGCTTTTATCAAATAAACTATATACTTCCCAAGAGTCACCTGTATTTGTCCCCAAATCTGCTTATTCAATTATATGACAGTAGGATTATAACATGTAATGAAAAATAATGTAAAAACCATACACGCACGTGCACACACACACACACACACACACACACACACACACACAGAAGGATGTCTTTGAAAACTAAGAGGAATGCTTTAGAAAAACTCATGAAAGAATCATATAGAAACTTCTATCAAATCTGAGTCAGAACACATCTTTAAAAAAATTGCAGGAAGACTCAAAAGGACTATGCACTTGGTAGTTTCTTGGGTTTAAGAAACTAAGATAATGCATTCACTAAAAAGACAATATGACACTGCAATCTGCAGGCCCACATGCAAAGAAAAGGTCGTGGCATTGTCTCAAACATGAGTTATCAATTTACACTCGTATGAACACATGAAAATTACATTTACAGGATACCTAACCTTATGACTCCTTACTCTATCCCAACTTTTTCCTATTAGCAATAATTCCTGATCATACAGAGAAGAATTTTTTCTTTCCCCATAGTCAAGGGAAATCAACTGTTAAAATGGTGGGATATCAAGTTAAAGTTTTTGTCTTTATTAAACAGTGTGAGATAGAGCAAGATGTCATAATAGTTAAATATTAGCACTTCTTTAATTATCAAAGAAACTGTTAGCATTTCCCTATCCTCAGGTCCTCAGCTCCACCCACTAGCCCCTGGATCCACCCATACCTAATGAGCCACTCCTACTCACTACCTACCTACTTCCTCTTTACCCCCAGAGAGAGAAGCTGCCACCAGGATAAGGTGCAGACCCAATGTAGCTCCCTCTCCGTGGGAACTATGGCCCCACTAATAAACCTCCTTATGAACCTTCTCCTGTCTGTGATTATCTCCGCATGGTCCCCTGGGATGGCCAGAACATATCCTTTCAGAAACAATACAGTCAAGAAGACTATAGTGTGATTTATTTTTATTTATTTATTTATTTATTTTTGCCAGTCCTGGGGCTTGGACTCAGGGCCTGAGCACTGTCCCAGGCTTCTTTTTGTTCAAGGCTAGCACTCTGCCACTTGAGCCACAGCACCACTTCTGGCCATTTTCTATATTTGTGGTGCTGGGGAATTGAACCCAGGGCTTCATGTATACGAGGAAAGCACTCTTGCCACTAGGCTGGTGACAAACAGTACAAGAAATGTACCCAAGGCCTAACATATGAAACTGTAACCTCTCTGTACATCACTTTGACAATAAATAAGAAAAAATATATATTAAAAAAAAGAAGACTATAGTCATTACCTTAATATAGATAACTGCATCTGTCCCATAACCCTCTAAAGAATACAGCTTTAGGTCTCCTTGGAAGTACTGTGCATAAAGACGTGATATGGGCAGTCCATAACCAAAGCCAGCCTGTTTAATGAGAAAAACAAAACTCTATTCAGACAGCCATGCTAAAATACTTCACTAATTCACACAAACTTCTCAGGGCTCCTGGAGCCGAAATCTGAGAGACCTGATAAACTCTTAGGTGTTCGTAGTGATTAAGCATATTATCTGATCACATGGAGCTTTTAAAACTCTTTATATTTTTATAAAATAGCTTGCAGTAGTCTGGAAAAAAATATGCTGCTTTTCTCTGCTTTAGGGTACCCAAACTTCTTTATATCACTATCATATAAAACATATTATCTTTATGGAGCAAGAGTGGAAGAACCCTGTTGCAGCTTTAATAAATGACCTCATAATTTTACACTATTAATGTCCAGCCCGTGTTCTGAACCTGGAAATAATGTATAGTAGGTCTACTTTCCTCATTGGTAGGTAGTTCCTTGCTCAGAAATCTTCAAAGCTTACCAGCACTCCCACTATCCCTACTTACTACCTTAGATATAAAAAGCCAAGCCTCTAACATGAGCTCTTAAGACTAGAGATCAGTTCACTGCCTCCCACTTTCCCATCTCTTTTCCTTTAGCTCCTTAGATAGTACTTCTGAGTCTGTGTTTTACTTTATTCTGAGTACCTGGTCCTTTCTAAATCCTACTAGCTCTTTAACATGAAACAAAACACGTATATAAAGGTACAAATATTTTCTATTACCAAATTATATGCTCAATGGCTCGGCATACAGCAAGTTAGCTCAGGAATCTGAGTGCTAGTAACAAACCCAGGTTCGGGCTTTACCTTTCACCAATTGCTATTTAACTTTTCCAGCCAGCCAGAGTTTCTGTTTGTCCCTGCATAACAACTGTCAAATTTCCATATTACTCCCTGCCCTGGGAGGTTGAACAATGCTATTTTCTGTCTTCTATTTCCAAAGGGTCTAGTCCTTAGGAAAACAGCAGGAGGTCAGAAGGGGCCATAGTGCCTTCAGCAGGAAGTCCTTTTGGGAGTAAACAGCTGCTCTAAAACTATCTTTTCTTCTGCGTTCTGCTAACTTCTCCTTTTGTTCCATGTTGCTTTGTTAATACTATTTACAAGAAGACTGACTGCTCACATAGTAGGTCTCCTTGTAAATAAGCTTTCTCAAATTACTATAACTTGACTGAGCTCTTATATTTTTTGGTGGTACTTTGGCTTGTACATTGTCTCCAGAAGAAACTACATATGCAAGTGCCTCCCATAGTTCCTCTCCAACTTGATTTAATCATGGTTTCCCACTTGACCACACCTGTGGACTCGTGGGCTTCCTTTATGAATAGCAGAGATGGAAAATAGCATAGGTACAGGTCTGATGAACCTACCACATGTCCACCCTTGCTCACTAGAGACTTCTCTTTACTGTCACCCTCTCAGGGTGGGACAGGCCTGAAAGACAGGGATGGAAGTGCATTCTACCAGCACAGGTAGTGGCAAACAGGTTGGCTAGCTGGCTAGGGACTTGGAATGAACAAAATTGATAATGGATTAGCAGGCCTGAGAAAGATACATGTATTCTCCCCTGAGTAGGCGTCCAGTGTGAAGATGGTTTGTCCATACAATCAGCCATCAGAAGATGTCCACATGGAGAAAGTTCTCAGCAAAACTAGGTATATAAGACACCCCTCTTGTGTTTATCAGACAGCCTTTCTCCAGTTCCCCAGTGCTTGCTGCCTGGGTCTAATTACCGAGTGGTCACATAAGCAGGCAAGAGGCCAGCAAAGGCTACCAGACATACAAGGGAGACTGCCCCCCATGTCAAGTCACTTTTCTTAAGAATTCACATAATCTTACAGCCTGCAAAGCAGTTACATATTTATTATACATTAGGTACTCATTACAAAAAATATTTTTGCAAACATTTAGTCAATTTTCCTAATAACTCCATTTGTCAAGTTGAGGAGGTTGGGCATTAAGATGTCAGCAGCTGGATGCCATGGTTCCCAGAGACTCACTTCTGGGATGTGGTACAGTTGGGACATGGGGTAAGACAAGTTAGATCTATCTATGCTGTGCTCCACAGCAGTCCTACAATACCAAAGCTGCACCTCCCTTCTTTGTCCCTCTATGCCAGTAAAAGTAAAACTCTAAGAAGATGCCTAGCTTTATCACTTGGCATCACCTGCCTGTGGGCATATGGAAGCCTGCTCCATGGAGCCAAATACCACATGTGGCTTATCACAAAAAACGTCCTGTGATAGCAGCACCAAGCTCAGTGAGAGCTCAAAAAACCCCACAAAACTCCAAAACATCTACCTTGTATCCATTTTAATAAAAGATAAAAACTGTTCCAAGTATATTTAAACTTAGAGAAAAATTTCTCTTCTTCCTTCTGGCATTCTTTACACAGTAGGCTTAGCTAATTTACTTGGCAGTCAGAGCCTGCTGAAGCAATTTGCACAATCTCTCATCATTATTTCTGGATCACATACCAGGGGCACTGCTCGGGATGTCTCAACACGAGGCCGGGGTGCAGTTGAATACATGTAGTTGAAGAGTCTGTCAATCTTCCTCAATGGAACACCACCTCCTCGATCGCTCATCTAAGATGAGAAAAGGATCAGTCAGATGATCAATTCTCACAGCAACAAAATACTAACACGTACAACATCGCAGCTTAGTGGCTGGCAAAGACTTCTGCTCTTAAATATAAATACCACAAAGTTGCAAATACAAAATGCTCTTACTGGGGTAGCTATCACCGCTCCTCTTCTATGTGAATTTCTAATACATAATTCACTATTTATAATTGATTTAATATTCCTTTCTGGTGGGCAGTGTGGCAACCACAATCAAATTTAAAATGCAAGTAACACTCTGACTCAGGAATGCCAGTTCCAGAAATTAATCCTAAGAAAATAAACAGAAAAGGGGACTAAAGGCATGACTGAAGTGGTAAAGTAAGCCAGCAGCAGGGAGTGAAAAAAGCTGCATGACAGCATGAGGCACTAAATTAAACCCCCAGTAACAGCACAGAAAGCAAAAGAAAAATAATAAAAGAACACAAAATATGAGCAAAGTATGAACAAAAGCTTCCACTTCAGTGCTAAAGTAGAACAGCCTAAACATGGGAGTAAGTACATTATAAATGTACAACTAGATGTGCTAGCATGACAGGTGTCTAGACAATGAGTTAGGCAGCAATGACAAAGTTAGAAAGAAACATTTATAATTCTGTCTGTAAAAATCATCAAATGATGTACAATTTTATATTTAGAACAACTTTCTTCTGTGTTTACTTCTAATTTTTTAAAAAAATAATTGCTTTCTTTATAAAACAAAACTGTAATTTTCTTTCTTAGAGAGGAAAAACTGGAACTACTTCATTGTGATCAAATCTAAAAACAGTTTTACAACACAGAACTCTGGGCAGCTTTTTAGTGAGTTATGAAGCTCTGAGCTCTTTATATTAGTCCTGGGATATTTATCAACTCAAATAACTATGTAGTAGATGAACTTAGTCACTTATATACATATTGTTTTCCTTTCCAGTTAATACAGACTCCTACCTGTAGTAAAGCCTACGTTTTAATCTACTACAGCCATTTTCAGAGTTGTCATATGTAACAAATTTTCTTTTAATATCTGTATAAGGTTAATATATTTTTGAGGAGTAAATAGCTTGGAGTTTTTATGTATTATTTAAGAATCTTTACAGAATGAAACTACTTTTATAGCAGAAATTAAAATGTGTTCATTTGTTTAGTATTGCTGGATATTGAACCCACAGTCTCCAACAGGTTAGGCAAGTGCTCAGCTACCACTGAGCTACATCTTCACTCCTGTCTGTTTATCTATCTATCTATCTATTAATTTATTTTGCCAGTCCTGGGGCTTGAACTCAGGGTCTGGGGACTGTTCCTCAGCTTCTTTTGCTCAAGACTAGCACTGTACCATTTGAGCCACAGAGCCACTTCCAGCTTTTTCTGTTAATGTGGACCTGTGGAATTGAACCCAGGGCTTTGTATATGCTAGGCAAGCACTCTACCACTAAGCCACATTTCCAGCCTCCTATTTTTAATTTTTAAAATGTCTGTCTTCTGTGGAAAGAGGTAGTAATGGGGTTTGCATTCAGGGCCTCATATTTGCTATGCTCTACCACTTGAGCCACATCTGTAGCCCTCCACAAATTCTGTCTGAAGATATCACTTGAAGATCTACCTCTAATACATCTAAAATTAAGTAACTATCGTTTAAAAGTATAGAAGGACTTCATTAAGAACTTCCATGTAGCAGTATGCTTACAATTGTTTTTAGCACTAGTTATGGTGGTACATGGCTGTTATCCCCACATTCCAAGGGCTGAGGCAGGAGGACTGCAAGTTAGAGATGAGCCTGAGCTAATAGTGGTTCCCACTACAAAATAAAACAAAGTCAGCTGGGTACTGTGGCTTATGTCTGTAATCCTAGCTACTCAGGAGACTGAGATCTGAAGATCAAGGCTCAAAGCCAGCTTGGGCAGGGAAGGCCAGTCTTCAGTTGACCACCAGAAATTCAGGAGCAGTGCTGTGGCTCAAAGTGGTAGAGCGCTAGCCTTGAGCAAAAGATCTCAGGAACAGCATCCAAGCCCTGCATTCAAGCCCCACAACCGATATATATACATACATACATATATACATAAAATCACTCATCACTATGAATTCAAAGCCTTGTGATTTATTTTAATAAAATGATTTTAAAACTCGCGGTGTGTTTTAAAGTCTATGACTTTGTAAAACATTCAATGTTCTGTGAAGCATTTCATGGTAACATTAGTAAGAAGTATGTGTGTTCTGTAACTATTAAGTAAACAATATATTAGAATAGAATAGATATTAAGTTTCAAAATAAATATTTCATTGGTTTCTTAGATTAATCACCTGGCCAAACAAGCTGTAACAGTATGGTAGTAAAGTGGGAAGGGATTTTCAGCAGTAAGCTGAAAGAAAGGACCAAGGGAGGGGCTATGGGAAGTGGCATCTCACTAAAGATAAAGAAGCAAATGTTGGGAACTTGGCTAAAACCGATAAAGGGAAGGCCTTTGGCAGCTGAACAACGCAATAATCCAGAATCAGTGTATTATACAGTGGCCACCAGAGCTTCCGAGAGAACTACCAGATGATCAGGTCTCAGTCCTTTCAGAAGAGGAAAGGAGGGATCGTGGAAGACATGGACATTTCATGTATACACTCAAGGTAAGAATGGTACTCTGCTGACAAACATGATGAGAGATGTGAAAAATAAACAAGAAACCTCTGGTTAAGAGGAAACGAAATCCAAAAGGTTAATGTAGCCTGTGACAAAGAAATGAGGGAAGTGATAAGTCATGTATTATCAGCAGGAAGGCCATGGAAGAAAAGTCTGCCAAATTATTTTAAGACTTTTCTCTTCAATGCACAAATTGTCATTTAATGTCATCTAATTTACATGTGCCATTCTTAACCTCCTGATTCTTTTTAACATTGAATCCCTGGGCTAATTCATGTAGTAAACAGGAAAGGAATCACTTCTGGATGACAGCTTTAAGCCTTGGCATTTACTAGCCTTGCACTCACCTGGTACTCCTAGTCTCTTAGCCAACAGATTTCCATGATCAAGTCTATAAAATCAGCAACAGTGAATAACTCAAGACATTTACATTTTTATTGAAAAGACACAGAGCCAAAACACTTACATTACTGAATAAAGACCTCACACAAAATCTGAAAGAGCAGCAGCTGTAACAGAGAAATAAAAAAGAAAAACCAAAACTTCATCCACAGGATTTTTGCAGAATAAAAGGTGAAAAATGGACAGGCATTAGTGGCTTACACCAGTAATCCTAGCTATTCAAAGGCTGAAATCTAGAGGGAGGATCAAGGTTCAAATCCAACCCAGGTAGAAAAGTATGTGAGACTCTCTCCAATTAATCAGCAAAATGCTGGACTAGAGACATGGTTCAAGTCATAGAGAACCAAACATAAACAAAAAATCTAAGGGAACATAAGACTCTTAAGTTAAAGTGTCAATATGGTCCCCAAGAGGATAGTCCCCCCAAAAGGTGAAAAATGTCAATCATTTGAACAAACTAAAAGAATAAGGAAACAAATCAAAACAAAGCCAATACTTGATTTCTTAACTAATGGGGATGAGTAACTACTGGGGATGAAATCTCCATTGAAGGAAATTAAATCAAGCCTTTAATATCTTTTAAAAAATTACAAAGACAGGTGCATTCATATGACCTTGAACATGTTCAAAAGGAGAAATGGTGAAGACAGGGCCTAATACAGGTAGGGTTTCTATAATGAATTCTCCTAGAACCGACTTTTCAAGACCCTAGCTGAACATTCCATTTTAAACAGCTTTATCTGTAACTAAGAACTTCTGAAAATTTAGAAGATAATAGAAAAACCCAATAAAAAGATAGGAATTCAAAGTCTTAGAAATCCCAAAGAACAGAATAAACAATTAAAAGACAAAGGAAATGCCAGGACTGGTGGCTAACACCCAGCTAAAATCCCAGCTTCTTCTGAAGTGGAGAACAGCATTTGAGGTCAGCCCAGGCAAAAGGTTCACAAGACCCTATCTCAACCAAGAGCTGGATGAGGAAGAACACACTTGTCATCCTAGCTACATGGAAAGTGTTTAATAAAAAGAGTAAGCTGGGTTGCTGGTGGCTTATGTGTGTAATCCTAGCCACTTAGGAGGCTGAGATCTGAGAACAGCAGTTCAAAGCCAGCCCCAGCAGAAAAGTCCTCACTCTTATCTCCAATTAACCACCAGCAAACTGGAAGCGGTGTTGTGGCTCAAAGTGGTACAGCACTAGCAGTGAGCAAAAAGAGCTCTGGGACAGCACCCAGGCCCTGAGTTCAAGCATCACAGCTGACAAAAAAATGAAAAAAAAAATTAAGAATTGAAAGCAGAAGGAAAAGGAAAAATCAGAGAATAATTTACTGAGGCCCAGCATTCTCCAGATATGATGAGAAGGAAAGTTTTAAGGAAATAATGGTCAATCCAAAAGGTCCAGTGGAATTGGAAAGAAAGGTCCACATTGAGTCTAATGACAGTACAATTACAAAACAAACTCGAAAAGATCTAAAAACTTCAGTTAAAACAAACCAGACCAAGCAACCTAAAACTGCTTGCATTCAAAGAAACAGAAATTGCATTTGCATTGGGCTGGGAATATGGCCTAGTGGCAGGAGTGCTTGCCTTGTATACATGTAGCCCTAGGTTTGATTCCCCAGCACCACATATATAGAAAACGGCCAGAAATGGCGCTGTGGCTCAAGTGGCAGAGTGCTAGCCTTGAGCAAAAAGAAACTGCATTTGCAGAAAAATGGACTGACCTAGGACAAATCATGTTAAGTGAGGTAAGCCAAGCCCAGAGACACAAACAGTACATCTTTTCTCTCCTATGCAGAAGCTAGATCTAAAATACACTAGGACATGGTAAATTATACAGAACTGTAGGCACTCACACACAGTAAGACCAAAGAAGGATACTCTTAGGAGAGGAACACAAAGGTATCATGTTTATTTGCCTCTGGTCATATAAAATAATATTTATTGAAATGAACTCCAGGAAGTAGAAATAAGTTTTTACTTGGTTGCTGTTTTTGTTTTCTTTTCATCTTGTTGGTTCATTTATCTGTCTTTGAGATGGTAAGGAGAGGGAGGGACAAAGGGTGAACAAATACAGCAGTGGGACTCACTGAACACACTATGTTGAAAATAAACTATAGAATTTGTGGGTGGGGATGAGAGGGAGAAACTGAGATTGAGAGAAGGAATGACACTGCCCAAAAGGAAATGTACTCTTTACCTGACTTATATAACTGCAACCCCTTTATATATCAACTTTATCATAATTTTAAAACATTAAAGAGAAATTGCATTAAACACAAATCTTCACAAAAGGAATAGCTTAAGGGCAATAGTAAATATAGTAGAGAAAGGATCTCCAGATGTTTCTTCTCTAATAAGACACTAAAAAAGGCAAAAATGGTCAGAATCACGGATATTAACCAGAGGCTTGCTGAATCTGTATAAAGAACAGGGAGCTTGGGCTAGCAATGTGGTAGAGTGCTTGCCTAGCATGTATGAAGCCCTGGGTTCAATTCCTCAGTAACACATAGACAGAAAAAGCCAGAAGTAACACTGTGGCTCAAGTGGTAGAGTGCTAGCTAGCCTTGA
Source organism: Perognathus longimembris pacificus (assembly GCF_023159225.1). NCBI lineage: Eukaryota > Metazoa > Chordata > Mammalia > Rodentia > Heteromyidae > Perognathus > Perognathus longimembris. Next base: position 51,164,559 of record NC_063164.1, read on the forward strand.
GCAAAAGAAGCCTAGGGACAGTGGCCAGGCCCCAAGTTCAAGCCCCAGGAATGACAAAAAAAAAAAAAAAAAAGAAGAAGAGCTTTGAGGCAGTTGACTTCTTCCATCCCATCCATCAGCCTCCTTGCCCTCCCTCCCCACTTTCCCCCGCAGCCAACATCAATAACATGCCTTCTCGGTGAAGCCAGCAACTGGTAGCCACCAGGAAAGCTGTACAAAAGTCTAACAACCCACACCCTATTCCTGGAAATACACGTCAAAAACAATTAGAGGTCATGGAGGAATGTAAGAACTGCCAGAGGCAGGGCACATGCTAGAGCAAATGTTAAAGATAACCAAAGAGCTAAACAGAGAAAAAAAACAGGTACTGAGATGGCCACAGGGAATTTGAAAAGCCCAGTGAAATCCTGGGAATCTAGAAGGCCATACTCATGTTCTAAGCTAAGCTAAAGCTCAAGAAAAACCTGAGAAGGTCCTGAGTTTTCAATCCTAACAAACCTAGAGGCTGTGTAAAAGCTGGATCTAAATATGAAGGCAGAATTCCCAAATGCCAGTCTGAGAAATTAAGGAATTTTCTTGCCTACAGAGTCCCTTGGCAAACACTACAAGACTTAATGGTTCCAGGCATTTAAGGAAATCTTAGCTCCATCACTAGATGACCACTAAGCTTTCTGAGCTGAGACTTCTATTTAACCTTGTACTAGAAGACTAGACACATCAACTAGGCAAGCAAAGAATATCAGATTGAAAGGGACTAAGTAAAATCTGTGTGGAAACCAAGTGAAAGGTGTAGGGGAACCCCCTTTTTGAGTCCCTAGGAACAGCAGGCTTAGACAAGGTAGTGGGCCTAGGGAAGGGCAAACCTAAGCCAAATAACAGGAGCCCAAAGCTGCTATACTTTGTCAAAAGAAAGGAATGAGGAAGACCACTCAGTTTAGGGGAAGTTCTAGGAAAAGAAAAATTTAAGGCTAATTAAAACCAGTCACCCAGAACCAAGAATTGTATTGCTTTGATTGCTTTGTTTACAGAGTTTACAGGAATTGTAATCACTAACAGCAATTCTGCTTCTGTATATCTGCTTGCTTGCTTGCTTGGCCTAACTTGCCAGACCTCTTGAGTGTGGTAAATGTGACTCTTACACCATGACCACCAGCAAGTGGTACATGAGATACTTGCCCTTAAAATCCCAGCCCTGGGGGGAGGGAGGGGGGTATGAGGGACAAGGTAACAAAGAGTACAAGAAATGTATCCAATGCCTAACGTATGAAATTGTAACCTCTCTGTACATCAGTTTGATAATAAAAATTTGAATAAAAAAAAATTCCAGCCCTATTTGGCCCCAGAGCTTTTTGTCACCATCCCAGTGGTGGCAAACAGAAGCTGTGCACAGCTAAACAGACTCCTAGTCCAATTGACTGAGTGCGGGGGACTATTTTTGTGGGTTCGAGGCCCACCTGGGTATCCGGTATGCAACAATCTGTATTTGCAGATAGCATATGAAAAATCCTAAGTAATTCTCAAAAAATTATTAATGTTAAAAATAAGTTCAGGGCTGGGAATATGGCCTAGTGGCAAAGAGTGCTTGCCTCGCATACATGAAGCCCTGGGTTTGATTCCCCAGCACCAAATATATAGAAAACGGCCAGAAGTGGTGCTGTGGCTCAAGTGGCAGAGTGCTAGCCTTGAACAAAAAGAAGCCAGGGACAGTGCTCAGGCCCTGAGTCCAAAGCCCGGGACTGGCAAAAAAATAAAAGTAAAAATAAATAAGTTCGGCAAACCTATACTGATACAAGACCAGTATAGACAGTTTGGAGTGGAGTTCAGTGGTAGAAGATGTAGTACAAAAAAATCAATTGTATTTCTAGCAATGAAAAATCAAAAAGTTTAACCAAGAGAACAATTCCATTTCAAATAACATCAATAATACATAAGAAAAATAAATGCAAAATTATACACAAAATTATACGTGTCAGTGGTTCACACCTGTAATCTTAGCTACTCAGGAGACTGAAATCTGAGGATCATGATTCAAAGCTAGCCCAGGCAGGAAAATATGATACTCTTATCTCCAAATTAACCACCAAAATTCTGGAAGTAGAGTTGTGGCCCAAGAGGTAGAACATTGGCCTTGAGAGGAAAAAAACCCCCAAAACCTCAAGGATAGTGCTTAGGCCCTGAGTTGAAGTCCCAGGACTGGTACAAAAAGAAAGAAAGGAAAGGAAAGGAAAGGGAGAGGGGGGAAGAAGGGAGAGAAGGAGGAGAGAGAAAAAGAGAAAAGAAAGAGAATGAAAGAAAGAAAAAGGAAGGAAAGAAAGAGAAAATTGAGGGCAGGGGTGGGGTTGGGAGGCATATGGGAGAATGATGAAAGAGTAACATTGATCAAGATTCATTGTATTCATAAAATGCTTCGTTGAACTGGAACTCCTTTGTACAACTATTTAATGATTTTAAAAACTGGTCCAGGACAACTAGTTACTCAGAAGGAGCCCCCACTTTAAACCACATGCAAAAATCACCCTAAGCCATGTGCTAGTGGCTCACACTTGAAAGCTAAGCTATTCAAGAGGCTGATATTTAAGGATCCAGCGTCAAAGCAAGCCTGAATAGTAAAGTCCATGAGACTCTAATCTTCAACTAACACCAAAAAGCCAGTGGAGCAGTGGCGCAAGAGTGATAGTCTTAAGAAGAAAAAAATCAATATAGCATAGATCAAAGACCTAAACATAAAAGCTAAAACCAGCTCAAGGCTAGCACTCTACTATTTAAGCCATAGCTCTGTGCAGTTTAAAAGCTAAAACAATGAACCTCTTAGAAGGAAACAAGAACAAATCTTTGAGACTTTCAAGTACACAATGGTTTCGTAACTGTGAGACTGAGAGCCTGAGTAATAAAAACAGAATAACTAGAATTTTTCAAAATTTAAAACTTGTGCTTCAGAGGACACTGCCAAGAAAATCAAAATAACCCAACCAAATGGAAGAACGTATTTACAAATCAGATTTTATTAGACTAGTATCTACAACATACATAACATGCCTTGGAGAAAATCCATACACTTCACCAAAAGAAAGACAAAACAGCCCACACAACTGTGCATAGGAGCTTATTTGATAGATCCTGAAAGACATACAAATGGCCAATCAGCAATGGAAGAGCTGTTCAATATCATCAGTCAAGAGGAATGCCAATAAAAATCACGGTAAGTCATCACCTTCAAAAATGGATTTAATCAAAGACAGAGAGTAAAAAATGCTGATAAGGATGTGGGAATAACTGGAACTGTGACATACTGCTGATGGGAATGTAAAGGGTCACAGTCACTTTGAAAAACAAGTTGGAAGTTCCTCAAAAAAAGCATAGACTTACCTATGACTCAACTCACATAGTACCTCCTAGATAAATATCTAAGAAGACCGAAACATATGTTTACACCAAAACTTACTCATGACTGTTCATGACTCAGATAAATGGTAACAAAGCAAATATCTGCCAACTGATAATGAAAATGTGATACCCATCTAATGGAATACTATTCAAAGGAATGCACTACTGATCTGTGCTGTAAGGCTATAGTTTGTGAAAGAAACCAGTCACAAAAGACCATATACTGCCTGGTGCTGGTGGCTCACACTTGTAATCTTTGTTATTCAGGAGGCTGAGATCTAAGGATCATGGTTTGAAGCCAGTCTGTGCAGGAAAGTCCATGAAACTCTTATCTCCAACACACTACTCAGAAAAAGCCAGAAGTGGTGCTGTGGCTCAAGTAGTAGAGTCTAGCCTTGAGCACAAAGATGCAGGGACAGTATGTAGGCCCTGAGTTCAAGCCCAGAAACCCAAAGGACCATATACTACATTTCTATGAAATGTCTAGAAAGAGGGCTATCCATAGAGAGAAAACAGATTAGCGCTGGTCAAGGACTGGCAAAAGATGGAAATGGAGAATGGAAGTACTGAAGCTTCCTTTGGGAGTAACAGCTTTGAAGTACTGTCCTCAGATCTCAGCCTCCTGAGTAGCTAGGATTACAGGCATAAGCCACCAGTACCTGGCTTTGAAAAGTATTTGTAATCTTTTAATTGTTTATAAAGGTAATGTACAGAAGGGTTACATTATATAAGTCAGGTAAAGAATACATTTCTTTTTGGACAAAAAAACTCCGTCCCCTCTCTCCCTCCCAGTTTTTCTCTCCTAAAAAGAATTTTCAAAAATGAAAAATTAATGTACTTACTCTATTACAATGCAAATACCCAAATTTCAGGCTTATTTTTATGCCAAAATTTAAGTTTATTTTAGGTTTATAAAAGTAGATATACATGATAATGGCTAAATTGTCTGTCTTCAGATTTACTTCAGTTTAATCACCTGGATTAGGAACCAGAATAGACACAGACTCTAGATGATTCTATAATCTGCCAGATGAATAAAGCAATGTAATTATTACCTGTAGACTAGATTTCTTTCCCCTAGGAATAAATTACATCTTCCAGAAAGTATGTGTATGGTTATTTTTGCATGCTTATCCATTAATTTAGAAAAAGGAAAAAAAAAACCTCACCTTCACAGTCAAATCCTCATTACCCAGTGTGACATGAACTTGAATAGGAGGATAAACACCTTTGTCAGCATGGTGTTCCATAGTTGCTCTCATTGCATTCTGAAATATATTAGGGTTACATTAAAAATAGAAATTTGGAAGAAAAAATGCTAATCATAATTTTCAAAAACATATGTACTATATAAACTTAAAAAATAATCCCAATAATAGTATGCAAAAGAACAATAATTTTATAGTCATAGTTGCTTTACTAAAAAGTTAATTTTAAAGGACTTGCGGGATATTTTGATTTAAAGACTCCAACCAAGATTCACTTATTTTCCAAAACTAGTCTTTTAAACACTTTTAACTAATTTACATTAGAGCAGGAAATTCTGCCCATTTTTATAATTTTATTAGATAATGGACATAATGTATCTTTTAAGAACCAGTTGTCCAAATTCCATCCTTTCCCTCTATCTTTCTTTTGTTCTTTTTCTGGTGGTACTGGGACTTGAATTCAGACTTGTGCTAGTAGACAAGTGTTCCACCACATGAATCATGTCCTCATCCCTTTGCTGCACTAGTTACTTTTCAGATTGGGCCTCATGCCTGCATCTCCTGCAGAGATCTAACAACACACTTTCTTTAAGAGGAAATTAAAATTTTCATATAGTAGTAATGGTCTTAAAATGACTGTTTCTCTTACTACTGATTTAAAACTAAGAATATTTACATTGTAAAACTTTTTGATCCATTTCAACATATCATAAACATTAAATACTATCAACCTGGCACATAGCACTGGAATAGAACCTGCTTAAAACTAAATATAAGTAAAACATGCAAACATCTGGGCTGAATTCGGAAACAAGAGCAAATATCCCAGAAGAGACTGCATCTACTCTATCAAAGGCAGTTTAATATTAGATTCTAGACGAAAGCCACTGGTACTGACTTTTGTAAAATGTTACAGAATACAGGATTCTATTATGCATCATTGTGCACAAGTCATTGTGGGACAGAAATTTCAAGGGAAAAATAGCTTTAACATTTTAAGTGCCTAGTGCTATTTATTCTACCACTGAAATTTGTGTAAGATATTAGATACATTCTTATTGTTTTAGCATAGAGCGTTGTTGAACTCTTGCTTTCTGAGACAGTTTTCTGTGTTTTATCACACTTTTCTTTTGTATCATCAGACAGAAAGCCACCAGTTATTTGAAAGACTACAAGTGTCTGATTTAGGACAGTCCTGCTCAGCCACAAAGATAGGTGCCACTCATCACCCACCGCCTTGACAACCAGCAAGTTTCACTGAGGAGCAAAAGGTCCTCTCAACATTACCAGCATAATTTTATTTAGTTTTCAAAAAAAAAATTTTGTGTGTACTGGCCCCAGGACTTAAACTCAGGACTTGGGTAGTAGCCCCTGAGCTTCTTTTTTTTGCTCAAGGCTAGTGCTCTACCACTTGAGCCACAGATCCACTTCTAGCTTTTTCTGTGATTAACTGAAGGTAAGAGTTTCACTGACTTTCCTGCCCAGGCTGGCTTCAAACCTCGATCCTCAGATCTCAGCCTCTTAAGCAAATAGGATTATAGTTGTGAGTCACTGGTGCCAGACATAGTTGTCAAATTTTGTTGTAAAGAGCCAATATAATAACATAATAATATAAATAACTTGTCTTGATTTTTTTTGTGTGTGTACGTGGCAGTATAGAGGATTGAACTCAGGACCTTAAGTTTGGTAGGAAAGGTCTCTGCCACACTCGCCATACTGTAGTCTTTCATTTTTTTAATGCTTCATTTCTACAATAATTAGGGTCTTGCCAATTGTGCCTGAGCTAGTCTCAAACTCCAGATTCTCCTGCCTCTGCCTCCCCATCAGCTAGGATTATAGGCATGCACCACCGTGCCTAATATAAATTACTTTCTCAGGGAGGAAAAAACAAGGTATGCTTATTACTGGGGCCCAGTGGTAGGAAAAAAAATCACTCTTCTAAACATTTTTAGTTTATGAAAATATGAGTGTAACTTCATCAAGCACCTATAATATGCCGCTACTATACTGGTCACTTAGTATGGTAATCCTGATCTTCATAATCCTAGATAGAATCATGCCTGTTTCACAGAAGAGTAAACTGAGGCTCAGACGGCTTAAGTGACCTACTGGACAAGTCATGCGATAAGTGGAGTAATTCTCAGGCCTTTCTGACTCCTAAATCTGGACTATACTACTATATGGAGGTGCCTGTCATGTTAACAAAAGGCCTATCTCTAGTAGTGTTATGTGAGAATGACATGAAATGGCATATTTTAAGGAAGCAGGAGAACCCAAAGGAATATTTGACTCACGGAGTAGATTCCTATCCTGAGGCAAGGGCTCGATAGAGGTTATGTAATACCATTTTACAAACCTTGAAAAGTTCAAACACCATGTGATAGAGGTGGGATGGTACATAAACCACTTGTATTGGCTGTCCTGGTGATTTTGCTACAGAGCAGAAGAGAAAAATATGAAAGTACAGAGAGATGTGCTTACAGCATTTTTAAGAAAAAAAATTGTGTAGTGGTGAAAAGAAAATGTTAATTATGGAGGACAGTATTAATGTGTCACACCATTTCTTTGCAATATTTGTGCTTAAACCCCACCCTCATTAACATTTACAGCTGACAATGACAAAGGCCCTGTAGCCATCCCTTACAATCCAGTCTAGCAAGTTAAACCATCCTCCCTGACTTCTTTTTCATGGCAAGTCTTTGAAAGGACACTCAATCTTTATGTAGAAATTATACTTTCCAAAGAGAGGTTTAAAAAAAAAAAGCTATTTTCTAGTTTTCTGAATGTGTCACCTAGGTGTCTACCTTATTTCAGACATTTCAATGTACAAAAATATGGTAAGCTAGCATCAATTTGTCAAGAAGCACAAATTCTACATTCAAACATTTAACAGAAGCCCAGGGAAGAGGCAAATGGAGGAGGGAGGCTATGTGTGTGTAAAACAGACCTCTAGTACAGCAAAGGAATAATTCATCATACTTTAGAATAATTGAACCAATAAATCAACTCTAATTCAACCAATAATCAGACTCTCCTCTAAGTAAACTAGCCCTTGGGAACAAGAATGGGACATCTGAACATTGCCTATAGCAGTTCAGGCTCCTCAGCTGTCATGTGTACATTGTGATTATTTACTAAATGGTACCATTGTGAATCAAGGATCAATATAGCTTTAGAAAACCACAAGGAAATTCTATTTTCAACTGGTAAGTTCCTCCACTACTCTCCTACTCTGAGGATAAGAATATGGCTTAAGAAAAACCTATTTAATTTGATTCTTCCCACTACCTTCTTAAATTATCATCTGAATCTAGGAAATGCTTTCCTCCTCCGTCAAACTAACATACCGCCAGGAAAACATTGAGCCTCATCAATCTCCTTCCAAGAGAACTAAACCCTTTTTGTCCAAAAGGCACTAGTCAGGGTAAAGGAAAGACCACCAGAAAGAAACAGATTCAAGTAGATGAGCTCATTTTTTAACTCTCTTACACACCTAGCCATCTGACTTCTTCAATAATAAAAATGGTTTACGAGTTAAGAAGAAGAAAAAAAGGATAATCCTTGTGTTACTAAAGTGTATACAAAAGTCAAATGTAATTTTCTTGGCACCATTTTTCTATGACTATCAAGAAAATTAAAAATAAGCAAAGAATCAAAACTATCAATTACATAAGGAAAAATGGAGCAGAAAAAGTTAAAATGCTTTTCATAAGAAATCTAACTATACATACATATATGTATATGGGTTTGTGTGTACATATATGTATTCTATATGATTGCTCTTCAGCCTTTGTAACCGTGAAGAGTTGAGGAAAAAGTCTTTCTCTAGCGAAACAAATTTAGTTCTCTATGATTTCTTGTCAGGTAAAGATAACACTAATCACTGAGGAAAGGACAACACAAAGCAGGCTTACCATTTAGTTCTTCAAGTTCTAGTTCAGGAGAGTTAATATAATATAAATCACAAAGACGCCTAGCATTTTCATAGCCATCTAGTATTCAAAACAAAACAAAAAAGCATTAAATAAATTTACTTGGTTCATGCAGTAAGAGAGCAACAGTATTGACAAATGAAAATAAAATTCATTACAGGAAAACATATACTTTTGGGCTGGGGATATGGCCTAGTGACAAGAGTGCTTGCCTCATATACATGAAGCCCTGGGTTCAATTCCCCAGCACCATATACAGAAAACGGCCAAAAGTGGTGCTGTGGCTCAAGTGGCAGAGTGCTATCCTTGAGTAAAAAGAAGCCAGGGACAGTGCTCAGGCCCTGAGTCCAAGCCCCAGAACTGGCAAAAAAAAAAAAACATATACTTTTACAATCTTAGGGTGGTAAAGGTCTTTCATACAACAAAGCCTAACAGCTACAAAGGAAAAATTACAAAAATTAATAACATCTGCACAGAAAAATATACCATAAAAGAAGCTAAAGAAAAAGAAAAAAGAAAAAGAAAGAAAATATTTATAATATATTAATCAAAACAACTGGAGAAGGTATACAGAATATGTACTGTTAATCTATTTTGCTTTTTTTTGGAAGTAACCCATTTTAAATGTTTATAAATGTTTTCAATTCTAGAAATATTTCCTGATAAAATACTAAAAAAAAAAGAAAAGAAAAAAAACCAGTATGAGTACGGGTAGCTCACATCTCTAATCCTAGCTATTCGGGAGTCTGAGATCTTAAAGGACTATGGTTTAAAGCTAGCCTGGACAGAAAAGCCCTCAAGACTCCATCTCCAAAAAATAATCAGCAAAAAGTCAGGCTGCAAATATGGATCAGATATCAGAACACCATAAACAAGCATAGCAAACAATCTTCAATGTTTAAACCCTGAGTTCAAACTCCAGACCAGGAAAAAAAAATCAATATATATAAAGACATTCACTGTAGTATTGCTGGCTATGGGAAAAAAATAAAAATAGCCCAAATGTATCTCAACAGGAGGGCAGATTAACACATACTGATAACATCTTACATAGCTACTAAGAAACTTGGAGTACATCCCTATGCATTGTCTTAGCAAAATATCTGTTAACATTCCACTTTCTAAAAACAACCAAAAACGTAAAACCAATTATTTTGTCTGTGGGTGGGCATATGGGGTATAAATAGAAAAAGAAGTGTGAAAAGATATAAAACAAACTTATAAATTGTTTCTGATGTAAGGACTTAGAAAGAGGATACTAGGGACTTAAATTTTGGGAAATTAATACACTAGATTGGGAAACAGATACACTAGATTGTACCACTAAACTTTGCAAAGAAGTCTATCAACATTCATCTTACAAATAATGAATAACTAATGTTATAAGGAATTTAACGACACATACTTGCTCCTAACATTTTATCTAATGACACAAACAGATGTTTTAATAGCAAAAACAAGTCAACATTTGGATTTCTGCATCCTTTTAGAAATTAAAGAATACCTTTAATAACTTCAATCACATTGCAGTTTGGATTTATGCTTCCAATATGTTTTCTATGAGAAGGACTTCCTTTTCCACCAAACAATAAAGCTATTAGAAATACAAATAAAAAGTAAGCAAATCTACTGAATGTCCTTAAATGCAGTATTCATATTCAATAAAGATAGAGGGCAAATAATATAAAAATGTATCATATAAAGATGGAATAGGAGACTCACTGAAAGCTGGCAAACAATAAGAGGGAAGGGAGGGTGAGGAAAAAGAGAGCGATATAGGGGGGTTAATCTGATTAAAATATAATACATGCAGGTGTAAAATGTCATAGTAAAACCCTTTTGTGGAGCGGGGTGCCAGTGGCTCACATCTGCAATCCTAGCTACTCAGGAGGCTGAGATCTGAGGATCACGGTTCAAAGCAAGCCTGGGCAAGAAAGTCCATAAGACTCCTCATCTCCAACAAACTACTCAGAAAAAGCCCGAAGTGGCGCTGTGGTTCAAGTGGTAGGGAGCTAGCTTTGAGCAAAAGAAGCGCAGGGGCAGTGCCCAGACCCTGAGTTCAAGCTCAAGGACCATCAAAACAAAACAAAACAAAACAAAAAATGTTGTACAATATACCAAAAATGGCAGGAAGTAAAAACAGGCTTTGATGGTGGGGCTAGTACCAGAGCAAGTAAGGAGAGCCAATGGAGACAGTAAAGCAAAGTGGATATAAATAGTCAAAATAAGCACATAGAAAATAGGACAATACCTGTTGAATTTATTTTAAGGGAGAAGGGAGATAAGGAATGTGATGGAGAGGGTAAGATATACTATATGCAAGTATGGAAATGTCACAGTGAAAGACCTTTTGCACAAAACTGTGCTAATAACATGTTAATTTCACCAGAAATTACCAAGTAATTTTGTCTTTAAGATTATATATGATTATGTGTATCCCAATTGAAGCTATTTACCCAAATTAAAAATGAAAGTTTTTTAAATTATTTTTTTCTAATAAATTAATTCAGTTTACCATTAAAAAATTAATCTGCTTTGTATGGAAGTCTACTTACACTTTTCTGAATAAAAAAAACAGTGTTCTCTTTAAAGGAAGTTTAAGTAAATTTAGAATATACCAACAGACATTTGGTATAAATGTTTGAATAAATTTAAAATACTAACAGACATTTCTAAATGCTTCTCTTGGCTTTGGGACACTTACAGTGTTGATTAAGCAACATTCTAATTGAAATGCGACTCATATAGAATCGATCCAAAAAGTATTGAACGTTCTGGCTGGTAACAGGATCCACTCCAAAGCTTTCCTTGTATTCTGTCACACCCTGTGCCATTGTGGGAATGACATCATTGTGTCGGTTTCTGATCCGGATCACAGTATCTGTAAAGCTAAACAAACCTGTCTGTCAAGACAGCCAAATATTGTGACAAATGGGTTTAATTCCAAAATATAAACTTAATTAACAATGGTAGACTAGAAAACAGTTAGCTCAGTAAGCGAAACATCAATGTGCATTTTCCTAAACTGAAATATATTTTGGATAATAAAATATACCAGATCTATCAAAGATTAAGGCCCTCCAGAATAAGACTATCACGGTTTAATTCTTGACTTCTTAGAGTAAGATTGCCACATAACACAACTGTAAATGGGTTAAGAGTTTTCCTTATCCTTTATCAACTAGAGTCATCTGACAACTCATTATTGAAGTTAGAATTCCAGAGATTCTGAGTAAGAGCAAGCAGAGAAAGCATACTCTGTAACGATCAAAATGCAATGGGCCATTTGGATATTTGTAAGATCGTTATGGGCCACAAAATTATCAATATGAGAAGACTTAAGTGGTTAGCCAACAAGAAGCATTCTGTGTCCGTATATCCAATGATGAGACCGTGTACACCTGTGGGCCAGATGTTTCCCACCATCAGGTAATGGAGGTGACTATGAGGGTTTATCAATTCTGGCATGTTGATTATGAAATTGGTCGTATTACTTAACATTATTTTATAAATCACAGGTCATAGAGATCCATAGGCAAGGTGTTTTGTTTTGTTGTTGTCATCCAGTATAACAAAAGAATTGTAACTAGTTACCAATCTTTCAAAATTGGGAGTTTTACAGTGAAAATACAGACTTGCAACTTTCCATGTGTATATGTACATGCTGGCTTGAACTTGGGACCTGAGTACTGTCCTTGAGCTTTTGTGATCAAGACTAGCACTCTACCACTTAAGCCACAGCTCCACTTCTAGCTTTTTTGGCAGTTAATTGGTGATGAGAGTCTCACAGATTTTCCTGCCTGGGCTGGCTTCAAACTGTCATCTTCAGATCTCAGCCTCCTAAGTAGCTAGGATTAAAGGCACGAGCCACCATACCCAGCTTCAACTTTTAGTTAATAGAAAAAAGCAGCTTATTTAGGGAGCATTAACACAAGACTCAGAGGGAGCTAAGGGAAGGTATCTATTCTCTCAACAGTCCAAACTGTACACCTTTATTTCCATTGATCATCACACTTGAGCTTTGGCTTTTCATATGTAACGAGGAATATGAAGCATCTGCCTTGTTTATACGGGCTGCTTTAACTACCAGATGTTCCAAAAGTAGTAGGAATCTAAAAGTTATTCAATTTCCCCAAAAATAGCACATTTAAGCATAACAGATTAATTTTCATATGATGTTTGAAGATATAAAAACTGTGTTTAGAATAAGGTTCAACTAGGGTACTTACTCATAAATAGTTTTAGCATTTTCAGCACTTTTGTCCTTAAAATCAAGAAGTTCCTGAAGACTCTGGATGTACCTAAAATGCAAATCAATAGCGGTTTGCTCTTCCACATTCCAAAAATTAAATACTGTGAAAGTTATCTCAAAACCTATTTTAAATATTCTATAATTTTAAAAGTACAATATTGTTATAAATTATGACTGAAGTAGGATTTTTATACACATTCATATTTGAGTAATGCAATATGGTTCAAGTGGTAGAGTGCCAAGCAGGCAAGCAAAAACCTTTATTTTATTATAGTAGTAGTAGTAGTAGTAATTGGGTTTGAACTTAGGGCTCATATTTGTTCAGCTAAATTGCTTGGCAGAGCTCTACTACTTGAACCATGCTTCTAGCCCTGAAACTTGGCTGTTCGGGTCCAATTAACAAATATTTCTTGGAAACCTACATAATGCTATATGCTTGTTTAAAAACAAAACTGAATAAAACATGAAAGTCATAAAAATATAGGCTCCTGGTTTATCTTAAAATTTAAGGCAACAAAGTATTTAGAAATGACCAAAAAGAAAAAAAAAAGCAATTTATTTTCTCAAGGTCATGCAGGCAAGGGCAAAGGCAAACACTACAAGGGCCAGGGCTAAAATTACCACACAGGACATTCAATTACCCTTTTCACCAGTTTTAAGTCCTGATTGGTTTAAGAACTTTACCCAGGAGCAATGAAAGTGTCTTTAAATTCTATGAATATGTATGTATATTTGGGAAGCTGTTCCTGACAAATAACAGACTTCAACAAGACTTTTTCTTCTGTAGTCAAGTGATTCTGATAGATGCTGTTTTGTTTATACCTTAACTTTCTTTATATTGGCCAGAAAAAGAAAACTAATTATTCATGAGATACCTGTCCCATGTTGAACAAGAACAGATTTCAAAAAACAGGATTATGCAATTTTTAATGAAGAATTTTAAGAAACGGGAGGGCTGGGAATATGGCCTAGTGGCAAGAGTGCTGGTCTCGTATACATGAAGCCCTGGGTTCGATTCCTCAGCACCACATATACAACAGAAAACAGCCAGAAGTGGCGCTGTGGCTCAAGTGGCAGAGTGCTAGCCTTGAACAAAAAGAAGCCAAGGACAGTGCTCAGGCCCTGAGTTCAAGGCCCAGGACTGGCAAAACAAAAAGAACGAACAGGAAAAAAGCTTCCTCAGAAAGGCTATTTCCGGGCTGGGAATGTGGCCTGATGGTAAGAGTGCTTGCCAAATATATTCCACTCCGGCCAATTACAACATAGATAGGTAGATGTATAGATAGCGCTTAAAGGAATAAAACTTTTAGCCAGACAAGGTGGTTCACATTTGTAATCCCAGGTACTTAGGCAGGATCAGGAAGAGCATGGTTCAAGGCCAGCCAGAACAAAAAGTTAGCAAGAACTCATCTCAGTGTAAAAGTTGGACATGATAGTATACCTGTCATTCCAGCTACACAGGAAGGTAAAATAGAAAGACTGAGGTACAGACCAGTAGGACAAAAATCTCAGTACCAACCTAAAAAATAACTAAAGCAAAAAAGGTTGAAAATGTGGCTCAAGTGATGAGAGCTATAGCCTAGTGTGAAGTCCTGAGTTAAAACCCCAGCACCAAGAGGAAAAAAAAAAGGGAATAACACTTTAAAGATTAATAACATTAAGAAAGGCTACAGCTAGGTGTCACATAGTAATAAACACATAAAATGTTCACTATCAATTTTTTGGAGGAACAACAAGCTTTCAAAAACTTCAGTTTTGGGTTGTTGTTTTTTTGTTTTGTCATTCATGGGGCTTGAACTCAGGGCCTGGGCACTGTCTCTGAGCCTTTATGCTTAAGGCTAGCACTTTACCACTTTGAGCCACAGCTCCAATTATGGTTTTCTGGTGGTTAATTGGAGATAAGAGTCTCACAGACTTTCCTGCCTGGGCTGGCTTCAAACCATGATCCTCAGACTCAGCCTCCTAAATAGCATGAGCCACCAATACTCAGAAACTTCTGTTTTAAACTGGGGCGTGCACATATTAAAATATCACACTGAACTCATTAATCCATGTAGTCAATAAATTTAAAAAAAAATCAGAAGACTAAGGCAGGTGTCAGTGGCTCACCTCTATAATCCTAGGGGGCTAAGATCTGAGAATTGCAGTTTGAAGTCAACTCAAGCAGGAAAAGTCCCTGAAAGTCGCCTCTCTAGCCACTAAAAAGCTAGAGTATATCCCACAGATTACATGATACTTAGAAAACCAACCATACAACTGGGGGTGGGGAGGGAACTGGGGAGGGAGGAGATGGGGAAAAAAATGAGGGAGGAGGTAACAAGTTGGATAAGAAATGTACTTGCCTTACATATGAAACTGGAACCCCTCTGTACTTCACTTTGACAATAAAGAAGAAAAAAAAAAAGCCAGAGTAGAGCTGTAGCTCAAGTGCAAGAGCGCTAGAGCCTTGAGGACAAAGGCTCTTGGACAGCATCCAGGCCCTGAGTTCAAGCCCCAGGACCAGCACACAAAATAAACAACCTAGAAGAAAAAAAGTTTTAACTTTTTGTAATTTTTTTTTGCCAGTCCTGGGGCTTGAACTCAAGGCCTGGACACTCACTGTCCCTGAGCTTCTTTTGCTCAAGAACAACACTCTACCACTTGAGCCACAGCACCACTTCCAGCCTTTTTCTGTTTATGGCGTACTGAGGAATTAAACCCAGGGCTTTATGCATGCTAGGAAAGCACTCTACCACTAGGCCACATTCCCAGCCCACTTTTTGTAATTTATAATAAGACATACAATGAAATTAATTCACTTTGTTAAAAAAAAATCTCTGGGCTGGGGATATAGCCTAGTGGCAAGAGTGCCTGCCTCGGATACAAGAGGCCCTAGGTTCGATTCCCCAGCACCACATATACAGAAAACGGCCAGAAGCGGCGCTGTGGCTCAAGTGGCAGAGTGCTAGCCTTGAGCGGGAAGAAGCCAGGGACAGTGCTCAGGCCCTGAGTCCAAGGCCCAGGACTGGCCAAAAAAAAAAAAAAAAAAATCTCTGACATTCATCATTCTGATGATGTACAGACACATTATATAGTGACTCATGAGTCTGAGCTGCAGTCCCAGAGGATTACTTAAGGAATTAAAAGAAATGTACATAAATATTTGACCATCAACAAATGGTAGCTTGCCTGGTGCTAGTGGCTCATGCCAGTATTCCTAGCTACTCAGGAGGCTAAGATCTGAGGATGGTGGTTTGAAGCCTGCAGGAGCAAGAACGTAGATGAAATTCTTATCTCCAATTAACCACCAGAAAGCTGGAAGTGAAGCTGTGGCTCAAAGTGATAGAGTGCTAGCCTTGAGCAGAAAAGTTCAGGGACAGTGTCCAGGCCCTGAGTTCAAGTCCCATGATTGACCAAAAAAAAAAAAAGAGAGAGAGAGAGATAGCTATTTCTATGTAACATTTTTGCAGATTTAGTAACATAAATCTTAAATTATAAAAAAAGAACAAAAAAGGAAAGTAAGCCTAAATACACATGCATACATTCATAACACACACACATAAGGCGGAAGAGGACTACTGATACTACTTAAGACTCCACTAAATAGTAAAAAAAAAAAAAAATTGCCTTAGATCTTTAAAAAGCCCATAAATCCACTGAAACTGACAACACAAGATGGAATCTTACCAGCTTTGTACCAATTGAACGGATGGGGTTCTGAGAAGGTTATCTGGAAGAAGACTTATTTCTTTCATTATATTTGCCAATCTAACAGGCAACTCCTGCCGCAGAAACATAAATGAGGTCTTTTCACATGCATTTACGGATCCTGAAACCGAACACAATGGGAAAAGCAGTAAGTGTCCATAAGAGATCAGAAGCCAGAAAACAGGGTGAAAACCCAGAGAGAGTCAGCCACCTGGCAGGCCAGAGGAGTAGAACCATCATAATGACCAGGTTCTCTTAAAGGTTATACTAAAAAGTCCTACTATCTCAGCACTGCATTCTACACTAATTCCAATCTTGCTGCTTTAGCAGTCAACAGTAGCAAAACTTACAGTCAGCAACAGGAATTACAGTATTAGAGAAAAACATCTTCTGAACCAGGTAAAATTCATCCTTCACCACACTCTAGTCACTTGAAAGTACAAACAATACCTGAGGGCTTTGAGAAAAAAAAAAAAAAAAAGAGGGGGGGGGAGGAAACCTTACCACTGTAAACCAGTTTTAAGATAAAGAGACTACGGGTTATCTTTCAAGCTAAGGATGGTGTTCACCTGATAGCACTCACCAAAGCAAACTAAAATTCTACTTAAACTTGAGGGCTGTAAAGTGTACATTCTGTTTGCCCCTTTCTTCATTTTTCCCGGATGAGAAATTAAAGTCAAATGTCTCCCTTCTGCAATCTGTCACACACCCTCCAGGGAACAGCGGGGTGAAAAGCCGCACACTGGACAACCCCTTCTGCCCGTGCACTTTACACTTGTACACGACTTCTTCGCTGCATATGCAAAAGGAACGCGCTCGTAGGTGGAAAACCTGGGAGCTACGGGTTAAAGAAAACATTCCGAGGAAAATACCGGGCCAGTTAGAACTTGTTTCCCTAACATCACCCCACTTGTAGGCAGTCAACGTGTGACTGCACGGATCATCACCGGGCAGATTCGAACTAGACACCTGGAGGGGCAACACCGGGAGGGGCAACGGGCCTGGCCCCGCGGGCGCACCTGCCGCGCGGGCGCGAAGAGGCGGCCGCTCTCCGACTCCTGGCCGCAGCGCCAGGCACCCCACCGCCCCCAGTTGTTTACCCGGCCCGCAGGCGTCGGGACCTTCGGGGAGGAAGGAAGCGCCATTGCACAGGAAGGAGGCGGTGGGAAGGGCCGGTGCCCTGAGCCCCGCGAGGGACGGGCGCGGTGGCTGCTCCCCGGCGGGGCGTGCACAAAGGGCGGAGGCCCGGGCCGCACTCACCGAAGTCCAGGAACTGCTTCATGGAGAGCGGCGACGGCGAGAAGCGCGCGTAGAAGTCTACTTGGCCCGGAACGCCGCGTTCCGACGCCGGCCCAGAGCTGGAATCCGAGGTCAGGCCGCGGCTGACGCTGGGGCCCGCGGGGCGCCACCCTAAACCGGGGCCCCCCGAAGAGGCTCCGAGCAGCAGCCGCGCCAGCTTCATGCCGAGCGCCGCCCGAGGAGCCCGTGCCCCCGACACCAGCCCCCCGCTCCCCGCCGCGTCCAGGAGCTACGTGCGGGACGTGGCGGGTCGCGGCTGTCACCGCCGTGGAGCCCGCCCCCGCCGGAGCTCCGCCCCGGGCAAGGCCACTCCCCCGTATGGGCGGGACCTCCGCAGGTGGAGGCGGGGGCGACGCGGGGCTTGGTGCTGTCGGGGCTGTGCCTAGCCACCTTCTCCCGGGTCTCCTTTCCTAAGTCGTCCTGTCTGGCCCGCGCTGTGGTTCGCCCCTTCTCCTGCCACTTATGGCGAATGCAACCCGGAGAGCTGCAAAGACACCAGTTACTAGTAAAAGTCACTTTCCCAGCGACTGGCCGCCTGTTATCTGTCCTAGCTATTCAGGGGGCTAAGCCCTGGAGGAGCGCAGTTGGAAGTCCCCAAACTCCATCTTCAATTAACCAGCAAAATGCCGGGCTGGAGGTGTGGCCAGCCATGAGCAAGAAAGCTGAGAGTGCAAGATCCTGAGTTCAAAATCCGTACACACACACACACACACACACACACACACACACACACACGCTAGAGAAATAGCTATCTTTTTTTTGGTCGGCCATGGGGCTTGAACTCAAGGCCTGGGTGCTGTTCCTGGACTCTTTTGCTGAAGGCTAGCACTCTACCACTTGGAGCCATAGCTTCACTTCCGGTTACTGAGTGGTTAATTGCAGATAAGGGTCTCGTGGAATTTCCTGCTTGGGTTGGCTTTGAACCGCAATCCTCAGATCTCAGCCCCCAGAGGATCTACGATTACAGGCCAGAGCCACAAATACATGACCTGTGTCTCATTTTTGGCTTTGATACTTCTACTGGGTTTTGTTTTCCTTTTTAAATTTATTTATTTATTAATTTCCTGCAGGACTGAAACAGTAAGTAGTTCTGGGTTCCCAACTTCATGTCCAGAATATTAATGACATAGTAGCAAACAAATTAAGTTTATTAAGAGTATAGAATAAAGCTCTGACACAGGAAAGGCAAGAGGGAAACTCAAGCCAAAGCAGGCTCAGAGTCTAGGGGTTTATATTTTGCGTGGGGGATGTGGATTTTTTTTTTTATGGCATTAATGGATTGACCAGTTTTTCTGTAACTAGGGTGAATTAGAGGTCAGATCGCTTCACCTAGCAATGAATTTTAACTGGCTATTATTCTTTGAGAGTTCTGTTTTTGTACAAAAAGCATATAAAATTTAACTGTCTGCAAAACAGCACACAAGAAAGGGCAACCTTGTAAAACTTAGCCTCTCAGGTCTGTAAAACAGAGTCCTGTTTTTCTTAGGAAAGTGTCTCAACACCCATGTTGGCAGGGGCAGTCAGCTACTCACCTGTATGTTTTCCTGGCTGGCATTTTGACACCCAAGACAGAAGTCTTGTGGCCTTGTTATTTTTTTTTTTAAACCAGGCCCTTCCTTTCCTTTCCATATCTTCAAATATTAGAGAGTCCCTCTATGAAAGAAGAATGAGGTTGTTTGCCCAGACAGTAGATAGAAGGCTTGAAGGTAGAAACCCTGGATGGAGGCAGATCTGACTGGACATGACAAAACTCAATGTGTATGGGCAAAAATTCCCCACGAGATGGGCAGCCTTAGAGGAGGACCCAGCTCTTGTCAATGACCTACAGTCAATAGCCTGGACCCCAGCTTGGCAAAGATGATGTAGGGAGGTTTATGAAAAGAGCCTGGGTTTTGAATCCTGGTTCTGCAATCTGCTGGCTATGTGTCCTTCTGTGTCTTAACTTCTCTGAGCCTCCAGCTGCTTACCTAAAAAAAGAGGCATAATATCTGTGTCCTTGGGTGACATAAATAGTGAAACAATAGACTGTCAGTATAGGACCAATCCAGGACTTACTAAACACCAACAATCTTTCTAAGAAAATCTTTATTACTCTTCTTGATTATCTTATTAAGATTTTATAAGAACCACTTATATGTGTATCTGTACTGTTCTTGAAACAGACTTTATCAAAGTTTGGAGGAAAACAAAGTTTAGTATTAGACTTTTTGTGTATGTGTGACAGTTCTGGAGCTTGAACTGAGGGCCAGAGCACTCTCCCTGAGCTTTTCACCTAAGACTAACATTCTATCACTTGAACCACAACTCCATTTCTAGCGGTTTTGGTGCTTGGTCTTAGAGACTTTGTTGCCTGGGCCAGCTTAGAACCTTGATCCTACTATCTCAGTCTCCTGAGTTGCTAGGATTACAGGCATGAGCCTCTGAGGCCTCCCCTGCTCCTTAGACTTTCTTAAAACAGCTCTCAACCATGCTAGTTATTTTACTTCAGCCTCTCAAGTTATCTTCTGCCCTCCTTCTGGACTCCGGCCTTACTTTATCAGGAAGAGTATTCAGCCCCCAGCGCCTATTTGCATCTCTGATGCTATCTAAAACATCCAACTGAAAATTAACTTGTTTGATATACACAGAATGTGATATACAAAGAATAGGCAATAAGGTCACATTACCTTTTTTTTTTTTTTTTGGTCTTTTATAGTATTTTGTTTTTTTTTTCCAGAGCTGAGGACGGAACTCGGGGCCTTGCTCTTGCCATAGGCGCTCTTCCGCTGAGCTAAATCCCCAAGCCTCCATAAGGTCACATATAAATGGATGTCAACTCTTCCTTTTCTTTTTCATTACTTTTTTCTTCTTTGGCAAAGGCTTAAGATCCAGAGTGGAGGATATCTTACAAGACTTTACTAAAGAACTTGCTTTATTTATTTATGAAGTAGGGAGACCAGATCTAGATGATGCCACCTTGTTCTCACAAACATCCTGGTACCTAGTTGGATGGTGGGGGCTTTCCACTCAGCTTCAAAGGCCTAGAGGCAAGACAGACCATCCTTTGAATTGCAGGTGCCTAGCTCAGTTGGTAGGGCTAGGAGGGCTCTATTTATGCAAATGAATCCTGTTGTTTAGACCCAGAGAGGATAGCCCTGCTCCCAGTGCCTTTGTTTGTGCTGGGGCTTTGTCACCACTCAAGCTTGTGGCTTTTGTCTTTGGAAGCTTGGTGCAGGCTCTGCAAGGTGGCAGTTTTTTGTGACAAGAGCCCACTTGCAGACACTGACTTTCTAATAAAGACTCCCAATTCAACCTCTCAAACTGTGGCTTCTGTTTCTAGCAAAGAAGATTTATATTTGTTTATATACAATATATAACCACACTTTCAGCCTCCATAAGTGTTTCCTATATAACATATTTGGGCCAGATCCTAAGTTCCTATACTCTATATTGGCTGAAAAGGGTGGGGAAAATGATGGGAAACAAGCTAGACTGTCTTCATTTCCCTTTGGCTTCATAGGGTTCGGAGACCAAAAACAGAGGAGACAGTCATTTCTTCTCTAATCCCTTTCTGCAGGGCAGAGTCTGTGTTCCTCTAAGTGTGGCTACAGCTCCCTCCACAAGCCCAAAGAACCTAGAGACACCCTGTGTTGCTTAACAGGATTCTTCATTATCTCTGGCTATTTAACTCAGCCTGAATCCCTAAAAAGAGCCATTAAACACCCTTTTGAGTGTGTTATCATTTCCTGCCTCAACCTTCAGTTCCAGATACTAGACAAAAAAAAAAAAAAAGGAAAATCAAGACTTATGCAAGTATAAAATGAACTCATCAGATTTTTTTGTTTGTTTGTTTTTTGTTTTGGCCAGTCCTGGGCCTTGGACTCAGGGCCTGAGCACTGTCCCTGGCTTCTTCCCGCTCAAGGCTAGCACTCTGCCACTTGAGCCACAGTGCCGCTTCTGGCCGTTTTCTGTATATGTGGTGCTGGGGAATCGAACCTAGGGCCTCGTGTATCCGAGGCAGGCACTCTTGCCACTAGGCTATATCCCCAGCCCTCATCAGATTTTTTTAAATGTAACATACCAATTAAATGAGGGAATCGGAAAAATAATGGTGTGACACGTTCAGTGGAAAAGTCAAACAACAGGAATACAGATGGGGATTTGCAAAGATTGCAAATCTAGCTTTTTACTGGGGACCCCAGGAGCACAGTCCCCTCTACTTGACAGATTTATGTGCCTTATCAGTTGCAATTTACAGAGTTGTGAAATAGTTCAATGACAAATACCCTGAGAAGGAAGTTCTACTTTAAACAAAGTCTGGTGTTCCACTGAAGCACAATTTTGCCCTGCATATATTTGCCTTCTTGAAGAAGTGCCATCAGTTCAAGTTATTACTTATGCACAGACAGGGGAGGGAGGGCATCTATTCAGCAAGATTTGTTTTTAGAGGAAACAGCTTTATGTTTGCAACCCGCTCAGCTCTGCCTGCTACAGCTGAGATCCCCTGGGAAGGCTCACAAATTGCTGGAAGCCTGGAGAGGGATTCACTTTGTTAAGGAAAGGAAAAGGGGAAGAAGGGGGAAGACTGCTAAGGGTGGTTCACTGTGCAAGTGCTCCTAACACAGACATTTAATAGGTTACAACAACAATGAACAACAGTGTGACCAGATCTTTTGTATCTTTGGGTAAACTGGGGGGGGGGGGGGAGAGAAAAGGAGAATGAATTTTTCAAGAGTATTGGAAGGGATGGGAATGTGGTTTAGCGGTAGAGTGCTTGCCTAGCATGCAGGAAGCCCTGGGTTGGATTCCTCATTACCACATAAACAGAAAAGGCCAGAAGTGGAGCTGTGGCTTAAGCTGTAGAGTGCTAGCCTTGAGCAAAAGCAGCACAGGAACAGTGCCTAGGCCCTGAGTTCAAGCCCCAGAACTAGCAAAAAAAAAAAAAAAAAAAAAAAAGTACCAGAACCAGTGGAGACAATTCCACAGGAGTTTGAAGGGGTGGGTTTGGTGTGTGAGGTGGGGGAGGGGAGGAAGGGGAAGGTTATGTAGTACAGCCCTGAATATTTATAAGTATGGACAGAGAGCATTCTGCACTTGGAAAAACTGGAATTGGCAAAAATATCAGCACATTACAATTTTAAAGACTTTATTTAAGCAGACTGCAATTTGTGAATTGGGTGGCTCCACTCTGAAACAAGCTAAGAGGCAGTACCAAGCCTGTGTTCAAGCCCAGGGCAAACATGTATACACACACACACACACACAATTTTATTTGTATGTGCACTCAGTCTAATTCAACACACCTAGATATTTTTACTTCCAGTAGAAAATGATTGAAAACCACAAGTATCTCACAATGACAAACCCCCAGGAGCACATTCACTGTATCTTTCTACTAGTTATTTGTGAATTGAAGACTTGCCTACAAGGCTGAGATAAAAGCAGCACATTCTGACCCAATAGTTTGACTTTTTTTTTTTTTTCACAGATGTTCTAGAAGGATGAATAGTAAAAAAAAAAAAAAAAAAAGTCTGACCTTGAAGTAGGGAGACCAGGTCTAGATGGTGCTACCTTGTTCTCACAGACATCCTGATGTCTAGCGGGGTGGTGGAGGCTTTCCACCCAGCTTCAAAGGCCTAGAAGTGGGACAAGCCATCCTTTAACTCGGTGGGTAGGGCAAGGAGAGCACTCTTTTAGAGGATATGCAAATGAATCATGTTGTTTAGCCCCAGAGAGGATGCAAATGTATCCCTTTATCATGGTGTTTCATCACCACTCAAACATGTTGATTTTGTCTTGAGAAGCTTGGTGCAGGTTGTGTGGGACTATGTAGGTCTTTGTGAGAAGAGTCCACCTGTAGATGCTGGCTTTCTGATAAGACACTCAATTTGGCCTCTCAACATGTGACTTCTCATGACTGACATTAACCTTACAACAACCTCTCCTATAGTGGGTCTGTCCATGCACTGACACAGGCAGCCTGACTGAGATAGACCCAGGCAGACTGAGGCATTTAAGCTTTGCTGCTACAAAAATTACTCTTGACTCTCTAGCATAAGCATTCCCCTTACCTGGTTACTTTTGCCCATGGGGCACTCTGGTTTGTGTTTATTAGTTTATGTATCTTTAGATGACTTGGCCATGAGTTTGTTTTTTTTAAAATTGGTTCTGGGGCCTTAAACTCAGGGCCTGGGCGCTGTCCCTTTGCTCTTTTTGCTCATGGCTAGTGCTCTACCACTTTGAGCTGCAGCACCATTTCCAGTTTTCTGGTGATTAATTGGAGTCTCAGTGAAGGTTGGCTTCAAACTGTGACCTTCAGGTCTCAGCTTTTTGAGCAGCAAGGATTACAGGGGTGTGACACCAGTGCCGGGTTCCCCTTTATGAACACCAGGGCTGAGTTGGCCTTGGCACTCATGTATCTAAACAGCTGGATGGGACACATTCCTAGACTGGCAACTCCTGTTTGTATGCTTAATTTTAACACCTTTTAGAAGTTGTATAAAGGAGTTTCAATTCATCATGTCTTTATATTACACTTCCCCTCCCAATCCTATGCCCCACTCACCTCAGACCCAAGTCAAAACTCAGTATCTGATGCTTTTGCTCACTGTCACTCTACCACCTGAGCCACACCTCCAACCCCACTGCATCTTGTCATCCCTTTCATCATTCCCCCATCTCTCTAAACCCATCCAATGAATTTTCCTAGTTCTATTTTCACATACATACATTGAATATTAAGAAGAGTAAAGAACTCACTTATTCCTGGCCATAATCAAAGCCTATGGGTTTGAATAGATGCTAAATGCAATAGCCACTAGGAAAATCATTGTTTGTCTTCACCATGTTCAACTTGCCTTTTTTCTCAACCTAAGTAGTCAGCCCCTATCCTTTGGTCTTGAGGAATCATCTTTTGTTCACTTTAGACTCCTCATGCCAACTAAACAATTTCCCCACAATTTGTCTTCTCGGTCCCGAGAACGCACTTTTCAGCACCCAGCATTCACTCTTCCTTTAAAACTCATCTCCAAATCCCAACCTGTCCTCCTACACAGTTGTCCTATACTGTCTTTATGTCATGTGGATGTTTTGGTTAGACTCCTCCTTCTCCAATCTGGACAACTGAAAATATCCTCCACCTATGATCTCCTTATATTCTAGAAGATTCTCAGCCAGGATGCTCTAACATAAACCATCACAATAATCCACTGTGGGTTCTTGGTGATAATAATGAAGTGTCCATATTTGCAACTTTTCTTTTAAGACTCTGTCACAGGGTGGCCCTGGATATATGAGCAGGGGCAACAAAAAAAAAAAAAAAAAGAAAAAACAAAGAAAGAAAAAGAAAAAGCCACTGTGCAACAACCATTGTTGTTGTTGTTTTATTTGGTTTGGTTTTGGTGGTAATATTGGCTTGTTTTCAAACACCAAAGAAGATCAAAACAATACAAATATTAAGAAAGGAAGGAGAAAAAACTGTTACTCATGTCATGTCAGACAGAAAATACATCTTGGATAGAAAATCTATTCATGCCCAAGTGAGCTAACTTGTCTAGGTACTATATACATGCTTTATTTTCATTTATTAAGTTCTAATAACCTAGCTAGAGACTTCATAACACTGCTTAAATCTAAATGAAATGTTTTGAACAAAGTATTTCCAATTGGTATAAAACCAGCCCTAGTGATAAATTCAGGGCACATACATGTTCCAGCTGGACTGCTCTCACAGCAGACATGTACCTAGAAGGAAGCAACTAAATCACAAGAACTTCTTTTTCTGTCACAGTATCATTACATAATTCCTGACCCCTTTACAGACATAAACCTTTGAAGCAAGGAAAATCAATACAGACAGCCCCCAGCTTAGAAGCATGTCGACTAAGCCATGTACACATCCATTTTCTGTTCTAGAAAAAAGAAATTCTAAAGATTTAAGCATCCATCACACACCAGATTTAAAATGTGATTTTCAAAATTCCAATTATATTTACATTGCATTCCTTTGGATACCAATATCTCTGGGTGATCTGACATGGGACATGACATGACATGGGAATCTTCAGAATAAAAATATTGAAAACTTCAGTTTGGCTTGGTGAAATAAAAAAGAAAAGCCAATTCAGGTTGTCATTTATAATTTTAGAGTTTAACATATACAATGCTGTTACTAACCAATAAACACTTTCATAAAAAATTTATTTCACACTTTTATACAAAAATCCACAGGTATTTTCTATTCATGACATAATTTTACAATGCTAGTTAGTATAAAAATGTGTCAAATGCAAACAGACCAGTGACTTGACTTGAGATGACATTTTTAACAACTATAAATTTAAACACCACAACATTCTTGTTTTTTCCTGTCAAACTACACTTCCTCCCCCCACCCATTCAGGACATTCATTTTTATAATAAAGGTCTACAAACATGTCAGGATAACAGCTTCTTAGTATTTTATCAAGCCATTGTGTTAGGTTCCAACTTCCTCCAGTAAGAAAGTGCAACTTTATTATGACCTGTTTTAGAGAATTTTTGTAAACAAAGTATCATTTGTAAAATTATTTTTATAAATGAAAATACCAAACTATACCCAGAATAAAGTCTTTAGCATTTTAAGAGTAGATTTGTGGAAAGGGGAAAAAAAGATTAAAAGTCCAAAGCAAAAATGGCACATATAACTGTAGTTTGTTCTTTTAAAAGATTTGAGACACTGCTTATACTATATTCAAGCAAATTAGCACCTGTTTGCTATTGCTCCCCATATAACAGTTTAAAGCACAATAATTAAGAAAACAACAGTCTTTCATTTCTGTTCAACCTCTATTGAATGTATAGAGTAAGTCTTTCTGGGCACCAGTCACTCACATCTATAATTCTAGTTACTCAGAAGGCTGAGATCTGAGGATTATGGTTCAAAGTCAGCCTGAGCAAGAAAGTCTGTGAGGCTCATATTTCCAACCATCCATCAAAAAGCTGAGGTGAGCTGTGCTTTAAGTGGTAGAGTGGCACTCTTGAGCAAAAAAGCCAAGGGACAGTGCCTTGGGTTCAAGATGGTAATGGCACACACACACACAAAATTTTCTCTACCCACTTCTACCACTTAGAATTTTTTTTTTTTTTTGGCCAGTGCTTGGGATCAAACCAAGGGTGTTGTGCACACTAGGTACTATAGGTACACTAGGTACTAATAGTACACTGTACTATTGAGCTAAATCTCAGCCCTAAAAATCTTGCTAATGTAGTGGCAAAGGCATTTGGGAAATTTAGACAGGAGAGAAAGTACAGTTAAAAAAAAAATAGACTCACGGATTAAATAGCTTTAATGACACTTCAAAAGGTAAGAGCCATGGTGTTTCTTCTATCTAACTAGAATTGCCATTTTAGTGGCAGATACTCATTCAGTAGTATCACAATGGGTCCCTTTGGATCCACTCACTGTTCCTTTCAAGTTCTGAATACACAGTATTTGCAGCAGTGAGTAAACATGCCCCAAAGTTCAATGGGCATTTTCTCCATGAGATCCTGAAAGTTTAGCATGGAATCTAGAAATATCACATAGGGCTCTAAATTACTAAATACCAAATGTTGGATGAGAATGAAAAGGTCTCTGGTTTAGGGAAGGGATTGTCATTAAAAAAAAAAAAAAAGGTTTGTTTCTATCATTAAAGCAACTCTGGTACATTTATAAAGGGCTACTATTTTCTTTTCACAGGAAGCAATTTAGGTTAAACCAATGACCACCTATTTGTTGTTGTTGTTGTTTTTCTTTTCTTTAAACTTCAGTTCGGTTAAACCTACCTGAAAGATCTTTGGCCCACTAGTCAATAACAAGATGGTTTGAAGAAAAAAATAAATATCATATACAAATAAGTATAACTAGCATTCAAGTCTGTTGCACCGGTGTGTTGTAGTGAAGCCTGTATGCATTTGGCGTGTGCAAGAATTCACACTTGTAGGAGACAGGGCAGGATGGCATCATCACCTTCTATTGCACATTTAACACAAGACAGCACTTTCAACTGAGACATGGCTACCCAGAGGGCAAAGCCTTGGACCCCCGGGGACAGTGAACTCTAGGGTGGCTGTGTAGGCTAGGACAGTCACTCTGGTGGTGTGGGTGATCCTAGATGCCCTCCTCCAGATCCCAATCGGAAGCCCTGGGAGTGTAAGTAGGCAGGCCCTTCCCCAGCACATGTAAGTCAGCCACACCAAAAACAAAGGCAACCTGGAAAGTTCAATTAAGGCAGTTAAAAAAAAAAGTCCATTCCAATGGTCTTAATTTGGCTGTGCAAAACAGGAAGCCTTAGGCTGTGTAACAATATCCACAGTAGGTTCGTTTGTACTGTGTAGTCAGTCTGAAATCAAACTTCCAGGTATTGAACAGGCCTTCAAATCCATTTGAATTGCTGAGTTGGAAAGAAAAAGGCATTTGGGCATGGTGATGTTTTGTTTCTGAACACCCCTTCCCCCCCTAGGAGTAACTTTCATTTTCATTCCACTTTGTAATCCACTGTTTCTTTTCAAGGTTATCATTGTGTTTCTCATCTTTGATCTCTCGTTCTTCTTTCCGGATCCTTACGGCATGGTATCGGGGGACGCTATCATCGTACCTAGAGCGTTTAAAGAATCCACACTGGAGAAGGGGGAGAGAGAAACAGACACCAATTAATTCATCTGGAAAAAAAAATGCTCTAAATTGGGAAGTGCTCTAAACTGGAATGTTTAAGTATTCTGTCTGGCTAGTGTACCTTTGAACTAAGGGGTGAAACTAACAGGTTAAAAAGACCTAACAGCAGGGGGAATAAACAGAGGAAGAAAAAGGTTGTCAAACTGGAAGAAAGCCAAGTCCAATGCTGTTTTTACATTTTATAACAATGTTAGCTGCTACCTTTTAACTAACAATTTAAGAATTTGCCAAACTGCTTCCATTAAAAAAAAAAGTCCCTACATCAAAGATAAAAGATGTCAGATCATTATAAGAATAACAACAACAAAATCTTTTTAGACATGGGATTTGGCTATGTAACCCAAGCTGGCTAGGAATTCACAATCTTCCTGTTTAAGCTTCCTCACACTAGGGTTATAGGTGTTACTACACTCACCCAGCTTAAGAAAAAAAAAGTACAACTTAAAAATTGCTTCTTGCTAATAAAATATAAATCAGACCATAAATATTTTATAAACTACTATTTGAATTTGCCATGTTCCAATGGATGTGCTCTCAAAGTATCAGTACACGTTATCATATCTCTCATTAGCTAGAAGGTTTTTCCTTAGCATTGTCTAGATTTGTTATTGTGCTTAAGTTAGACTGTTTCATTAAGAAACCACAAAGTAATTGTGTTCTGCAATAAAAATCAATCAAGGATTCAAGGAAGGCATTGCTATAGTGAATTTTGAAATATTCTCTAATTTCTCTTGCAAAAAGAAAAGACAATATTTACATTCATAATGCAAATGAATCTGTATTTTATTCCCTGTTTTAAAAATAGTCAATTTGACCCAAAGTTTACTGTGAGAATAGGCCTGAAAATTTTTATCAGATTCAATTTTTTAATGAATGAGAAAAAATTTTTAAGGAGTTTTCACATTAAAAATGTAAGCTGAAATAAAAATGAAGATACTTAGAATAGATGATTAATGTGTTTATTATGTAACAGGAACAGACAGATATGGTGAAAATGTTATGATATAAAAATATCATGGAGGGGCTGGGGATATGGCCTAGTGGCAAGAGCGCTTGCCTCCTATACATGAAGCCCTGGGTTTGATTCCCCAGCACCACATATACAGAAAATGGCCAGAAGTGGCGCTGTGGCTCAAGTGGCAGAGTGCTAGCCTTGAGCAAAAAGAAGCCAGGGACAGTGCTCAGGCCCTGAGTCCAAGGCCCAGGACTGGCAAAAAAAAAAAAAAAAAAAAAAAAAAAATCATGGAGTCAGGCAGAAATCATTTTCCTGGTAATTATTAAATTAACAGGCTAAATGAACTAAGAAGTTTTGTGCTGAGCTATTTCTACATAGATTCACTTACTACTCTGTGCAAGAAGCCAAAGTACTTATCCATCTCCAAATATGATGACTGCTGCCTGGCCATTTTAAAAAAGGAGGAAATAAAGGGTGAACCTTAAAATCAAAACTGCATGTTGAGGTTCACATGGCTGTGCCATGAAAGGGAGCTACATGAGTAGTTTTATCCTCTCATGCCCACAAACATGGAAAAAGGAATCATCAACGATTCATGTTCCCACAGACTTACAAATCAGAAAAGCAAAACATGAATTCAAAATCAACTGAGACCCAAGGCAGAGTAAAATCTGAGGGATGATGAAATAGGGTCAAACTCCATTACAATATAGTGAAATAAAAACTGTTCAAAACATGTTTCATACCAGAATTTTGTAGAGTGTAGGTTGCTTTAAAAGGTAGAAGACCATATCCTAAAGTAGGAGATGGTGCATCACACTGATGCTCATTCTTTGTTGTAATGGTCTTTGGCTTGAAGGAGATATGCAGGGAAAGAACATTGCATGCTAAGCTGGCATAAAACAATTTTGGAGCAACTGTAAAAAAGCATTTGAAGCCTGCCCCATCACTTCTATATAGCAAGGAGAACAAAAAGAGGAGAAGAAGCCTCTTCGTCAAGAGAAACCCAATGTTTCCAGCATGCAACAGGTTAATCAGCCAGTCAACACAAGCTTCTATCCCTGGGAAATTCCAAAATAGACAAGAAATCTGGAATGATTTCTCATGCATCTCTGAAATTCCAAGTGGGATGCTCCATACAGGACTAACAACTGGGTACTGAGAAGGTCTAAAGCCTCCTTTTGTGTGTACACAATACAGAGATTTTCTTCATTGATGTAGGTTATCTTAAATAAGAACATGTAACTCACCTGTGTTGATTCTTTTGTGCATTAAATAAAAAACTGTGTGCTTTCAAGTGAAATAAATAAAATAAATCCAAGCAAGGCAAGCCAGTGTGGACATTTGGAAACATCTGTTAATGGGACACACACAGCAAGCTGTTGCTCTTACAAGTTAGCCACCACAACCATAGCAGGTCCCACATAGCTAGCAATTATGAAACATTGATCAATTACCAATTACAGAAGTAGATCAATACTATGCATCAGAAGTAAGCCTCTCTTTATCAGATGGCTGAGCATGGATCTCAGCCTTGTGATATGTGGCATCATAATGATCTTTCTTATTTCTCTTGAAGAAACCACACTACAAAGAAGCAAGGTATTCAGTCAATTTTACAGTTTAGAGGATACAAAGCTAAACAAAAGTACTACTGAGGGTTTAACCTGTTTTCTACTTAAGTTCATTTACAGAGACCATTTTTGTGTGTGTGTGTGTAGGTGTAGGTAGAGGCTTGAATTCAGGGTCTTGAGCTCTCACTTGGCTTTTCATTCAAGTTTGGCACTCTACCACTTGAGTCATGCTTCCATCTTTTTGCTGGTTAATTGGAGGTAAAAGTCTCATGGACCTTTTTTGCCCAGACTTGGCTTTGAATTGTGATCCCCAAATCTCAGCCTCCTAAGTAGCTAAGGTAACAAGTGTGAGCCACAATGCTGGCGACATAAACCATTTTTGATCAACTGGAAGGGAGTAGTAGTCACAGCACTATGTTACAATGTGACAGCATTCAGCACCTTCTATTACCATGAGTTTTCTAGCCATGCATTTGTATGGATAGCTGGCTTACTGACTTTTCTATTTGTAGCAGAAATTCTCAGTTCTTTCTAAAAAGGAAAACACACACACATCTGATTGTGGCTTTAGGTACTTTCATCCTGCATGAGAATATGCACTCTTTAAAAAAAAGGCAAAAAATTGACTTCTGTAGTCTGCTGAGACAAAGGCTAGAAAATAAAATCTCTAGAATTTAGCACAAGAGCAAATAAAATACAGATATACTGTTTTCCTGCTTTTCATGGTAAATTTTATGGAACAAGTGCCATTGACGTAAGGCCTTGGATTTGTGGGATAAATCACAACACAAATTTGAATATATCATCGTGATAGAATGATTGCTGTCATTTTCCCAAATTCTGAACTATCACGAAACCCTTAACGATAGGACCCTTTGTTCCTCAGGTTAGGTCACTTTAAATGAGTATAAAAGTATAGTTCTACTTTCTATTACCATTTCCTTCATTCAATGATAAAGAACTTACAAAAAGCTCTCATCAAGTTCATAAGGCCTTGGTAGTGTCTTCTGAAATATACATCCCTCCTGGAAAATTCTGCTTCCTAGTCTGGTAACTGCTGAAGGTAAAAATCTAAATGCAGATGTACAACGTGGTAGCTTCTAGATACACCTGGCTAATTCAAATTTAGATTAAATTAAAATGTCATACTTCCATTGTACTAGCCATATTACAAGTGCTCAATTGCAGTGACTCTAAGCTACCAATCATACTGGAACATTCTCATCATTATAGGAAGTTTTACAGGGAAGCACTGAACTAGACTATCTATCCTGATATTTGTGGGTTCTGGTGTAATGCATATTAAACATAATAATGAAATGTGAGTATTAGGCAGAAGGAAGAATGAACCAGAAACCAAGAGCTCTGATCTAGCTTCCAATTCATAACATTCTTAATATCCCTGGGCATGAGAGTCTTCATGTAAAAACAATTAAAGTGAACAGATCAGCCTGGAGGACTTTTTCTCTTTTATATCCAAAGGAAATCTTATACAAAAGGCAATATTTATGGCAGATTAAAACCAGAACTCCTCTGGTTAAGGAAGAGATCTTTATCTTAGTTTATTTGCCACTCGGCAGATGTACAAAACTCAATTTAAAGGTCCCTGGACTATACTCCTTCTTTCTATCCATTCTTTTGCCCCAACAATCCTAACACTAACATTCTGATTAAAAATGATTCAGTTTTAAAAAGAATATAAAGTAGTTATAAGGTTTACTTTCATGTGAGCATTATCAATATTATCTGATATTTTAGAGTCTTCTTGAAAATAAGGATAGAGTTTCAAAACACCTAATGGGATCATCTAGTCCAATCTACCACTGAACAGCTGAGCAGACCAGGGACCCAAGATTATACATAGTTTGGGTTTCTTAACTCTCAATTTCTGTTATGTTTTCTTCAGGACAGAGACTGACAATAAGATCTGCTCTGGAAAAAAAAACACTGTCTTTGTGACCTCTTCTAGAGAGTACAAAACCATCCTCAAACACTAAATCCCCCAATTAACTTTTCTTCAGTAAGTCATTTTCAGAGCAACTCCTATAGTGTCCTCCTATGTCTGGGAGAACATCAGAAAATTACCTCAAAAGGAAATGAATTGGAAGAATAAAGCAAAACAAGAGGTGTCCAAAATTTGGAAATAAAAATATCTTTGAACCCTTGTCTAGTATACACTTAGATCCAAGGAAAGGAAAAGGATGGGTTGATCCCAGGGGACTATTAATTTAACCCAAACCCTTGGGGATCAGATATGTTTTGGATTCCAGATGTTTTGGCATTTTTGGAAGTATTAGCTGTACACATATTCAATTATAATTTTTAAAAAGCTAACATTTCTTCAGTGAAATCAACTATATGCCGCTTTTCTTCATATCATATTAGGTTTTGCTGTTGAAAAAGTGATTGCAAACTTTTAGTCTCCAGAACTACTTTGCAATTTGGAATTACAGATAAGGAACTTTAGATCTCCCTTTCTTATTGGAAATGTGCAAACCTTACAGTTTATAAACTTGGGCAACAGAGGTGTATAATCATCTCAGAAACTTTTTTTCATAATATAGACTGTTTACAGGTGAAAAGCAGGGAGAAGACATTAAATTATCTTTAGTTAGAAGGCCAAATTCTAATAATGAACATCATATTAAAACCAGACCTCACCCATATTTGATATGGGCTATAATGATGCTCTTGAGATGGAGTTAATCATCTGGTCTCACACTTTCAATTTTCTAATTTACTTGCAAGTGTAACAAACCAATAGTTGCCACAAACATTTCTTCACAGGAAATTAGCAGGAATACAAATTTAGATTAAATCTCATACTCAACAATTTTGCTTAGATCCAAGACTTTGATCTTAGGTGAAGAAAGTACTAAGGGAGTAAAATTTAAGTTTGTCATTTGCCAAACATGCCAAATTATATGCAAAAGACACTAAAATTTATTCATAAGAAATTCTTGTGTAAAAATAAAATATATTTAAATACAAATTATTAGGTAGACAAATAGACATTTACTGTAAAATTGTCTCAAATTTGCTGTACTTTGAAAAATTTTCATGATAAAAGTGTTAAGGAAAAGAAAAGGAAAAAAAACACATATGGCCCAGTGTTAACACATTTTTAAAGCCTGAAATCAAGTTTCTATCAAGGAACTAAAATTCCAGATATAACTTACCTTCCATAATAAAAATACTAACAAAGCAAGCATCAAAATCCCAGCAAGAATAGACAGCAGGATGATCCACCAAGCTATTCCTGAATACTGAGCTACAGTCTTTGAGGGAAACACAGTCACACGAACCTAAAGGGCACAAAAGAGAACAGACCATCATAAATGGGAGTATGAGTTGACATCAGCAACCCACTGTTCTATTTCTGCTTCTGAACACACTTTGGACAAAGCCGACAGATGTGACTTTCTCCTGGGGGCTCCTTTCCCGTAATAAGATATTCCCTGAAAGTGTTTCCCCATAACCTGGAAAAAGGTGGATTATATTCTGACAAACTAGTTCTTGCAAACTTACCTTTACAAAGATTTAACAAAGGTAAAGTGTGTAATGAGTTTTCACATAATCATCATCCTATTTCAACAATTATCAATTAACATGCAATCATGTTTCAACTAGATTAGCTGGTATTGTTTTTATTTATTTATTTTTCTGGTGCTAAGATTAAACTCAGAACCTGTACCTGCTAGGTAAGTGTCTATCACTGAGCTATATACATACATCCTTTTGAGAAAAAAAACTTTTAATGTTCAGTAGTGGACAGAAGAGTCAGTCTATATACAAGTAGCTTACAACTCTCAAACTTCAAATATGTTATTAAAATGTAAAATGATGCATGATGGATAGATACTATTTTAACCTTTTCTTAGGATACCACCCTAAATACCCAATATACAATATAATCAATTGACATGGCTCAGTGTCATCTTCTACAAAAATGTGTGTGGACAAATTAGACCCTGGATTCATTTGGAGGCAGCTTAGAGCAGCTGAATAGAAGCTTAAATTCTATAAACTTTTAATAGCAAATATCAGACAAATGTCAATTGAAGTACTTATTTTGGAGCTGAAAAACTTGCTCTTGGCAATTGGTAACAACTTAGGTATGCCCACTGTCTAAATGATGTCCACTAGAATTCAAAAGAGCTTCATGATGCCAGGATTCTTTATTAACAGTACTTTGGCAGTCTGAAAGGTCTTAACTGTTGATCAAGATTTAAGAGAGCTAGAATGAAGTTCAATAGCAAAGCATTTGCCTTGCAAGTACAATGTTCTGGGTTTGATCCCCAGTACCAAAAAAAAGGGGGGGCGCCTCCCTTTCATCCCCCTAAAAGAAATAGTTAATCGTAGCTACTCCTGTAATCCTAGCTACTTAAGAGGTTGAGATCTGAGGCTGAAGTTTGAAGTTAGCCCAGGCAAACCAATCTGAGAAACTTTTATCTCCAACCAACCAGCAAAAGGCTGCAAGTAGAAGTGTGGCTCAAGTGATAGAGAGCCAGCCTCAAGTAAAAAAGGCTAAATAAGCATGTGGAGCCCTGGGTTCAAGTCCCAACACACACACACACACACACACACACACACACACACACACACACACACACTTTTTGCCTAAAAGCCCTGGTGATTGCTATGAACGTAATTTGCAAATCACACTAATTAGAGACATACATGTTCCTGATATTTCTGAATTAAGAGACTATAAAGTGAGAAAGGGTTGTAGCTCAGAATTAGAATGCTTGCCTAGCAATGCAAACTAATGGTAAAGGTTCTGGCTCTACCTCTAGAATCATTAAAAAGAAAAGAAAACAGCAAATAAATCTCACAGAGAAGACTTAATCTGTAAGAAATTGTTTCAGTTAAGACTCTATATTAGCAATGAATTCCAAATTCTGCCAAAGTATTCTTCTATGTGTACTTCTACACTGTACCATAATTCTTTTAAAAACATATCTTCTTCAAGGATTTCCATTCTTACTACTAGGAAACAGTTTATCAACTTCATCTGATTTACAGAAAAACTTAATAGTAGAAGACTGCTTTTTTTAAACCCATGAGTTAACATTAGTATATGTAGCATCAGCTGCAATGTTTCCTTTTAGACTCTAAATGAGGTTTTCCCCAAGCTCCCAGCCCCCAAATGGCCTATGGCTATCCCTTGCCTTTCCATCTCTATATATGAGTAAGATTAAAACTAAAACCCTCTTTCCTTGAGATTATTTGGTCCAGCATAAGAACATCCATAAAGAAAGGAGGAAAGAAGAAATAAATCAAGAGACAAATGAAGAAGCAACATAGTCATATGGCTGATAAGATGACTGTAATCAATGATGACTTCTGTTAACCTAAGTGGTAATCTCACTTAGCCTTGGTTTCCTATTATGTACTACAGGGAAGGCATTGGTGATCCTTGGGGTAGATGGTAGCATACGAAAAGCTATCATCATTTGTAAAAATAAGTTTTGAAGCTGGGCACTGGTGGCTCATGCCTGTAATACTAGCAACTCAGGAGGCGGAGATTTGAGGATCATGGTTTGAAGCCAGGCTGAGCAGAAAAATCTGTGAGACTCTTATCTCTGATTAACTACTCAAAAACAAAAGTAGAGCTGTGGGCTCAAAGTGGTAAAGTACTAGCTTTGAGCAAAAAGAGCTCAGGGGCAGCACCCATGCCAAGTTTAAAGCTTAGGACTGGGAAAAAAAGAGTTCTGGTCAATTCAGAAGTAGAGACTGGTCTGTGGCAAGGATTCACCCATATTATAATCACATGGTGACCCATTTCCTTTAAAGTGGCAGATAGTAGGAAAAGCCACACCCATAAATGGATGCTGCCCAACAGCCTAAAAATTGAACAAGATAATTTTGGGTTTTACAGAATACACAATAAGGTGAGTGGATAGGTGGGAATCCAGCAGCATCTCTAAGCTCCAGCTCTACATACCATTTAAGTCAGAATTGGGAATTTTATTAGACACTGTGAAAATGACTCATTGAGCATCAAAGGTTGAGGGCTCAAATCAGGAGCTGGATTAGCTACACATTTACAGGTCAGCAATGCTCTGTGAATCAGGATAAGAGCCGATCAGCAAGACTGTTTGTTTACTTACACTGTCAACTGAAGAGTTTTGTTTCTTGTTTGGCACAACAGCCTTTCTTCAGTTGGGATTGAGAGGAATCAGGGAGCTGTAGGACCAGGTCAAGGGGAGACCAACTGGGTCTCCCCAGAGACCCAGTTGGCTACAATCCCCAGAGAAGCCTATGTCATACTGACATAGCAACTGTTATTAAGGAACAATGACAGATTAAGGCGAGTAGAAACGTGCAGAGTTTCAGAATTCCAAAAATAGTATTTTTGTTTCACTAAAATTTATTATGTGGTAACCTACATATGTGAACTTCATCTATCATTATACTCA
Source organism: Perognathus longimembris pacificus (assembly GCF_023159225.1). Taxonomy (NCBI): domain Eukaryota; kingdom Metazoa; phylum Chordata; class Mammalia; order Rodentia; family Heteromyidae; genus Perognathus; species Perognathus longimembris. The sequence continues at coordinate 51,201,944 of NC_063164.1, forward strand.
TAAGAGAAAAAGGGCTTAAACTCTCATCAGTGGGTGGCTTACTGAAGATAAGAGCCTCATATACTTTTCTGCTTAGGTTGGCTTCAAGTGTGATCCTCAGATCTCAGCCTCCTGAGTAGCCAGGATTACAGGTGTGAGCCACTAGTGCCTGCCCCCTACCCCTTTTTAAGAAGTTAATAGAAAACTCCTGAAATTGGGTAATAAACAAAAAGATTTTTCTTAAGTTTTTGTTTATTTAAAGCAGGATCAGAGTAAAAGCAATGAGAAATTATTTTGATATTAATAACAAGACTGTATTATATAACTTTTCCCTCCCATCTCTAAAGAAAATGATCTTAAAGACTGGAAAAGATAAATGAAACCACAGTAAAGATGCAACTATACCCCATAATGAGGGAATAAAAAGGAAGGCATCCTGACACTTGAATTAGGATCAAATCTTTAAGCCCAGAAAAACTACACCTTAAAATGCTCAAGGAAAGGAAAAAGCAGGATATCTAAGCTATTGTATCTCAGAAATCACAGAAAATGCAGGAGGTATCAGAAAACTAGAGATAAGAAAATGTCTTTATTTTCCAAAGAAATAGGTTCTAGCCAAGATATCTACGTATTAAACAAAGTAAGATCGCATACGAATTCTACTTCTCATTCAGAAGTATTCATTCTACAAGTTCTAAGAACTTGGACAAAGCTAGCAGAGGCAAAGATAATGAGACATTGAATTAAAAATAAAATCCAAATGAAAGGGCTAGGAGTGTAGCTGAAGAGGTAGAGCACTTGCTTATGCAAGCCTAGTACCAAAGCACTGAGAATTCAATCTCCAGTATTGGGGGAAAAAATTAAGAGTTCTAATAATAGCCTTTTTTTCTCCAGTGTCTTCTTCAAGAACAAGCTCATTCCCAATTCCCAATTATGATATGTAATAATTATTAGGATCCTGATGTAGACTCCTACAAGAAATCCCCACTAAACTAAGGAAGGGAAAGGGAATGCCAAAATGGAGAGAAAAAGGATAAAGACAAACCAATGCAATAGCAATACTTAAAAAACTATATGGTGTAAACCAACTTTAAACTCATGGGGGGGAGGGAGAGGGGGAGGTGAGGGAAAATGAGGGAGGAGGTAACAAGTTGGATAAGAAATGTACTCACTGCCTTATGTATGAAACTGTAACCCCTCTGTACATCACTTTTACAATAAATAAATGAAAAAAATGTGTAAAAAAAAAAAAAAGAAAAGAAAGAAATCCCCACTAGTGGTTACCATAAAGTTCTGCATCTTGTCTGATCCCCTACTTGGATGAAGACATATAGAACCTACTTCTCAGTTTTAAAAAAAGACAAAAGTTTACAATGACAGAAAGTTAAGAAAACAAATGATCAAGATTCAAAGTTACAAATGGAAACATGGAGCCTGAGCAAATACCCTCTAAGACAAGGCCACATTTAAGGATATACATTTACATTTGTTCCTGTTGCTCAAGAAGATACAGACAGCAAACACAGCTTTACAATACATTTTGATGCAGCCACCTGGGAGTTACAGTAAAGCACAACAAAAAACAGCAGTTGCTGCAAATTCTATCACAAAGCTCAGGCAACATTTGTTGTTTAACATTTTAGGCTAGTACTAAGATGCTGCAAGATAAAGGCTCAGGATGAGTTGAACTGGGTGGCACCCACCGCTGCTGTCTCATCCCTGTGGTATCCCACTGCCCAACAAGAGCCAGCCAAGAACATGTGTGCCAACTCTCTGAACAGAATCAGCTGAGATGTGTCCCAAGAGCCATGATAATTTCCTTCCATTATTGAAAAGTCATATATATGGCAAAAGAAAGAACTGATTCTACACTTGCTCTAAGGTTCACAATCAGACACTCATTTTACAAATATCCTTTTTAGATACACCTAGAGAGACTTTTTCTTTTTTAGACAACTGTGGCTGGCTATACAGAGCACAGGCATTCCAAGAGTGGTTGTAGCTTCAGGGCTGTATTTGTGTTTTGTTGGGCTTTTTTGCCCCTCCTGGCTCGGACTCTTACTTTTTTCTTTTCACCCTCCCTTTCACGCCCTCTCCCCTAGTCATCCGACCTGCAGATAAGCTAGAGTGGAACGGGGGAGATAGCTCCGACCTGTCGCGCACGTGATCTGCCGCAGATGTGTGCCCGCCTCCTTATCGCTAGAAGTCTGGCGTACACATGCAACGGGGCTAGCTTCTTAGAGCGAACTAACTTTATTGAGACAAGGACAAGGGGAGATGATTCCGAGGGAGGGGTTTGGCCAGGATGTCGATAGGCTGAAAGGTATCACCTGACCCCCAAGGGCTATCGTCACTCGAATGCGCCGAACCAGGGCGGGGTTGGTAGGCGCCAGGCTGGCTAGCGGGTTGGGTTGGGGGCTGTTTGCCCAACCGGTTTCTCTGGATTCCGATCCAGAGAGGGTAGCAGGGCCGCATTCCCCAGGGCTGGGGGAGGGGCATCAAGCCCCTTCCATCAAGGGGAAAGATGGATCCCAACAGTGTTTCTTCAAGCTACGCCCCCCCACCTCAGTTTTCCACTGAGCTAACAACTCATCAACCATAGATTTTATTAGAGTACCTGAAGTTTACTTCTTTCCTTTCAGTGATTCTAATAAAATTCAGTGTCTAAGACACACACCCATTTTCTCTTTAATGGGGACAGGATTCTAAAGAGCAGGACCCCAGGCAGGGGGATAGGACAGAGGAAGAAGCTTTATCCTGGGCCCTGAGCCTGCTGGAAGCCAAGAATCTGTCACCTGAGTGCCTGCATGGGGCAACTTGATATTCTCCGCAGCATTGGTCACATCGATGGAAGCTCGCACAAGAATGTCCAAGTAGTTGAGTTTAGAATATTCCTGCGGGAGACATTAAGCACATCAGTTAAATGACAAATAACACCCGGGACAGTCTCATGGTAGACCCATACCTCTAAAAATGTGCTATTCCATAACCTCGATCGCAGAACAAGAGAGGCCTTGCTGTCCAGCCCACGCAGTGGGCACCTGATATTCACGCATCTTGCATTCACGCTGCAGTTCTAGAGAGACAGGGAAACTGGCCATTATTAGAATCCACCATACTTGGATGTCCCTTCCCCTGCCCTCTGTCATGTGAGCACAGTCTAGAGAAGTACCCACCAGGGTCTGATATTTTCTTTCAGCAAATAAAGAAAATTTTCTGCTCTCATCTATCTGTTTTTCAGCAATCGCCCGTTTCGTTCTTGAGTTGTGAGATTCCTGAAAAAGAATTAGACCACAATAGTTCTACTTTATCTCACTCTTTGGTATTATCATATAAGTCTCGTCTCATACAAAGCCAAATTCACATAATTAGTATCAATTCCCCCATCACCACCCAAAACACAGAAATAACTCAAGTGTAAAACCAGGTAAGTGTTAAGACAACTCTAACTTCTGGCTCACTCATTGGACTGTTTTGAGTAGTTTATTCAACTAATACCTTGAGTTGAACTCTGAGAAAGAAAAAGAGATTTCCTTTGTCTCCCCCAAACTGTAAGCAAATGGCACCACTGTGACCAGAATCAGCTTTTTTCCTGGGTGCCTAGCTCAGGATCTAACTTACAGCAGACAGTCAGTAGATATGGAATGACTATGAGACACTGAAGAAAAGAAAGAGAAGCTAATTCAGAGAAGAGGATTGAAAACTTTTAAAACGACATCTGTTTTACACAAGTTGGGTTCCATAGTGAAAATTCTTGGCACCAAAAGTGGTTCCGATTTGGGTTCTTTTGGACCATTTTGGTCATTAAGTAGTTGTACAACTACTTACATGTTCAACTCAACATGTCACTTTATGGACACAATGCATCTAGATCAGTGTCACCTCTCCCACCTTTCTCTTCTACATTTCAGATTGTTGCCTTCCAATTATGAACACCCTACTCATCATATGTAATTACCTTAGAATTTAAAATAAAATAGACAGGCAATGATAATGCAAACCTTCATCAATCCGGAACATAATAAGCCAGTGACTTAAGTATAGAGCAGTATAGACTTAAGTAAAGAGGGAATTTAAATAGACTTAAGTAAAGAGGAGTTTAAATAAGAATCATCTGCTGTTAAAAGCTGAGCAATTCCGAGGAAGTTATTTATTGTCTCTGAATCTCAATGTCCTCACCTGTGATGATGGGAATACTACAAATACCTCAGAAGATTACTGAGAGAATAAAATGAGAAAACGTAAGCATGATGCATAGTAGAGCATCAGAGACAATAAATACCTGATGAATATTTACTATTAAAAATAAGAATAACCTTCCCCCAGCCCTGGGACAGTGTAAAAGCTAGCCCCTCCCACCTTCCGGCCTCAACCGGAAGAGAAGGTTCGGCCACGTGTCTAATGGCAGAGGTCTGGCCCTTGGGGGATTGTAATCCCCACCCACAGGGGAAGTTTCATGACATCATCTTATGGACAGCCCAGTCAGCCAATCAGTCAGTCACCCCAAGTCTTTCCCTTTCCGCCTTTGTCATCATAATAAATTCTTCTCCCCGCCCTCTGGAGGCTGAGGCGCGTGAACCATCAAAAAAAAAAAAAAAAAGAATAAAGTAGGGTGCTGGTGGCTCATGCCTGTAATCCCAGCTACTCAGGAGACTGAGATCTGAGGATCACGGTTCAAGGCCAGGCTGGGCAGGAAAGTGATACTCTTATCTCCAATTAAATACTAGAAAATGGGAAGTAGAGCTACAACTCAAGTGGTAGAGTGTTACTCTTGAGCAAAAGAGCTCAGGGACAGCACCCAGGCTTTGAGTTCAAGCTCCACGACACATTAAAAAAAAAAAAAGAAAGAAAAAAGAATGAGCTGGATGCCAGTGGTTCATACCTTTAACTCTAGCTACTCAGGAAGCTGAGATCTGAGGATCAGAGTTCAAAGACAGCAGGGACAGGAAAGTTTATATGACGCTTTATCTCCAACTAACCAGAAAAAAGGCTGGAAGTGGAGCAGTGGCTCAAGCAGGAGAGCATTATAGCCTGGAGCAAAGAAAGCTCAGGGACAGCACCCAGGTCCTGAGTTCAAGCCCCAGGAGGGACACATGAACTAGTGTACACGTGTGCACGCACACACATAATCACACTGAATACATGTTTCTATGCAATAAACACATGCCAATAAAACAAAAGGTTTTAATTTTGTGATGCATAAGCATAGTTCAATAAAATACATTCACTTTGTAAGAAATATGTATAGCCTTGAGTACATTTTGTCATCTAATGATGATGTATCTACATGACATCACTCTCAAGGTCACTTGGTAAGGTATACATATCTTTTGTAATGTGTTCGTCATGATCCAATTTAGAGTTAATACTGCTGGTCTGCCTGTAGAAGCACATTCTAGTCTTCCTTATACAGTTAAGTCATAAAACATTAAAAAAAAAGTCATTTGTCTCAACAAACACTGAATGACTATTATGTATTCTAAGTACCGTAATGGTCAGTTATTGGGAAAAATGTCTCAACATGTCAGAATGCTAGTTTCCTAGCAGAGTCGTCATGATTTCCCCCTCAAAAGGTCAGCCTCCCCTGTTTACATTTGCAGAGACTTTAGATAACCCCAACATACCTTTAGATTCAGGAGGTTTATTTCCTTTTGTGGCTCGCAAACTACATTTTCCAATCCTTTGGATTCTACTTTCACCAAATAAAGCAACCATTTGCCATTGCTAATTTCTTTGGGCCACTGAATATTCAAGGTTGCCATGCCAAGGTTTTTAAGAGGTTTACCTAAATTAATCACCTGTTAGAAAACAATACATGTTATATCAATGTAATCTTCAAAAAATAAAATAAAATGAATAGCAACTCTTATTGTCAAGGGGGGAAAAAGAAACACCATCCTACAATAACTGTATAGGCTCCAAAAATGGACTGGTATCGAGTGCTCAAAGCAGTGATTTGTGCTTAAAGATTCTTGTCAATAAAAACAAAAAAATGGCAAAGAGAAATGATGGCTAAATTTATCCAACTGTTGTATACAACAGACTTATTAGCAGTACAGATACACTCCATTCTCTAAACAAACTCAGGTAATAGTCCTGGGTACACTTGTGAATTGTTCTGTGTGATGGTTAATGACAGTCAACTTGGCTGAATTGAAAAGCACCAAGGAAATTAGTAAAGCATACCTCTGCACCAAGGAAATTAGTAAAGCATACCTCTGGGTATGTCTAGGAGTTTCCAGAGACAATTAGCTGGGAATTGGGAATGGGGAAAAAGGAGGGGCGCTTAGTGTGGGCAGCATAATCCCATAGGCTGGGGTCCCAATGGAATAAAGAAAAAAAGGAAGCTAGGTACTGGTGACTCTCAAGAGGCTGGGATCTAAGGATTGAGGTTGAAAGTTATCCCAGGCAAGAAAGTCAATGAGGCTCTTATCTCCAATTAAACACCAGAAAACCAGAAGTGGTGCTATGGCTCAGAGTACTAGAGCACTAGCATTGAGCAAAAGAGCTCAGGGACAGTGCCTAGGCCCTGAGTTCAATCCCTATGACTGAGAGAGAGAGAGAGAGAGAAAGAGAGACTGAGAGACAGAGACAGACACAGACACAGAGACAAAGACAATGACAGAGACAGAGACAGAGAGAGAGAGACAGAGAAAGTAGAGTTAGCTCAGTGCTGGCCTTCCCCCATTGCTTCCTGTTCACCATGAGGTGAAGTGACTTCCCACAAGCTTCTATACATTCACCATGAAGTTCTGTTTAAGTGACCATAGTGAGCCAACATAAGTCCTTCTCTTAAGATTGTTTATGTGAAGTATATTTGGTCATCACTACACAAAAGTAACTAATACTATAACACCTGATTGGCAGAGGACAGAGCCTAGGCCAAGCAGAGTTACCCACAAACTGCTTCTGGGAAATCCATCCACTGGAAAACAAAGCTGCCTCTGTCCTCCTCTGCCTGGAGGAGATTTTGTAGAAAGCTATGTGACAGACATGTGCCTGGGAATGAGAGCTGAGAACAGAGACACTTCCTGCAGCAGGAGCCCAAAGGAAGAAGAGTCCTCTTTGGTGGGGAGGACTGTTGCAGAACCTGAAGACTTCTTGTCCCTCCAGATCTGCACAGAGGCCACAACCACCCATTTCCTTGACTCAGCTGTTCTAAGTGATACCAGAAGAGAACCCGACCTGTTCTTCATCCTTCAGAGTCAGGGCTTAGGCCTGTTGATGCCATTTTGCATGTTCATCTCAACACTCACTGCACTTTTGGGAATGTGATTTGCATGAGCAGATTGAGCCCCACATATGAATTATGGGAGGTCTTCAGACTCATCTTTATTATCATTTAGTTGACACAGCCACTGTGACCACCTGCTTTGAGAGGACTCAGAGCCCATCATGAGCCTTCCTTATTGTACACCACCTCTAGCTACATTCACTACCACAAATATGGGTTTGTGTTGGACATCTGTGGCTCACAGTTGTAATCCTAGCTACTCAGAAGGCTGAGATCTGAGGATCATAGTCTGAAGTAAGCTCAGGCAAAAAAATCTGTGAGATTCTTTTTTTTTTTTTAAATTTAATTAGAGTTTATTAGCAAACATATAACAATACTTATGGCAGATGTCCTGGTAACTTTTTAGTGGAAATATTACTAGGCACACAGACATGTTTCTCTTTCATAGACCACTTTGAAGCCACATGGTAAAAGAAGCAACATTTTAAAGGGAGGCACAAAGATGAGCATGAACTCAGACATAAATATCCTATGAGCACCCAACGTTCATGGATCCAGATCATGGACAGAATTCAGGACATGCTTGTAGACTATTTAGCATTATCACTGAAGTCCTCCTTCCAAGTTTTCTTTCAGCAGTTCTACATTTCTTTAGCTGCATCTTCTTCATATTGCCAAATGACTCTGCCTTCTTCTCCTGCCTTTCCTGCATAAAATCTGTCACTAGATCTACACCACCCAGACTGCCATTCAAAGTCTTGTTTGAAGTCTTACACAGCTTTTTTTTTTTATATTTTCCCCTATAATATTGTCTCCATCAGTTGATCTTCTGAGGCTGCCACAGTTGACTCTGAAACATATGCCATGTTCTTTTCCTTCCTGTGACTCAGGGAAAGCCTTGGTGTCTTTTCTGTCTGTCTCTCCACTTTCTCCACCCAGTCTTATCTGAAGGAGCCAAATGTGTGCTGTACTTCCAATAAGTAGACCCTGCCATTCAAAGCCTACTCCAAAAGCCTATTAATGATCTTGCTTGGAATTTGCATAAAGACAAGGAAACTGAGCTGTACAGTTACATGAGAAATGTTTTGATGTACCTTTGATTAAAAAATACCACAGTGACCTATTTAATAATTGATGGTTGGAATTTCTCAACTAAATTCTTAGATGCTTGTTTGTTGACAAGATAAGAAATGGTATAGTAAGTCTATATTCTGGATTTATTTTTGCCTCCTCTTCTTCATTTCACCAGAACTCTCTACTTTAAGAAGATTCCAGAGACAGGAGAGATTGAAGTAGAGAAATGTTAAGTCAGTTCTTTTAAAAGAGAAAAGATACACTAAGACCATGAACACCATTAGGAGCAGACATTTATTAAACACCTGCCCTGGGCCTTTCAGTTAGCTTGCAGGTTACAGAGGAATTCTAAGTGCCCTAGTGCTCTGCAAGGAGATTTGTCTAGAGGAAAAGCACATCAGCTCATTTTCAAAAGAGACTTGGGGCATCAAAATCATCCCCAAAGCACTTTCAAATGCAACAAATCCAGCAAAACTCTCCAACTAAGCACCAAAAAGCTGGAAGTGGAGCTGTGACTCAAGTGGTAGAGTACCAAGAAACCAATGCAAAATGTGAAAGGGAAGCTAACAGTATTCTTTCAACCATGACCAATAAGAAAGACAACCTTATAATGGAGGAAGAAAGAAATTATACCTTCGAAAGTCAAATAGAAATAACTTGGAGAGTTCTTTGTTTGAAAGACTCTGGGGGAAGCAATCAAGTACTACTTTGTTTCTGTACCACATACATAGGAAAATGCTAGTAAACTGAACTAGATTTTAAAAGTCTATGTGAACTGACACTTGTTTTCCACTCAAAAACTAATACAAAGTTTTTACTGTATATCAATATGTTACTTAAAATCTGGCAAACTGGGGCTGGGGATATGGCCTAGTGGCAAAGAGTGCTTGCCTCGTATACATGAGGCCCTGGGTTCAATTCCCCAGCACCACATATACAGAAAATGGCCAGAAATGGCGCTGTGGCTCAAGTGGCAGAGTGCTAGCCTTGAGCAAAAAGAAGCCAGGGACAGTGCTCAGGCCCTGAGTCCAAGCCCCAGGACTGGCCATAAATAAAAAATAAATAAAATATCTGGCAAACTCATTTTTAACTGAATATTAATGTACAATTACTCATTTATCAAATTTACCAATTCCAGAACCGGCCAAGTTATCTTAGCTTCTGGTACATGAAAAAGATCCAACTCACCCTGAATTCATATTCAATTAAGCTCCCCACTTCATCTTCAGATTTCATAGCTTGCTCACCCAGGACTGAACCTCCAAAATACACCTGGGAAGGTTTAGCAACTCTGTTAAATTAAAAAAACACCAGTTTTAGTGAGGATTGTAAATGGTTCTTTCAAACATTGATTTGTTATGCTAAATACAAACACTTACCCAGAGACCGATAAAAGCAGTTCAATAACCACTTTTGCTTTCGCTGTAATTGGAGCCAAATTATCTTGATTGCTTGTTCTGAAAATGAAAAGGAAACAATAGGGTTTTATTTTAACAGTCAGTTTTCTCATTACAATTACACTCCTTTTAGGAGTTAGATCAGTGCCAATTCATTGACTGCCAGGGTTTTCATGAAATAATTCTGAACGGGAAGGCTGGAGAAACTCTTACGTTTCCAACTTCAGGTTAATGTCCAGGTCTGTGGTGTCAAAGGTGACCTCAGTTGTACTTAAAATCAAATAAAAGGTAACCTAAAAAAATAATAGAAATAGCTGTTAACATGGGCCAAGCATATAGACATGGTCCTGGCACTCAGCACGGTGAAACATGGTTCGTTTGTGATGAAATCACCTACACTGGAATTCCTTTTAAAAGGGTTTCCGAGTTCACAGTCAGCTTGGGAACCATTCTGGTTGGCAACACAACTCAGCTGTTTCTCCTGTAGCAGAAAAAGGCACTAGGTCACCATCTACTCACATGCCACATGGTGCTAGGTTTCCCCTCCCATTCCTCCCCAAAACTACTTACAGGGAAAGCCCTCAGTTCTCGGTAGGCAGAGTAAGTCAATGTGTCCGGAAATGTCGCAACCAGTTTAGCTTCATGGGCGTCATCTCCATCTTTTTTGGGAGCTCTTGGATTGGAAGGGCTGTTTGTCACTGTTATTTCCAAAGCAATATCCTTCTGATCTTTTAGAACTAGTTCTGGTATGCCTTTTTGACTATTAAAAGGTAATGACAAAGAGAGAGAGGGAGGTGGGGGGGGGAGAAAGAGAAAGAGAGAGAGAGAGAGAATCCTCAATACATTCTCCATAACAGTGGCTTAACCACAAGCCAATCCAAGCCAGAGTCATTGTTGCTAAGTGCTATAGAGTAATTCTTACATTGGAAGGTAAGAAAATTTGTCCTGATTTCCTTCTCGGGTACAAAATTTATATTCTAGTTTAAGGTTGCTGTTACAAATATTGTCATCTCCACATCCCTCTTTTAAGAAGTGTACCTGTAGGAAAACAAAAGCAGAAAGGCATCTAAAGAAGTTTCCATACAGTCCATTTCCTCAGGTGAAAGTCATCACTCAGTTCAAGCTCCAACATGCTTTGCCCTACCTCTTTGCCCTGCTGTCTCCTGTATCAGATGCTTTCACTAGAGCCTCAAGGCAGCTGGGTGTGAGCCTTAAAACCAGAGGATCTGGGCTCTGAACCTAGCTCTGCCAATTGTGGAGCAATGTGATTCCACACATGTCACTTAAGTTTCTCCATAGTTACATAGGGATACTGCCATTCTACTTTAAACAGCTAATTGTAAGAATGACTAATAACCTCTATGCTAGTTAATACTTTTGTGTGTGTGTGTGTGTGTGTGTGTGTGTGTGTGTGTGTGTGTGTGTGTGTTAGTTCTGGGGCTTGAACTCAGGGCCTGGGTACTATCCCTGAGTGTTTTTTGCTCAAGGCTAGTAGTGCTCTACTGAGCTCCACTTTCAGCTTTTCAGTCATTAATTGGACATAGACTTTCTTGCCCAGTTGGCTTTGAATCATGATCCTCAGATCTCAGCCTCCTGGGTAGCTAGAATTATAGGAGTGAGCTACTGGCACCTGGTGACTTATGTATTTTACAGCATTTAATCTCACAGTGAACCTCTGAGGACATACCATTATTGTGAGCCTCATTGTTAAGATGGGAGAGAGAAAGCTTCCAGTTAGAAAATCAAATGGTGAGAGGCATTTAGTATGATGTTCAATAATGCATTGAATTGTCACTCTGCTGAGCAGGAAAATGATTTCCTGCTTTGTTTAACCTGGCTCTGGAGCTGACCATATACTGACAAGAGATACTAACATCAAACGACACAAAGTATACACAAGTATAAAGGTTCTATTTGGTTACAAAAACAACTGACAAAGTATAGATAAAGAGGTCAGGGGTTTAGCTTGTTGGGCATTCAATCCCAGCACCAAAATAATAATATTAGATCAAGATGTTATAGCTCCCAGACTAACCTTGCATCCCACAATCCTGAGCCCAGGTAACAGCTCCAGCAAGCCACGTAACAATTTTTTTCTTCCTAAGATGACCTAGGCTGCATTAGGCATGAAATGACTACTCACTGCTAATGTATTTTTGTCTTACAGAATTTCATATGCCTTCGTTAATGTTCTAATGATATTTTTCCTTCATTTAAATTTTTTAAATTAATTTTTGGTACTGGTACTGGGGCTTAAACTTAGGACCTCATGCTCTTGCTTGACATTTCTGCTCAAGGCTGGTGCTTTGTTTCTTGAGCCACACCTCCGCTTCCAGAATTTTGCTGGATAATTGGAAATAAGAATCTCCCTGGGAAGGCTTCAAACTGTGATCCTCAGATTTTTAGCTAGGATTACAGGTATGAGCCACCAGGACCAAGGTGCATTTTACCATTCTCTCTCTCTGCGGGGGTATAAGTGTGTGGGGGGGTGTACTGGGGCTTGAACGCAAGACCTTGCATTCTTGCTTGGCTTTGTCACTCAAGGCTGGCAGTCTACCACTTGAGCCACAGCTCTACTTCCCATTTCATTGTTTTTAATGGTAAAACCTATTTTTCTTTCTATACATAGCTATAGGATAAACAACGTGAGAACATAAGCTCTGCCAGTTACAGTCTCAATTACCTTATAGTCTCCAAAAATAAGACAAATACTCTCTGGCTCTCAATCTGTTTTTCATAGGTTTCTATGTTCAATGCTAATTTGCAAAGAAGGCCTTCTCAGTCCAATTTTACATACTTCAAAAACATACTATTAACATACTAGTTCTACTACTTTTGGAGACATTGATTTAGCATTAGAATATGGCAAAATCTCCAGTACAATCAGTCAGGATGACTTACGTCTGTATGGACCATCTTGGGCTCGTTGGAGTTCAGGATGGGAAGAACCTCTGGGAGGGAATTCACACGCCGGCGAGTGCTGGGCTCCTGGATCTCCACAGAAGCAGTTATGGGGATGGGCCGTAATTTGTCTCTGATGTTTTCCTACAAAGTCCACAGTGACATACAATCAAAACACAAGTGGGGGTTCCAAGAGGATGGCCTTGCATTGATGAATGTGTTCCATGATTGCGCATGCATCACTTCACAGCTGAAGGCCTGAGCTCACCTGCAGCCAGAGGGTTTCCTCCATGCAGGCGCGCTGCTTCTGCCTGCTCAGAGTGAGCTCCTGTGTGTACCTGGGCTCTGAGGCTTGGCGTCGAAACTGAACTCGTGATGACAGCCCTGATTTTCTTCTTTCTTTTTCAGCTTCCAATGTGCCCAAGATTGCTAGATAAAATGAACAAACCCGTATTAACTCATAATATATTCACGCACCATCCAGCTACAGGTATGTTGAGCTCCGTTTGAAGTAATTTAATTCCCTGCTGCCCTTGTTTCATTCCTATTTCTCAACAAGGAATCTTTGGATAATCTGTGATACTTTGAATCAAATTGTCCTTTCCTTCTGACAGCACTGTAAAGCTAAATTCTCACTGGGCCACCTGGGGGAGCTCCAGAATAAGCCAAAACTTGCAGCAGCTGCAAATCAATCTGTTTCTGGCTCAATTTCAGAAAACCACAGAGGACTAAAGACACTACAAACGCCCAACACTCCCTCAGTACCTGCTTCCTGCAGTCGGTTTCAGTGGCCTCCTGAGTAGGACCTTTGCTATGTAAGACTCTCTGAGAGCGAGGCACTGGTGGCTGAGGCCTGTAATCCTAACTACTCCAAACGCTGAGCTCTGAGTGAGGATCCTAATTCAAGGCTAACTTGGGCTGATAAATCCAAGAACCTCTTATCTCTAATAAACCAGCAAAAAGCCAGAAGCAGAGCTATGGCTCAAGTGGTACCATGCCAGTCTTGAGCAAAAGAAACTAGGACAGCATCTTGGCCCTGAGTTCAAACCTTAGTACCAGTGCGCATGTGGGTATGCACGCGCGTGTGCATGCACGCGTGCACACACATACAAATGGTCAACAATTTTCTTTTTAGAAGCTGACACGCATGTGTGTCAGAATAATAAAGCTGAAGTTTGCAACCTGCCAGTCTAGAACAGCAGCCTGCTCTTGATTACCTCTACTAATGGACCTTGGAGGCCTGCCAGGATTTGGATTATCAAAATCTCATTTCTGGACTTGACAATGCATTCTTCATCGGGTCACTGGATAGAGGTGCTCACTATGTTTTCCATGGGCCAATACTTAAATTGGTGACATTCATTAGGCACTCACTAACCATCAGAAGGGAAAAGCAAACTAAACATGTGCCAAGGCCCAGAGAAGGTAGCCTTGGGGAAAAATAAATCTGCTTCAGAAAATGAACAGCTTATTCCCAATATTCATGTTAAGATTGGAATAAATTTTCAAATAGAAGGCATCTATTTGAATACTCTCTTCATCTTTGCAAGAAAAGAAGACCCAAGGTCATTACAGTAAGGCGTGGAGATGCTAGCATCTCTTATCACAAACAAAGCTGGCTGCTCTACACTGCCACGTAGATGCAAGTCTCCTGTGCCTCCTTTTCCTCCCTCCTGGCTAACCCTCCTCTTCCTTTAGCTCTCAGTCTCCTTCTGACCTCCTCCCTCAGGAAACCTGCCCTACTGCATAACCAGGAGTATTTTGTCTCCAAATCTCCAAGCCCACTGCATTGCGATTGCTGACTCTTCACTAAGGGGCCAAGTGGAGGCCAAGAACCACAGCAGAGCTTGGTCACTACCAGAGTCCCAGCAACTACCAACACCTGAGAGAAACAGGGTATGTAAACACATGAGCAGAAGTCAGGTAGCTGGCTCTACAACACATTTGAGACAGACAGACACAGGCAGGCACACACACACACACACACACACACACACACACACACACACATGTGACATTATTCCTGACAGCTATTTGAAACCAAAATTCAGAAACATCATCCGTTTCAATAGTAATTTGTGTCTATCTGAAGAATTCTTAAATGTCACAGCTGCCAGATGGAATGCTCCCCAATTTAGGCCCTCTGTAACCTTGACATCATCCACTTATCAGTGACCTGCTAACTTCACAATGAGCGAGACAAAGGCTCACATATTGAATGCCCCATAGCCAAAGTATGGGAGGGTGTGGATGCATTAAAACCGTTTATCTACCAAACCCATGGTAACCTTCTACAACCTCCCAGACAACTCACATCCTCTTAAAATCCTGGCAAGCCACCTCGGCCGACCCTCTGAGGGCCAGGCCAAGTAGAATACTCATTAAGGTTCAATTATAAATATCTGTACGCAGGAACGCTGCATTTGAGGACTGCCATGTAAAAATATTCTGGCCAAACAATACGCTCACATTTTGGGATACTGGGAGAAGATTCTAGATGTATTAGGCAGCTCTATGGAAGCTCTTTTATTTCATTTAGAAGTTCACAACACCAATCAAATACAAGTAATGAAAGCAAGTGTTCTCTGTCTTCAAGAGGAAAAGTTCCAACCATTACAGGCCAACAACAAACACTTGGCAAATGGAACACTTATAGAATATAAAAGCAATATACATAGTATCTAGTGTTGTATTAAAGCTAGCTAGTCTGTGATTTCTCTTATATCAAAGTTAATGTAAAGGAAAGAGTGTTCTGATGAGATTTTACATTGAGAATCAAATAATCTATAGTGGTTTGAAAAGGAAATGGCAGTCAGCCAGACACTGTTGACTCACACCTGTAATCCTAGTTGTTTAGGAGGCTGAGATATGAGGATCACAATTTGAAGCCAGCCTGGGCAGGAAAGTATGTGAGACATTCTTTCATATCCAATTAACCACCAAACAGCTGGAAGTGGATCTATGGCTCAAGTGGCAGAATGCTAGCCTTGAGTGAAAAAGCTAAGGGGCAGTGCTCAGATTCTGAGTTCAAGCCCCATTACCAACACACACACACTTGTTAGAATAATAAAATATAAACATTTTCTCATTCCTACTCGGTACCTGAGAATCACAGCTTTCTTCCTGTTTCTCTTATTCCATTACAAACACAAGTAGAGGCCTGTGACCCAGGAGACAGGGTAAGGTACTACATTTGGGTAAAATTACACAAGTGATAATAAAAGCATAAGAGACCCCAAGGAATTTGTGGTGTAGGTCTTTGTTATTAAAAGCCACATGGCAAAACGCCAGCTGCATGAAAAGGCAAAGTGAAAAACCACAGCACCTGTGAACAAGATCCTGCTACAACTGCATCAGAAATGCTTTGTGCAGATCTGCAGAGACCAGACAAAGAATCTGCCAGCAGACAGAAGGAGATGAAGAAACCACCCGAGAACAACTTAAAATCTTTGAAGATGAAGGCCAATGGAGCCTCAATTGTGAAAAAAATGGGTGAAAACAGACTTAAAAATATTAACAACAGTCCGGGCTGGTGGCTCACGCCTGTAATCCTAGTTACTCAGGAGTCTAAGATCTGAGGATTGTGGTTCAAAGCCAGCCCAGGCAATAAAGTCGGTGAGACTCTTATCTCCAAAAAACTACTCAGAAAAGGCTGGAGGTGGTGTTGTGGCTCAAGTGGTAGAGCACTAGCCTTGAGCACAAAGAGGCTCAGGGACAGCACCCAGACCCTGAGTCCAAGCCCCAGGACGGGCAAAAAACCACAAATAAATGAATAATAACAATAGCCCCGTGCCAGCGGCTCATGCCTATAATCCTAGCTACTCAGGCGGCTGAGATCTCGTTTGCAGACCAAAGCCAGCCCAGCCCAGGCAGGAAAGTCTATGTGACTCTTACCTCCAAATGAATACCAAAAAAATCAAACCCAAACACAAAACAAAACAAACAAACAAAAACAGAATTAAGTAAGTAGTACTGCATTAGCCTTAATAAAAAAAGCTCAGGGGAATATGGCCTAGTGGTAGAGTGCTTGCCTTGCATACATGAAGCCCTGGGTTCGATTCCTCTGCACCACATATATAAAAAAAGGCAGAAGTGGGGCTGTGGCTCAAGTGATAGAGTGCTAGCCTTGAGAAAAAAGAAGCCAGGAAGAAGGCAGGGGCAGTGCTCAGGCCCTGAGTTCAAGGCCCAGGATTGGCAAAAAAAAAAAAAAAAAAAAGCTCAGGGACAGTGCCCAGGCCTTGAGTTCAAGCCCTAAGACTGGCACACATGCATGCGCGCGCATGCACACACACACACACACACACAAATAATAATATACCCAGAATATTTAAACCATTATTTTTCATAACCCATTGAATATAATCAAAGGTAACCATTCTATTTCCTAAGTATTCATTACAATTACATAAAACTTCATCAAAACTTAAGAATGAGGGGCTGGGAATATAGCCTAGTGGCAAGAGTGCCTGCCTCGGATACACGAGGCCCTAGGTTCGATTCCCCAGCACCACATATACAGAAAACGGCCAGAAGCGGCGCTGTGGCTCAAGTGGCAGAGTGCTAGCCTTGAGCGGGAAGAAGCCAGGGACAGTGCTCAGGCCCTGAGTCCAAGGCCCAGGACTGGCCAAAAAAAAAAAAAAAACCTTAAGAATGAGAAACAGTCAAGAGCAGAGTCAGAGTGTATTTGAATTAGGTTAAATTCTGGGATATTAAGAGACACTTTTTTTTTGGTGAGACTAGTGTTTGGACTCAGAGGCTCACACTGGCTTAGTTTGTTTGCTTAGCTAGTGCTCTACCACTTGTACCATGTCCCCAGTCCATCTTTTGACTGGTTATTTTGGAATTGGAGTCTCATGGAGTTTTCCATCTAAGCTGGCTTGGCTTTATTTATGCTTTTCCTTTTTTTTCCCTTGGCCCTGGGGCTTGAAATCTAAGCCTGGGTGCTGTGCTCAAAGCTAGCACTCTACCACTTGAGCCACAGTGCCACTTCTGGCTTTTTCTGTGAGATAAAGAGTCTCACTGACTTTCCTGCTTAGGCTGGCTTTGGATTTCAATCCTCAGATCTCAGCCTCCTGGGTAGTTAGGATTACAGGTGTCAGTCACCGGCCCCTGGCTCCTAGGCTGCTTTAAACTGAGATTTTCTGGATCTCAGTGTCCTGAGTAACTAGGATTACAGCATGAACCACCAGAGCCCAGCAATGGGCTCATCTTTTAAAATAAACAGGAATACTTTAGAATTTAGTAATCATAGTGAAATAAAGACTGATGAAATAACATATCAAGCAATCTGATCCTCCACCGACTCTAGGTAGCATACTGACTACACCAAGCTCTGCTCTTTGAAGAAAGGATTGTCTTTAAATACCCACACACTACTGTCTCTACTCTGTAGTTGGGTCAAGAAGTGGCTCATACCTGAAGAGCGATGGCTGTTCTTAAAACATACCAGGAAGAACCTCAGCTATAAATACTATTTTAGCTGGCTCAAAAACCTGGCAAAAATCCTAATTTGGATTACAGAGTAAGGAAGCAGAATAATGGACAAGACAAACTGCTTTCCATCATGTTCTTCTCATGTGGCCACCACTATAATCCTACGAATTGAGGGCCATTAGAGGCCTTGTTCTTAGGGAAAATTTAAATGGAAAGGTTAAAGACTTGCCCTGTACCATGGGGTCATTCAGCTTCAAGGCTCAACGCATTTCAGAGCCTGTCTCCTACTTCCCAGGGCCACTCTTCAAGTACACAGGCCCTTGGAAACTAGGGGCACAGCTCTGGGGATCTGGGGCCCCAGGAGTTGTCCCTGGTATTGATTTCAACTCCAGCTGTGCTCTGGCTCCAATAGTTGTCCCTCTACACCCCCTCTTCCCCATACACACCCACCTCACAACCACAAAGCCAATTTTCCACACTGCTTTGCAAAGACAAAAACCAAGAAAACCATTGCGATAGCAAATAAGTACTTTTCCAATGTATTCTGTCCCAAACCATCTGCTCTGGAAAATTCAAATGGGGACCAAATGGAAAGTTGTCCTTCCCTCACGGTGCTATGCCCTCTTGATTAAAGGGGAGACCACAGATACACTTAATTCTTAAATGGGACTTGAAGGATCTACTTGGGCTACAGCAGTTTTGTTTTTCTGTAATTTATGCAGAATGTTCAACCTGGCAGAGAGAAGATATTTTTGTAATGTACTAGGTACTCACAGATTGAAGGATTATAACCAGTGGGTTTGGCAGTATATTCGAAACAGGCTTTCACCTTGAGGCTGTATAAAAATCAAACAAGTATTTCTTAAAAGATGTATTGTTGCAGAGAAAAACACCCAACACAGACCCAAGCTCTCCCTCTGAGCCTCTCCCCCCCACCCCAATTGTTGGCCACTGATGAATAAAAATGTGACAGTCACTGTACAGGTTTCTTCTGCCTTTGCCCTGTTCACCCTGGACCTTGACCTTCCTTGGCTCTTGGGGGCAGCAGAATGGTTGTAAGCAAAAGAGGCTCCCAGGAATCCAGAAAGACTTACCAGATCCCGCTGGGGGCCCCGCACACAGATTTCTGGCGGAGATCAATTTTGCTAGGAGTTACTGTAATCGTTTTCTGAATGCTGATCACAGGCCGGGATCTTAAGACAAAAAAAATGAAGAATCAGTTCAGCCTTTGGTGCCCTTTTTTTTTGGTCAGTTGTGGAGCTTAAACTCAGGGACCTGGATGCTGTTCCTGAGCTCTTTTGCTCAAGGCTAGTGCTCTACCACTTTGAGCCACAGCTCCACTTCTGGTTTTCTGATGGTTAATTGGCGATAGGTGCTTTTCCTCTCCACTGTTCAAGTAGGTATAAATGTATATTTCTTGCATAATTTAAAATTATACTACCTCTAAATATACAAACTTACTATCAATGAGTAAGTTGCTGTCTTAGAGCAAATAATCTCTGTTATGGTATACTCAAACCTCCCAGGTAGCCTAAAGGTATCTGTTAATATGTTTCTGTTATAGTTAAATAGTAAAAATGCATACAGGGCAAACTGAAAGGGGGCTTTTTTTCTTCTATATGTTGCTTATTACTGTCATTCATAAATACTTTGGAGGTTTCCTCCTGTCTGTACACATGTGTCTATTTCATGGCTTTTCGTACCTAGTGGTAGTGTGCTCTATCATTGTAGCATCTTTTACCAGCTCCTGGTCAGTATAGAACCCATCTTAGTTGGGCTTCCTGAGGTTAGCTGTAGGATAAATTCTAACAGAGGTTTCACTCAAAGTATCTGCACATTTTTCTTAGATCTCAGCCTCCTGAATAGCTAGCTAGGATTACAGGTGAGCCACTGGTGTCCAGCCAGTTGGGCTTTTTGCTGGTTATTTCTGAGTCTCATGGGCTTTTTTTTTTTTTTTTTTGCCAAGGATGGCTTTAAATTGTGATCCTCCAAATCTCAGTCAGACAAGCAGCTGAAATTACATGTGAGCTATCAGCACTTGGCTTGTGTGATGTTTAAATTCAGGTGAACTTATCATATTTATCATTTTATGGTGAATACATTCAAGGGCTGGGGACACAGCTCAAGTGGTAATGAGAAATGTTGCTTAGCTTATCCAAGGCCCTGAGTTCAATCCCACATACTGAAAAAGAAACTATTCAAAATCAAGTACTTAACTGGTGTCTTTGTTCCCCTATCAGAAGTAGCATTAGAGCTTCTTATCCTAACTAACTATAACTTAGTACCTTCTGCCCAACCGCTCCTACTCCATCTTCCCAAGCCACTGGTAACCATTGTCCTACTCCAAACTTCTATGAATTTTACATATGAGTGAGATCAGGGGGCACTTGTCTTTCTGTGCCTGGCTTATTTCACTTAACATAATCATCTCTAATTCTAGCCACATCATCATGCCAAGATTTCATGTTTAATGGCTGAATAGTATTCCACTGTGCATATGCACCACATTTTCTTTATTCATTTTCAATAGCTGTTGGACACGTTGGTTGTTTCCATTTCTTGGTTACTGTATATAGTGCTGTTGCAAACATAGGAGTGTAGATACTTCTGAAATATTAATTTTAATTTGTGTGTATATGTGTGTGTTTGTGTGTGTATACCTTCACACTGTTTTCCATAAGGCCTGCACTAACTTACATTCCCACAAGTAGGACACAAAGAGTTCTCCTTTTCCACATCTTCACCAGCATTTACCTTTTGTCTTTTTGGCATAAGTTGTAGTGTGCTGTTTGGTAAAATGTCTCTTACTATTCAAGTTTATAGGGTTTATTGTCAAATATAAGCATTTTTAATTATAAGGATTTAATATATAATTATATGTTAAAATACTTTCCATGAAATTTATACAAATAATCCATCTAACTCTAGGCTGATGTCAGGGTCTCTATGCAAATTTGGACAATACACCAATCCTAAACTTTTAAGTCTCCATCTTGCAAAAATTTGTCCTTTATCCCTTCTCAGAATCTCTCATCCCCAACCTTAAAAAACAGACTATAACCTTTTTAACCTCACAGTAGCTCTGTCAGCAGAAAAGTGAGTTCCTACTATCCTTTTCCCATCTCTATTCTGTCAACCCTCAATCATCTGGAATTCCTCACCTTTACTCTGTTCCTCATGTGAAAACAAAGTTTCACTCTCTCTTGTATTTCACTCTAGGGTAGCCCAAAAGGTTACCTGGGGCCTGTGGCTTTAGCAATGTCAAAGCCAAGATGACATGCTAGTTCATAGCAGTTGGGGGCGGGCAGGGATGCAGGTGGGCGGGTAAGATCCTATCCCATGTCCCACCCTCCATGGCTCCCCAGCCAAAACTCTGAATGGGTCTACAATTTCACTTCCACATGGATTCAGTTAGGCTTACTTTGGTGGGCTTGTGGTAAACCCAGCCATCCTGGAGAACAGTATTTTTATAGGAAAATTTGTTCCAAATCCCAGCTCAGCCTTCTGGAATCAATCTGTTGGTAGGCTGTAAAGGGCCTGAGTCCATTCACAACAAAGGCAGAGGCCAGTAAAAGGGAAAGCACTGCCTGCATTCCTGTTCCTCCATGACCCCTTATTTTGTATGTTTACCTTTTCATTTTACTGTATATTTAGACAGTTTCAGATTTTAAGATACTAATCAACTAGGAACATACTTAATTTCAGTGTTGAGAGCACATTTAAGAGGTAAATATTCACATTTCTCATTTACTGTACTTATTCACCTAAGTGTTTTACAATCAGTTCCATACTTATAGAGTACTTACACATAATGCTATTAGCAAACTGATGTGATATAAATTAACACACATTTCTGTCTGAGGCCTGCTTTTTTAAGATCTATTTCTTTTTTTTTTATTGTCAAGATGATATACAGAGGGGTTACAGTTACATACTTAAGGTAGTGAATACATACACATTTCTTGTCATACTTGCTACTTTTCCTCATTTTTCTCTCTACTTCCCTCCCCCTAGCCCCTCACCCCTTTGCTTTCATTTTTTTTTCAAAAACCAAAAAAAAAAAATCTTACCCTTGATGTACATTGTCAATCTAATCTACAATGCTTATGACCTCTATGATTATTAACCATAAAACAATTCCTTACAGACCTGGTGATACATACATATACATTTCTTTTCCTTTGCTTAGTGTAATATGTTCCTTCTTTTTCTCTAATTTCTTCCCTCTTCCCCGTGAATTGGTACCTAGGGTCCTGCTTTCTTTGTCATGTCTCTTTGTTATTTATTTCTAACACCCACATCATCAGGGAGACCATGCGCTGTTGATTTCTATGTTCTAGGCTTGTCTCGCTCAACATGATTGGTTCTAGACCTGTCCATTTCCCTGAAAATGCCATTACTTTATCATTTCTAATTGCTGTGTAGAATTCGTATACAGGTACCACACCTTTTGGATTCATTCATCTGTAGTGGGGCATCTGGGTTGTTTCCATGTCTTGGCCACTGTCAACAGTGCAGCAATAAACATGGATGTGCTGCTTTCTTTTTTAAATGTATAACAAACATAATTTCTTTGTGTTTGTATGTGCCGGTAGTAGTACTTGAACTCTGAGCCTGGATGCTGTCCCTTGGCTTTTCTGCTCAAGGCTGATGCTCAACCACTTGAATCAAAGCTCCATTTGTGGCCTTTTTTTGGGCAGCCCTGGGGCTTGAATTCAGGACCTGACTATTATCCCTGAGCTTTTGTGCTCAAGACTATCATACTCTACCACTTGAGCCACAGCTTCACTTCTGGCTTTTTAGTAGTTACTAAATAGTCTCGGACTTTCCTGCCTGGGCTAGCTTCGAACCACCATCCTCAGATCTCAGCCTCCTGAGTAGCTAAGGTTGCAAGCATATGCCTGAGTGGCAAGGATTATAGATGTGAGCCATCAAGGGCCTGACTTCACTTCTGGCTTTTTGCTGGTTAATTGGCAATAAGTCTCTTAGATTTGTCTGCCTGAGCTTAGCTAAGACTATGATCCTCAGATTTCAGCCTCCTGAATAGCTGAAATTGCAAGTGTGAGCTAACGGCACCCTAATATACACAATTTGAAGAAACAATATAGTACACATCAAAGCGAGGGAAAATGTATCTTTTAACCACACAAGGCAGATCTTCCTAGCTTCTTCCTATGCTGAATTAGCATTTATTTATTAGCTTCTCTGAGGAATAGTATGATTCAGTGGTAAGGTACCAAGAACTGGGGTTGACAAGATTTAGGAACTATACCTCACTCTCAGACAGCCTTAGAAACCAAAACAAAGCCTTGATTTCAATTCCCTCATTTATAAAATAAAAGGATTAATTCTCCTTTTCTTATCAAGGGATTTTGAAATTTGCTTGCAAGACTGTCTCTGAGGAATGAAGCTAGTTTTTAGGGTACATCATTAACCTACTTGTGATGATAGGAAAGCAAAAAAAAAATTCAAATATCAATATACACAGACAAAAACAAATATTTAACCCAAACTTTGGTTATCTAGCCAGGTACAAGTAGCACATGCCGGTAATCCTAACTGTTTGGGAGGCTGAGATCTGAGGATTGTGGTTTGAAGCCAGTCTGGACAGACAAATCCAGGAAACTCTTATCTCTAATTTACTAGCAAAAAACCAGAAGTGGAGGTGTGGCTCGAGTGATGGACCACCAGCCTTGAACAAAAATCTAAGGGACAGTGCTCAGGCCTGAATTCAAAGCCCAGTACCAATGAATGAATACATAATTTAAAGAAGAGGAAAAAGGGAAAAAAAAAAAAAAACAACCATTTTCCAGTGGCAATATCCAGCAACAATAAAAGTTGTGGAAAGGGATGTGCAAAGGTAGGCATTGGCCCAGTGTCCAAGAATCAAATCTCCAAGTACACGGCCACCTTCCCTTTCAGAAATGTATGGTAAAAAGCCAGGCACAAGTGGTTCACACTTGTAATCCTTGCTACTAAGGATGCTGAGATTCAGAGGTCTGAAGTTTGAAGCTAGCCCTGGGCACAAAAGCCCTGGACTCCTTCATTTCAGAAGGTGCTCAATGACATAGGAGAGGTCATTGTGATCATAAATGGACAAAACCAGGCTACAAACAATACAAATGGTATGGTGTGAAGGTTGTGAGGTATGGTGTGAAGATTGTGAAATACACACATACAATCACAGAAAGTAAAACTAAAAGAATACAAATCAAAAATTTTAGAAAGAATGAACGCTGAATTACAAAGAATTTCCCTCTTTATGTTCTTTGTTCTGTCAGATTTGTTTGTTTTGTTTTTGTTGCCAGTCCTGGGGCGTGGACTCGGGGCCTGAGCACTGTCCCTGGCTTCTTTTTGCTCAAGGCTAGCACTCTACCTCTTGAGCCACAGCACCACTTCCAGCTTTTTTCTATATATGTGGTGCTGATGAATCAAACCCAGGGCTTCATGTATATGATGCGAGCACTTTACCACTAGTCCATATTCCCAGCCCCTTGTTCTGTCAGATTTTATGTCATACATCGTATTATTCAGCTGGGAAATTCTGTTTTTTCATCAACAGAAAGAAAATGAAGGTTATTTATATATATGTATATATATATATATGTGTGTGTGTATGTATATGTATGTATTTACACACACACACACACACACACAATTTTTCCCCCCTGATCTGG
Source organism: Perognathus longimembris pacificus (assembly GCF_023159225.1). Taxonomy (NCBI): domain Eukaryota; kingdom Metazoa; phylum Chordata; class Mammalia; order Rodentia; family Heteromyidae; genus Perognathus; species Perognathus longimembris. Next base: position 51,226,639 of record NC_063164.1, read on the forward strand.
GTCTTGAACTATGTATGGGCCTAGGCACTGTCCCTGAGCTATTGGGCTCAAGGCTAGCACTCTCTAGTGCTCTACTACTTGAGTTATAGCTCCCCTTCTAGCATTTTGTGATGCTGGTGGCTCATGACTATAATCCTAGCTACTCAGGAGGCTGAGATCTGAGGATCACCATTCAAAACCAGCCCAGGCAAGAAAGTTCATGAGATTTTTATCTCCAATTAACCACCAGAAAACCAGAAGTCAAGAGCACTGTGGCTCTAAGTGGTAGAGCACTAGCCTTGAGCTGAGCAAAAGAACTCAGGGACAGTGTCCAGGCCCTGAGTTGAAGCCCCACAACTCTCTCTTTTTCTCTCTCTTTCCCTCCCCCCACCCCTTCCTCATACACACACACAGAATTTCCTGCCTGGGCTGACTTCAAACTGTGATCCTCATATCTTAGCCTCCTGAGAGGCTAGGCTAACAGGCTTGAGCCACCAGTGCCCAGCTTTGAAGATATGTTTATGAAGACAAATCATTTACTAATTTCTCAATTAGTTCAATACTAACAAGATTTTACACAATGCTTTTAGTATATTAGTATAACCCCCCCAAAAGAAAACTTTAATATTCATACAAACTTGTACCTTGATAATATAAGTATTACAAATTTTAATTCAAAGATCAAAACTTAAAGAATATGCTGAAGTCAAAGATAACACACCTGAAAATAGCAACTGAGTCTGAAAGGGAGCCAACAGCAATGTCTGGGTAGGAGTTCCTATCGAGGTCCATGTTCCCAGCAATTGAGTATCCAAAGTAAGGTGTGGTACCCTCAAGAACCTAGAAGAAAGACACACCAGCATGGACAGTGGGCACCAAACATGTCTGTTATGCTACACTTGGAAATAGACCAAAGGTTTCTCTTGAAGTTTCAGCTCACTTACAAAGAAACTATAAATATTCGTATGATCTAATACTGAATATATTGTATTTCTTAAATTCATCTGAGTTATACATATTTCAAAGAACAAATGAACCCATTCTTGGTGTCTACTTGAATTTCAAACCTAACTCCTTTACATGTCCTTCAAATGTGTTGTTTTTCTAAAGCAATTTAAAGTTTTTGATATCTAAATTCTCCATGTAATTACAACCATTTACTTTGCTTTCCCAGTTTCATTTTTAGTAAGTACTAAGAAAAATAAGTCACAGTTTCATCTTTTCCTGCTGTCAGGACAGAACAGTCTTTTGCTCTGGATTGCGTTGTTTTCCTAACATCCAAAAAATTTTATGATTAAAACAAGCAGGGCATTGCATTTAGCTGTATTTCAAGTTATCTTCCAGCATGTTTTGTGTGTGTGTGTGTGTGTGTGTGTGTGTTATGCTAGCACTAGGGCTTGAACTCAGGGCCTTGCATTCTCACTTGGCTTTTTCCACCCAAAACTGGCAATCTACCACTTATGGCACAGTCCACTTTCAGGTTTTTGGTGGTTAATCAGAGATAAAGAGTCTTATGGACTTTCTTGCCTGGGCTGACTTCAAATCACAATCCTCACATCTCAGCTTCCTGAGATAGATTACAGGTGTGAGCCACCAACACCTGAGTTAGTAGCATTTTTAAAAATATAAATACAAAATAGACTTAGCGGTAGAGTGCTTGCCTTGCATGCATGAAGCCTTGGGTTCGATATCTCAGCACCACATAAACAGAAAATGCTGGAAGTGACGCTATGTGCTCAAGTGGTAGAGTGCTAGCCTTGTGCAAAAAGAAGATAGGAACAGCGCTCAAGCCCTGAGTCCAAGCCCCAGGACTGGCCAAAAAATAAGTAAAAAAAAGTGTGTATGTATGTATGTATACATATACATATATATACATATATACACACATATACTATTGTAGATTTGTAAATAAAATAAGGTTTGAATGAAAATTTACTTTGTAAGTAGTACATTACAAAGAAAAAAGCTGAGCCTGTACATGTAGAAACCCAGGTTATCCAGTTACCTGCGTGGGTTTAGTATTTATTCCATTTGCAGATCCATGATAGATAAAAACCTTCCCAAGATCATCATAGGGAGCTCCAACAGCAATATCTGTCAACAATATCACATTTGTAAAAACGTGACATTTTCAAACACTCCAGTACCATGTTTTGAAATAAGATGCCATAAGCACTCTTCCTTTCCCCAACCACATAATCCATGGATGAATTATAACCATTTACCATCTCTTATCTACCTGGATAGCCATCTTGATTAATATCTCCAATATTTTTGACTGCAATTCCAAACATAGAGTCTTTGGTTCCATTAAGACGAATGGGCTTGACATTATTCCATCTGCCTTGCTGGTTAATATAGACATATGCTGCACCTCCAACTTCCCCATCTCTATCAAAGTACTGTGGAGCTCCAATAACTATATCTTGCCATCTAAAACCAGAACGAAGGGGGTGAACTGTGAACCACTGGCCAGAATTCTGATAAGCTTAGGTGGAGATAGATAGAATATAAAGGACCACTAATGGACAGTTTATATCTCACAGGTGAAAACATTTAACACACATAAAAAATAATACGAATAGATTAGAATACACGCACTCCAAAACTATTGACGGTAGGAACTCAAAGCCATTTTCTCAAGTTACAGCCACAGTGCAATAGGGGTCTACCAGCACAGGTTCCACTACTCCATACCCCAAAGAGCAACCCATCATCTATATATTGACTTTGTCACCAGTCCCGGCTTTCAACAGGATATTTTTTATGTTCCAACACCTTTAAGGAACCACAAAACACACGTGGTGCTGATGGCTCATTCCTGTAATCTTAGCAACTCAGGAGGCCAAGATCTGAGGATCACAGTTCCAAGCCAGCCCAGGCTGGAAACTCTGTGAGATTCTTATCTCCAATTAGCCAGCAAAAATGGCTCAAGTGGTAGAGCACCAGCTTTGAGTGAAAAAGCTAGGGGACAGTGTTCAGGCCCTAAGTTCAAGCAGCTCCTGTAGAGAAACGAATACATACATGACATTCTTACCCATCTTTGTTGAGGTCCACCACGGCCACGTCATAGCCAAATGAAGAAGCCAGACCTTCCCCATCAAATATGTGCTCAGGGAGAAGATGTGCGGACTTCATGTCTCGTTTTAGCAACACCACAGCTCCACTGTGATTGGCTCTTGGAGCACCAGATACAAAAGTGATCTCATCTTTGGAAACAATACCTTTCCCTGAGTCCAGGGAAAAGCCTAGAAAGACAAAATGCAGCCTCTTACATCCATCCTGTACTTTAGGAAGTACCCTGCATGGGTACCTTCCCCTTGTTACCCACCCACTCTCCTCCTGACACTGCCTCTGTCACCCCACCCCACACTCATATTTATAATACGAGTTATATAGCTAAGAGATTTAACGTGAGTAAAAAGTACTGAGACATTTTGCTGCTTTTTGTGCATATTAAGACTTTTAAGAAAAAAAAGGTTTGTGCTATTTAACACTTGTATAATTTCAATTATGAAGTATTTATGAATCTTTAGGATTTGAACTCTATCTTAATATTACAATCCTGATAAAGGAGGGCAAGCTAGAGTCTAAAGTCTCACATCAGTACAGAAAACACAATCCCATCCACAGCATTAGTATTATTTATTTTACTCTTCTGTGCCAATATTGGGACTTGGAACTCAATCATGCTCGCTCTTATCTTTTTTGCTCAAAGCTGGTGCTTCACCACTTAAGCCAAACCTACACTTTCAGCATTTTGCTGATTAGCTGGAGATAGGAGTCTCATGGACTTTTCTGCCTGGACTATCTTCAAATCGTGATCTTCAGATATCAGCCTCTGAAGTAGGTAGGATTACAGATGTGTGCCACCAGGACCTAGCTCTTACTGTATGCTATAGATTTTTTGCTGTAGTAACCAGCATTCTAATGTGTACAGAATTAATGCTCATCAATCTCCTTGATACATCATGTACACCATTTCATTATTTTGAACCAATTTAGTTCTCAGACACAAACATGCAAACAAAGCCATGCATGATGCCACACAGTATTTGAGAACTTACGTAAAAAATAGAGGTGATTGTTAGGGAGTCAGTTACATATTAGTTCAAAGGGGAGAAAATGTTGGAATGCCCAATTATAAAGCACAAATTAGGATATCAGATTCTGGGCACTAAGATTTGCTAGATAGCAAATATAAATGCTCATTATTAAAACTCTTCAAAAATTAAGCAAATCTTTTCATTCAAAGGCAGGATAGTAGTAGCATTATATAAGCACCCCCCCCCCCATGAGCTTTACTCATGAAACGCATCACCACTACCCTTGCAGTTCTCAAATTGTGAAATGAGTTGAAAAATACCATGAGCCCTAAGTTTGGAACAGGGTGATATAATTGAATCCAGCTCTGAAAACCATCTGGCAGCAGAGCCTCCATCATGCCATGCTTTTTGTGTGTGCTTCACTTGAAATGAAATTGAAAATAAAAAGATTTATGCTCTGTATGGATCAAAAAAATTTTTTTAAATGACCATGACCAAGACAATTTATTTGTCATCTCAGAGGTCACAAACCTAGGTAGCTATTCATCATCACATCAGGGGATGTGTCAGGCTGCTCCCTGGGAGGCCGTGTTTTATAAACAAACTGATCTGGATCTGTATAGGAAATGCTGGTCAGAAACAGCAGGCCTGTACACATGCACGGGATGGAAGAGATTGAGGAAAAAATAATTATGCTTGGTAACAGGCAGGACTACCACTGCCATTCTCGCTCAAGGATGAGGCCACTGTCGTACCCGGCAAGCCATCTTCTTTGCTACATCCAAAACCTCAGGCAGATCATTTTAGTCGCCAAACCCAGTAATATTTTGAAATGACAGCCTCCCTCCCAGCACAGACAAGCGAAATGTAACAATACAAACTCCATTTCTTTTTCAGACATCTACTTTGGAAGAAATCCTTTCCCCAAACTGGAAAAATGCATTTAAGAAAATGCTTTACATGTTCCTATGCTTTAACAGTTTATGAAATCCATAGCCATCTAAAAGAAGACCAAAGTGCTACCTTCCTGACCAGAACAATTAAAATTAAATACTTCCCATCATACATAATCCCTAAATAACACATTTGAAGAAAGCTAGGTTGCTGGTTAGTATATGTTCCAATAAAATATTGGTTTGTTGACATTTACCTTGAAAGGCTTTTATTATGAAAACCCATGTTTAATATGTGAGACTGCAAACCACTAGCCTTGAGCTCCCTTCCTATCCTGTGGAGCCATTGAGCCATTAACAAACCGTTCACACGCCAGCTGCTTCCCAGTTCCAGTTCTCCAAAGGATTTCTCTGTGTGTGTATGTGTGTGTGCGTGTGTATTATCAGTGGTCTAACTTGGACTACAAAATCAAGCTCCCTCTATCCGAGGTTTACTTATCAATTGAAAAAAGCAAAGAAAAAAGGGGTACTGGGTAATAATTCATATTGTATTACAGATATGTAAAGTACTGAGTACAGTAGCTGACATATAGTTGGGCATGCAGCCTAGAATGTACAGGCCCTGGGTTCAACTCCCAGCACCACAAAAAAAAAGGAGGGGGGGCGGAGAATAACTGACTCACAGCACACAGACTGTACCTAACAAGTATATTATTTAATTTCAGTCTTCTCTCTTCTATATCTAGTTTTTCTTTTTTTTTCTTCTTTTTTTTGCAGTCCTGGGCCTTGAACTCAGGGCCTAAGTACTGTCCCTGGCTTCTTTTTGCTCAAAGCTAGCACTCTGCCACTTGAACCACAGTGCCACTTCTGGCCGTTTTCTATATATGTGGTGCTGAGGGATTCATGTATACGAGGCAAGCACTCTTGCCACTAGGCCATATTCCCAGCCCCAATATCCAGTTTTTCTATGGAAGTTGGAATGTATGACTTAAAAGTGTTTTTTCCCCATTAATAGTATAGTTCATACATATTTATAGAATTAAAATAACTTGAAATATGTTTACTAACACATTGTTTGGGGTTATTTATGTACCTATACCTGCTTTGTTTCCTTTTCTATCTTCCATTGTTCTAGCAATATCTCTAGCATATGGGTCCTTTTCTCATCATTTTAACAAATAGGTTACTATTTAGGTTTAGAATATTTTTTATGTCTTTTTTTCCTCCAAGAAATGAACAGTAATTATTCTTTATGTCAATTCATACCAAGAATTAAAGCTTTTAAAAGCCTTTGTGTAATTACCATAATGCACAAGAATAATTTAGGCCACCATTAGTAATGCAAACGAGCCTCAGGAGTTAAGGAACTGGCACTTAGACACAATCTGGGTGTCCTCCGGCTGTGTTAGCCATCCTGCTCAACCTCAGCCAAGAGCCCCAGTGCCGCCCACCAGGCCATGACATGGAAGTCCCAATCGAGATGGACGGCCAACCCTTGGAGAGAATGGCAATCACAGAGGAAGGATCTAGAGATCTTGACCTGCCACTTCAAAGTAACTTTATAAGTGTAGCTCTTAAGAGTATTTCTAGAATGAGGCTCTGCGGGGAGCACAAAGGCGGCTCAGCCCACTATAAACACCCAGGCATTTTCTCCTGGTTACACACATGGCCTGTTGCAGGTTAGACACCAAGTCTGCTCAAGAGACAGACTTCCAAGAGGAAGGACAAATGATTTTCTAAGTGTAACAGGTCTCGTCCTCCTTTGATGGAGTATTAAGCCAAAAGGGAAGGACCCCAGCCAGCAGTTGGGGTGCCTCTAGATAACCCAGGCATAGCAAGTCTTCTGGCTCCAGGCCTAGAATCAGCCTAGAAGTCCAGGGGTCTGGAGGCCTTTAGGAAGGATCACATCTGAAAGGGAGGCATGCCACCTGCCCTCTCTCCTACCTAAGTAACTATTAGCAGGAACTGGAACAAGACTTTCGTCATGGTCAGTCTCTCCACCAACTTCGTAAGGCCCATCTTCAAAGATGTTCATGTCAAAAAAAGTGTTATTCTTTTGCTCTACACGAACAATCCCTAAAGGAATGAAATGATAAAAACGACAACAAAAAAATGAAGATGAAACAAAATAAAATGGCACCAAATAAACATCCCGTGTCATCAAGAAATACAGGAAGAAAAGTTTAGAAAAAAGGTAGATTAGAGAGGTGACTTTAAAGGTAGTTGAGCATGTTCATGTAAAAATCTATGTAAAAGAAATTTGTTCCACTCATTAAAAACAAACAAACAAATTACATGTAGCTAGGCACTGGTGGTTCAAACCTGTAATCCTAGCTACTCAGGAGACTGAGATCTGAGGATTATGGTTCAAAGCCAGCCCAGGCAGGAAAGTCCATGAGACTCTTATTGCCAATTACTCATCAGAAAACCAGAAATGGGGCTGTAGCTCAAAGTGGTAGAGCACTAGCCTTGAGCAAAAAAAGCTCAGGGACAGAGCCCAGGCCCTGAGTTCAAGCGCCATAAATGACAAAATAATAATAATAATTGCATGCATTTTTCAAAAGTCATCTTATTAGATGGAAAATGGAATGTCTACTTAGTCAACAAGGCCTGCAGAAAACTAATTTTTTAAATGACATGAACTTGACAGACACGGTATTTTATGTTCTTTGTAATCCTACATCAAATTGTTTATTTTCTATTGTGTATCAATCAAAATCAAGATATTGACCTTCTCTTTAAATTGCTTAGACCAAAATTTCATCTTTCAGAAATATTTACAAGTATTAAAAATATTTCATATAGAAATAAGCACTAACTAAAATGTGACTTTTTAAAACAGCAATATTTAAAGTCAAGGCTGATAAAAACATGTGTTTCCACTAATTAAAATACACATAATTGATGAGTATTTTTATTGTTTTTGTTTTACTAGAGATAGCACCATTTGGGGGCAGTACTAGGGATTGAACTCAGGCCTCGGGCTTGCTAGACAGGCACTGTATCACTTGAACTGCATCCAATCCCTTTTTGGCATTTGATATATTCAAGGTATGGTCTTGATTTATGCCTGGGCCACTGTAGTCTGTGACCTTCCTACTTGTACCTCCCCATGGTCTTGGAGATGATAGAAGGATGCCATTTCATCCAATCATTGTTCTTCCCCATAGTTGGGATAAAAGGCACGGGCCATCAGGCCCAGCATTGGCTGACATAAAATCTTGCAAACTTTTTTTTTGCCTAGGCTAGCCTTGAGCCTTTATCCTCTAATCTCTGCCCCCTGAGTAGCTAGGATTACAAGTCTGAGCTACCACAGCTGACCAGATGTCACTTATTATTGCTAAAATAAAACTATTCCTAAATTGAGCATATTATTTTAATTAGGTCAAACTAGCCTGATTGATTGCATTATATGACATAGATATATGTACATGAAATGAAATCATTTTCCAAGACTACTAGGGTGGACATACAGAGGCTCATGGCCCCCAAAATAATTTCTAATAGCAATGAAAACAAGAATGTTTCAGTGGGAAAATTTTTTCCTAAGCGTCTTCTGAAGCATGACAATCTTATTATTTGTTTTAATAAAAATCCTTTTCAAAAAGTCTTTGTCCAGGGCTGGGAGTATGGCCTAGTGGCAAGAGTGCTTGCCTCCTACACATGAAGCTCTCGGTTCAATTCCCCAGCACCACATATATGGAAAACGGCCAGAGGGGCGCTGTGGCTCAAGTGGCAGAGTGCTAGCCTTGAGCAAGAAGAGGCCAGGGACAGTGCTCAGGCCCTGAGTCCAAGGCCCAGGACTGGCAAAAAAAAAAGTCTTTGTCCAGATCAATGTGTTTCTCTTCAGCCTAGATTAGAGTTAGGTTGCTTTTTTGTTTGTTTGTTTTTAAATGACATAGCAGCAGCTTTCTATACTTGCTTAATTTCTTCAGAGAAGCTAAACTTTATTATAGGAACTGACCAGGTTCATCCAATTAGAATACAGCAGCCATCCCCCTCCTCTTGCTTCAGTTCCTTTCATGCATAATAATTATTACATAATGTCACGAACCATTCCATGTCATATTGTCTGAAATCACCACCTGAAAGTTCTCCAATATGCCAAGTATCTGCTCTCCTAACTTTCTGTGCTATCAAACAAAAAACCTTTTACAATAAGGCATGATGAAAGAAATATCCATATCAACACCCTTATTGGTACATACCACTAAATTCTCAGTTTTCAAATCACTAGCTAAAAACAACTTCTGGTAATTATTATATTCCTAGAGAAAAAAATTAAATATGTGTACTAATGTAATGTACTAATGTACTAGTACATGGGGGTTTAAAAATAAACAGGACACTAAAACATGTTCCCTTATTTTAATTTTTCTTTTTGGTAATCTGGGCCCTAAACTCAGAGCCTCTCACTTGCTATGCAGGTGCTCTGTAGTGGAGCCATGCCTCCAGTTCCCATGATTTTACTTTATTAGAGATGTAACATCCCCCCCACGTTTATAACATACAAGTGTTTTATAATACACTTAAAGGTAACATGGCCTAAATTCCATACTAAGCATATTGTAGGAACTACTCAGCGACTCTAATAGCTGTTTTTGAAAATTCAGACATCATACCTTTCCAGTTGTAAGTACCAGGGGCTCCAAACACAATGTAATGAAAGTCTTTAGTAAAAGTAGCTGCTACACCTTGCTGACAAGAGCCAAATTTCTCATGGCCTCTCAATCGGCCATCACAAAAACTCCAGTCCCCGCCATCCATATCATCTTCAATCTTGAGATTCTGACTCAGGACATAACATCTGCCGAAGATGTCTCGCGATTCCTGCTTCGTGTTAACATGTTGCCTTTTTTCATATCGGTGTGCGCATGTCTGCAAACATGAAATAGGAGAGGCCACTCATGTTCACAGAACTGATAAAGTTGTCAAGGTAGTAATTCTAAGTAGGATGATTAAATGTGCTCTAATCTTGGGACAGGGTCTCAAACCAGTAAACCTTCCCCACAATGGTACTAGAGACCATGGTGTCTAGCCAGGATTTCTGTCTTACTCTCACTTACAGAGTAATGTTTTAAATACTGAAATGCCAGTTTGTTTCCATGGGCAAATTATCTGTAAATTTACCTGACACATAAACAACAAGGGGAAATACCGTATTACTTCACATTCTTCATTGGCTTTTAGTGGCTCTTCTACCACATCAATGTGAAAACAATTACATTCTGGAGGAGACAAATCCTGGTCTTATTTTCACAAGGATCAAACAAACATACTTAAAACAAAGACACTTTCTTACTACCCACTCCCTTTCCCTGTAATAAGAAGATCAAATTACAGTGCGGAAGCACCCCACAGCCATGTGGCACAATGTACCTAACACACCCTCTTTTTCCTTTTGCCTCCACTGCTGGTAAGATGTTTAGAATAAATCAGGCTTTAAAATTACTGGATGAAAGATATGGAAACAATTCAGATGTCCCACTACAGATGAATGGGTCAAAAAAAAAGTGGTACCTGTATACAATGGAATTCTACACAGCCAATAGAAATGATAGAATGGCATTCTCAGGGAAATGGACAGGACTAGAACAAATCATGATGAGAGAGAAAAGCCAAGAACAGAGAGACAAACGGTGCATGGCCTCCCTGATATGCGGGTGATAGAATTAAATTGCAAGGAGACACAACAAAGCAAACAGGACCCAAGATATCAATACACAGTGAGACCAAAAAGAGAGTCTTGGGTGAAATGCACCAAAAAGTAAGACCCACGCACTACTTCAAATGTACCTAAAACAATATACAGACTGAAAAGAACTCCAAAGATAAGGAAACAATGGACCTTTTAAAAATTAGTTTTAGGGCTGGGGATATAGCCTAGTGGCAAGAGTGCCTGCCTCGGATACACAAGGCCCTAGGTTCGATTCCCCAGCACCACATATACAGAAAACGGCCAGAAGCGGCGCTGTGGCTCAAGTGGCAGAGTGCTAGCCTTGAGCGGGAAGAAGCCAGGGACAGTGCTCAGGCCCTGAGTCCAAGGCCCAGGACTGGCCAAAAAAAAAAATAATAATAAATAAATAAAATAAAAATTAGTTTTATAGTATTTACAGGACCCTATCTATATTCTATACCTCACATGTGTTGTATACACATGCACATCTGAGGGAAAATAGGAGGAAGGCACAGAAAAAAATACAGTAGAGGGGGCCCAACAACTGCAATGGACATTGTTGAAAGTGAACTAAGTAACCCAAGGGCCGTGGGGGAAGGGAGGAAATGAGAGAAAAAGAGAGAACAGATTATACTAGGCAAAAGGAAAGAAATGTACATATCACCCAACCTGGAAGAAATTGTCCTATTATTAATGTTCATAGAGTTCATAAGCTTTGTAGATTAGAATGACGATGTCTATCATTGGGAAGGTTTAAAAAAAATGTTGAAAGCCGGAGGGGAGGAGGGCTAGGGAGGGAAGATGGGAGAAAAATGAGGAAGGGGATAACAAGTGTGGCAAGAAATGTATTCACTACCTTAAGTATGTAACTATAACCCCTCTGTACATCATCTTCACAATAAAAAAATGTCAAGGGCTGGGAATATGGCCTAGTGGCAAGAGTGCTTACCTCGTATACATGAAGCCCTGGGTTCGATTCCCCAGCACCACATATATAGAAAACTGTCAGAAGTGGTGCTGTGGCTCAAGTGGTAGAGTGCTAGCCTTGAGCAAAAAGAAGCCAGGGACAGTGCTTAGGCCCTGAGTCCAAGGCCTAGGACTGGCCAAAAAAAAAAAAAGTCAAAAAAATTACTAGATAACACCTTCCAAGCATATATTCTCAATAATTTATTTATAAAACCAAAAAGTCCCTAGGACAGAAACTATGTCTTGTTTTTCGCTTGTTTGTTTTCCCCCTGAAGGACTAAGGTTTGAACTCAGGGCCTCATGCTTGCTAGGCAAGCACTTTTACCATTTGACTCACACCCCTACTCCTTTTTGCTTTCGTTATTTTTGCCCAAGCTAACCTGGACCAGGATCTGAAAATTGTAGCAAGCTGTCTGACTGTCTAGCAGTACATTAGAAATCATAGGAGAAGTATAGTAGAGTCTTCTTGACACCAAGTCCTGCTTTAAAGCAGGGAATTTGCTAGAAGGTAAACTCCACATGGGCAGGGCTGAGTACTGCTGACACCAAGCCCTCCAGCTTGATGGGAGGAATGCAGTTCTCTACTTACCACCACTTTGCCCCCTGGCCCTTGGCTCTGGACAGTGACCCCCATCCACTGATCTTCCTTGCTTTCTGACATTGGGTCAGCTGTGGAGAGCAACAGGTTACACAGTCGGTTAGCACTTCTAGGTGACTGCACTGGCTAGGAGCCCATAGATATAAACAAAACCACAAAAAACCTCCCCAACTGTCTGACTCCAAGTCTAGCCATCTAGTAAAGCCAGTTATTCAGTCCAAAACACTGATTTCTTATTAGGAGAACAAATAAATGTTCATTGGTAAGACTCTTTCAGAAAAATCCTATATGTAAGGTATTAGATAATTATGTAACTAGAGGAAGCCCTTCAACAGAAACTCTTTAAAGTGACAGTGTAAGCCCACCCTCTAAGGTCCAGTTACCAACCAAACTAAGAAAAAGTGGTTACTCTTCTTTGTATTGCCATTTCTAAATTATTCTTTAAAAAATTATTATTGGAGATAATGCCTGAGATTCCGTATCAGTTGGCAAATAGTATATTTTGGGGGAGCAGACCATGAATATCATTGGTGCTCACTTCAGTACCCCCTCCTTTTGGTATGACAGAATTGGGGCTTGAACTCAGGGCCTCAAGTGCTATTTCTTAGCTTCTTTGCTCAAGGCTGGCACCCTAACATTTGAGCCACAGCTTCACTTCTGGTTTTGTGATGGCTAATTGGAGGTAAGAGTCTTACAGTTTTCTTCCCTGGCTAGCTTTGATCTCAGCTGCCTGAATAGCTGAATAGCTACTGAGCCATCAGTACCTGGCCTTACTTCAGTATCATGTCAAGCCCACTTTATGATTCTGTACCCAAGGTTTTTCCTTCCTTAATGAGAAGCAACACAGAACTGATTTCAATTTTGAATCACTATAAAAATATGAGAACACTGAAGAAGACAGAGGGGAAAAATTACCAAAATGTCCAACAGCCAATATGTCTAGATACTGAGTTTATCAGTGGTTTGTTTTTCCTTTCTTTTTTTTCTTTATTTGACAATATACCACTTTGACAAGTGGTATACAGAGGGGTTACAGATTCATATGAAAGGCAGTGAGTACATTTCTTGTTCTACTTGTTACCTCCTCCCTCATCTCCCCCCTTTCCCCTTCCTCTCTCCTCCCATGTTTTTCCTTTCTTTATAGGTCTATGTACTTTTAAGTTTCCTACAACTAATATGTATCATTTTTTAATCAGTTGAAAAATAACAATTGCTGCTCAGGAGGCTGTGACTAAAGGATCATGGTTCAAAGCCAGCCCAGGCAGAAAAAATCAGCGAAATTCCATCTCCAAAATAATCAGTAAAATGCTGGACTGGAGATGTGGCTCAAGTAGTAGAGTACCAGCCAAGCAGGCATGAAGCCCCAAATTCAAATTCTGATACTAGAAAATAACTTTTAAAAAGAAAAATTTTCTCCCAAATATTTTTTTTTTTTTGCCAGTCCTGGGGCTTGGACTCAGGGCCTGAGCACTGTCCCTGGCTTCTTTTTGCTCAAGGCTAGCACTCTGCCACTTGAGCCACAGCGCCACTTCTGACCATTTTCTGTATATGTGGTGCTGGGGAATCGAACCCAGGGCCTCATGTATACGAGGCAAGCACTCTTGCCACTAGGCCATATCCCCAGCCCCAAATATTTTTTAACAGTAACAGATTTTCTCCCAAATATTTTAAGCGTGTTTGAGTATAAGATATGCGCATTCTATTTTTTTTCCACTTCTGCAAGTTCAGCTTTACAGCAGTCTCTTGTAGAACCTCAACACTCCACTAGATGGCAACATAAACACACCATATTAATGCAATAAAAGGTGGCATTCTAGTGTTCTTCACAAAGTATGTATTTTGAGGGAAAATAAAGTCAAGACCGATACAACTAATAGGCCCTCTATCCAGTAAGCATAAAAAACTCCACCTCTTTTGGGAAGGGTACAGGAGAGCTGGCCAAATAAATATGAGTAAGGACAGAACGTACCATCATTATCAAATTCAATCCGTGTGCACGGTCCTCGAGAGGTGATATCACAGCTGTAGAGGCCTCCTGTCCTGTTAGCTCTCTGCAATGGTAGGGCTTCCGCGCGAGGTGCTCCCACGAGCAAGCTGGTGACAAAAGGAAGAGAATATGGGGGGTTAAATTTTATATACATTTACTATTGAAATGAACTAGAGCCCCGAGCTACCAAGATTGCTGAAGAATCCACTAATTCTTCAGCAGCTTGGGCAGCTACAAAGACTATAGTGGTAGTCTTTGATTGGTCCACACAACACACACAAATACAACTGCAGAAACAAGGCCAAGATGACAGTGAAATAGAAATGCAAAGGGACCAGGAGAGAAAGTGGGGATGCTGGGCCAGCTTAGGGCTTGGGTTCAGGTCTCTGAAGGCACAGAGGCCTGGAGGGAGGTTCATCATGACTCTGGTCTTAACATCTCTAGGTGGGAGAAAAGGCAGGATAAAAGCTACCTTGGGGTGATGTCTCCATTCCTTCAGATTTTAAGGAGTTTTACAACCTAGTTGAAAGGGCAAAACTGAGAGCCATGAAACAAGAACTGTTTTTATATAGATAGGTTTAAGACCCAATCCTGGCAAATCAAAGCATAAAGGGAGGGTTATTGCAGCTGGGCTGGGTAAAGTTAACCAACTGCCAGTGGCAAGCTGTAAAGGGCAGCCAGGAGGCCCTAAGGTTTTTCTGTCTCCTCTAATCACTTCCTCTTTGTATTCATACCCAAGGAGGCTCCTAGGAGGCTTAAAATTTCCTGAATGCTCCATTCACTCATTCATTCACTTATTCCATTAACAAACCTGCATGGAGAGTCCTTGGGAAGAGTAATGAATCTCCCTAAGGTTGAACAGAAATTGCCCACACTCTTCAACCTCTAGCCTGGGGCCATACAGCAATAATAGGACAAGGGCTATGTCCACCTACACCCACCTGGGAGCAAGTGTCACCAAGAGGTGACAGCCATGCTGGAGGCAATGGAGCACAGCTTGAGCAAAGGTAGTTTTTGCTCTTTGAAGAAAGGAGGAGAGTAGGGGGCCAGTGTGGTGACAAGCTGGGGTTTTGGGGAGAAGTGTCAGGGAACATACTGTAGAGGCCAAAGACTATCCTTCAGAACTGATTAGGTCTGCTTCCTCCAGCCCTCTTCTCCCTGTTCTTCCACCCTTGGGTGTCTCTGGTTTCATGGGCTAATACACATGCGGCAGTAGGGGCTGGGGCCACATCATGGCCCATCATGCCAACCTCCTGAAGAGGAGGTCCCATTTTACCTGGGGCCACTGCTGTGGATGACAGTGGACTGCACAAGGAAGGAACCAGCAGGGTGATTTGAGGGAAAAGACTAAGTCTCTACAAGATCAAGGATATCAATGTGTCTAATGGAGAACAACGCGAGCTGTTGCCCGGTGTCCCTGTGGGCTCAGCATGCACCTTGGATGTGTGAGTCCCAGAGCAGATGGAAGAGGAGCCAAGACGACATGGCCAGCAGGTGGCACCCTCCTCCATCACACCTGGCCCCCAGGTAAAATGGAGTCAGGGAGAAGGCCGGGTAGAAACTCCATACACAAAATCCAAGCCCCAGTTGCACTCTTGAGTCGTCTGGCAGGCTCTTAATCCTCAAAGCTGCCAGGCTGACTTGGAAAACAAGCTATGGCTTAATTCCCCTTTCAACAGGCGTAAAGGCAGGTTGCAGTCCATTAGCCAGCATGCCTGGCAGGAACAAATAACTAAGCATAAACAGAGCAGTGTCTGAACAATGATACTCAAGAACAACCCTAACCTCAAGTATCAAGGCCCTGTGTAACAGGTCTAAGGTGCTCAGCTCTTGTGGGATCCTGAGCTAGAAGAATACTCCTGGTGCTGAAGGGTCTGCCCACCCAGGGGACCCACTGCCCAAGCCAAAATCTGGCTTCAGCACCAATCCCAGCTTTCTTCCCTCAAGCACTGTTGATGGTGAGTGCCCCAGACAGTCTGGTGTGACAACAAGGCATGTGCACAACAATTCCTTACTAGGACCAGGGCAGTAGGAGGGGCACACTCCAGGGAGCACTGTGTCCAGCTGCAAACTGCTCATGACAAGGGCCTGGGGACAGGCATCCCCACTGAGTTTTCAAAATGCCTGGGGATTCCAAAGTACTGGAAACATGTTTAAAGACAAATCTTGAGAAACCACAACATCCTCTTCTGTGGAAAGAAATATATTTTGGGAAGAATTTTTTTTAATCTACCAGTTAAGTAATAAATGGTGATATAAATGTATGACAGAAACTGAGGATAGGATATAAATTCCTGTATTACAGGTCTAAACCATAATCACAGGCTCAAAATCTTCAGGACTCCCTACCTATTAGCTGCAGGATATTTCAAGTCTTCAAATAAGCCACACCCCTGCTCTGCGTTCAAGTCTTCCTCTAAGGACAGTGTTACACTTGTGCATAATGATTTACTCAAACATTCTCAACACTGGGGTGCTTTTAAACCTTAAGGACAATAGCAAGCTTTGCTTCATTGTCTCTGGCAATAATTCATTTCCTCAAGGATTAAGGGTTCTGCCTCTAGCTGTGCAACTCTGTCCCAAGAAACATGAAAGATTGCTTCATTAGAACAAGGACACCATTATGGCTTGATTTCATACAGCCTTCCTAGTTGCTCCATATTAAGATCTGAAAACAAGAAAATGAGAAGATGGTATTATTGTGGCAACTTTGTCACTATTACATTAACTCGCCTTCAAACTCAATATTTATGTTTTGGTAAAATAAGTAGGAATAAGAAATTAAAAATAAATAAATAAAACAAAGGAAAGAATTTCAAAGTCATCTTAGAGCCCACACAGGCAAATCTCTTGTTACTCTAGAGGTACTTTAGATTATGTGATTTTGCTTTGTTTGGTGGGACTGGGAACCCAGGACCCTGTGTGAGCACTCTACCACTAAAGCTATCCCTTTTGCTAGCTATTTTTCAGGAAAAAAAAAAAAAAAAAACTGTCACATTTTACCCAGGACCAGCCTCTACCT
The DNA here is from genome assembly GCF_023159225.1 of Perognathus longimembris pacificus. Taxonomy (NCBI): domain Eukaryota; kingdom Metazoa; phylum Chordata; class Mammalia; order Rodentia; family Heteromyidae; genus Perognathus; species Perognathus longimembris. The sequence goes on from NC_063164.1 coordinate 51,243,807, forward strand.
GTGTTACTCCTACCTGTACCTCCTACCTGTGCCTCCCTAGTAACTAGGAATGATGGACACATACCACTATTCCCAGCCATTGGTTGAGATAGGGACCTTGGAATGTTCCTGGCCCTGGATTATGATGTTTATGACTGGATTATAATCAGTTTGGGGCTGATTAATCATCTTTTGGCCCTACAAATCTAGAAAGACAAACTATTTGCTACTTTCTAGTCTACAGTTAATAACTATAGTTCTGTTTGCTGCTGTTTTAAATACTTAAACTTTGATTTCTCCTTCAATGTTTGATTTATATTTTCTTTTTCTTTTTGGCTGTAGTAAGGGTTTGAATTTAGGGCCTCACACTTGCTACTGCTGAGCCATGCTCCCAGCTGTTTCTCGCTGGCTGTTTTTGAGATTCAGTTTTGTGTTCTGCCCAGGTATGTGCCTGGGCCTCTCTACACCATTTCTTTTTTATGCTTCCTGTTGTCACTGGGATCACAGGCACACACTACTGGGGGGAAGTCTTGCGAGCTTTTCTACCTAGGCTGACCTCAAACTGCAATCCTCCTTTTCCCAGCCTCCCAAGTAGCTGGGGCTACAAGCATGAGCCACCAGAACACGACTAACATTTGGTTCCCCAATTGATAAGACAAAGCTATGGGAATTCTGACACCTACCCAAGTCCTGCCCTCTGTCTATACATCAGTACATCAATCAATACATTTATATTGTATTGTGTCTGGCCACAGTCTAGCCATCTGTTTTGACACAGCCAGGTAACTATTATCGAGTATTGAACCAAGCTATATTTAAAGCATCCTCTCTTCTATCTGAGAGCAATATCAGATACCCTTGGCTCAACAGAAACTATCTCTAGTGTGAAGGTCAGACAGATTTGCCCCTTACATGCTGTTGGTTGCAGGCTGCACAGCGATCACTTCTGGTTTTCTTGATGTTTTTTGGTGCATCAGTCATGCCTTATATTAAATCAAGACCTTGTCTTTGTTTAGACTCCCTTAGCCCCACTCCCTGGGCCTCTTGTACACAGACCCATGGCTCACCCCTCTGGGTCTCCTCTCCAGGCGCTGGCTACATTCTCCTCCAAAGCTACTCTGGAGTGATCTGCTTTGCCACAGGATCCTATATTTAACTCTTACTTGAAATTACTTTAATATTGTCCTAACAGTATGTGATAGATAAATCTAGTCTTTATATGAACAAAACTGTCTTAATTGTGTTTGGGTATAGATGACTCTACAGAGAACTTTCTTCAGATCCATGGGAGGACCTGCTGTAATGTACTCCAGCATCCAGCCCATGTTCTGCTATGAGAGGGGCATTGCTTGAAGGGTGACCTGCAAGCTCTAGCTTTACCTGGGCCTTCTGGTCAGCAGAACAAGCCATTTATCTTATTCATGTACTAATCTCTGACCAGTCTCATTCATGCTATGGGCTTAGGACACTACCTTCCAGGAATACCTCTTATTCTACACTCATCATCTCACTGGGTAGTTATATTTTCTGTTCTCTTTCTGAAACCTCTTAGTCAGGTATTGGGCTCTGGGGATAATCTATCTTTTCTTTCTGGTTTCTCCTGTCTAGGTTCTGGCAGTTTCCAGCTTTACTTCCTAGTATCTCCACTGAGCTTTAACAATTTCAGCAGTTATGTTTGACATTTCTAGAAGGGCCCCTTTGTTCTGACTGTGCCTTTAACAGAACAGATCCTATTCTTTTGTGTGCATTCAATATGTCCTCAAAAGTCTGTTTTGTCTGTGACTTCTCCAGAAGTTTGCTTTGTGTTCCTGGGCTGTTTTTTCTAGCTTTTCTTTTGGTTTGCTCTATCCACTGCTTTTTTTTTTTCATTTTATTATTTTTTTAATGATTTCATGATAACACTTTCTCACACACATAAATGTACTTGAATCATAATCACCCCCCTCTCCTCCCATCATGCACTGTGTGAGTGAGTGAGTGTGTGAGTGTGTGTGTGTGTGTGTGTGTGTGTGTGTGTGTGTGTGTGTTTCCTAGGGCTTAAACTCAGGGCCCCGGTGTTGTCCCAGAACTTTTGTGCTCAGGGCTAGTGATCAGCCACTAGAGCAATTAAACTCTCTTTCCGGTTTGGGTGCTTAATTGGAGCTAAGAGTTTTGTGGACTTTCCTGCCAGGGCTGCCTGTGAACTGCAATCCTCAGATCTCAGTCTCTGTTTGCCTTCCCAAAGCTCTAGGGACACCTGAAGGGTGGGACAGGCTCCATAGTCTTACCAAATTTTTCAAATTGTCTCCCAGAGATACCCTATTGGCTTGCCTGTGGGCTAATCTTAAAGCTCTCTGGCTGACAGATTTACAGTCAAAGAAAACTGACCTGTTTGTCTATTGAAATCTGGCCTCATTATCATGAAAACAATGGCCACTGTTGGCCAGAGGTTCAGAACCTTCAATTTTACTCTCACTGATTTAAACTATTCTCCAACAAAATGGCAAGGGGTCCAAGGTCCCCTACACCCAAGCCCTCTCCCACCCCTCATCCTATTCTGCCCACCAAACCCTGCTCTGACCTCCACTCAAGTCTGTCCCCTCTGCTCTCCTGCCTTGCTCACCAGATCCTGTAAGCCTCCCAGCTCCCTCCTCTAGAAAGGGAACTTTCCTTGCCTCGTAGCAATCTCCATCTCTTCCCTCCCTTTTCTCTGTCTCTCTGATGACCTCCAGCCCAGAGATCATTTACCATTACACCACCTCCATTCCCACTCACTGCCCTTCAACTTGTTCCCTTGAGAGTGAGCAGCAGACAGGGTCCCAGGGACCCCCCTCTAGGTTCCCTCTTAAAGGCTACCAGCTGTGGATCAGCAGTTCCATAAGCCCAAATCTTGTCCCCATCCTTTATTCCTCCTCTCTGCAGTGGGTCTGGATTCTTTTCAGGGAAAACTGTCCCTGGAGCAGTTAGACAAACAGCATACCCAGAACAAACCTATCCTTTATGCCTTCAGGACTTGGACACTAATCCATTCCTTTTCTCTTTCCAGAGCTTGCTTGCTTCAAAATCTGGATATTTAATTTCTCCCTTAAGGCAAAACTCCTCTATGAGGTTGCTCTAGGCCCCTAGAGGAGCCCTTACCTCCCCCAATTCTTACTTTTTTTTTTTTTTTTTGCCGGTCCTGCAGCTTGAACTCAGAGCCTGAACACTGTCCCTGGCTTCTTTTTGCTCAAGGCTAGCACTCTACTGCTTGAGCCACAGCGCCACTTGTGGCTTTTTCAGTGTATGTGGTGCAGGGCTTCATGTATGCATGGTAAGCACTCTACCACTAGGCCACATTCCAACCCTCCCTTCCCCAATTCTCCACTGGCCCAGGAGATGGACACCCACCTAGGAAGAGACAAAGGCCACGTGGTGGGATTTCATGTGACTTCCACTCTCCCCCAAAGCTTTGCCAAAATTGTTTCAAAGGTTTTCTGTTAAACTCTGTTATTGGTTAAATCTTAAGTTTTGCCTTGTATTTTGTTTAGCATTGTATGCTTTCCTAGCATTGACCATGTGATTCTATCACACAGTGGGCAAAAATGTCTTTTGCCATTGGAATTCCAAAAAATCTTATGGCTGATTTTCATTTTTTAAAAAACCTAAGCATGCCTAATACATGAAAATTGTCATCATGGTATAAAAATTATTGGCTTTCTGATTGCAACTGTTAAAAGGGAAAATCTTTACTAATGGAAGTTGTAAAAGAAATGAGACCCAGCCAGCCAGCCAGCTATGATATAAGCCTAAAATGTAACAAATTATCCTGCCAAAGCTAAGGGCTGGGTGGAGTCACAGTTAATCACCTTGAGGCAGTTAGGCAGTTCTTTTTTTTTTTTTTTTTTTTTTTGCCATTCCTGGGCCTTGGACTCAGGGCCTGAGCACTGTCCCTGGCTTCTTTTTGCTCAAGGCTAGCACTCTGCCACTTGAGCCACAGCGCCACTTCTGGCCATTTTCTGTATATGTGGTGCTGGGGAATTGAACCCAGGGCTTCATGTATACATGGCAAGCACTCTTTGCCACTAGGCCATAACCCCAGCCCAGTTAGGCAGTTCTGAAGATAACCTTGTTAGTATTTCCCCCACCTCAGGTCTTCAGCCCATCCCACTAGCCCCCAGCTCTACCCATACCTGAACTCCCTGTGCTAGAGCTAAAATGGCCCGCTCCCACTCACCATTCAGACCTGCCTACTTCCCCCTTAGCCCCAGAGTTATATAAGCGACCACCTGGATTAAGGTGCAGATGTCATATTGCTCCCTCTCCCTCTCTCGTGGGAGATGTGGCCCCACTAATAAACCTCCTTATAAACCTTCTCGTGTCCATGACTATCTCTATCTCTGCATGGTCCCCTGGGATGGCTGGGACAGATTCTTTAAAACCTAGCCCCACAAGCCAAGGGAAAAAAGTTTTAAACTCAAACTCTTATATGGTAAATTACCCGAGAAGCCACATATTGAAGGATTGAATGCAGTTTTTATTAGAGCATTAACAGTCTGAAGGCAGCCAGTTGTTACAAAAGCCCACAGCCCACAAATACACTTAACACTAGCAGGAAAGAGGCCAGAGAGGGAGGAAAGAACAAAAATGATACCAACAAACCAATTCTGCTCGGATGGAGAGCTGAGCCAGAAGACAGGACACTGGACGCGAAAATGGAGACTTGTGTCATGGCATAATGGTGCCTGAGCTGACCCCTAAATAGGGTCAGGTCAGGGGGCTGGGTCATAGGAAGCTCCCAGTTCCAGGCACTTGACTGACAGATTCAGTAACCTATAGGCCAAGTGCCCACCCCTGTCCCTAGGGATTCACAAACACCCATCACTTAGGGATGGGACTTCCCTTCTAGGAATTCAGGCACCCATCAAGACAAGATGCTAGATAGTACAACTCACCTTGTGGCCAAAGATCTGGCCAGATCTGACCTCCACAGTACAAAACTGTAAAGAGGAAAGTAAAGAAAGCCTTGGGAAAGAATTGAGGCAACAAAAATGATTTCCTCTGGGTAAGAAAGGATTTGGAAAGTAAGAATTATCTTAATGTTTCTTCCCCAGAAAATATGTAGCAGATGGTATGAGTGTATGAATAAGTGTTTATGTCAGGGTCCTTCAAATGAACACCTTTTTAACTCAAATGCTATTTTTCCCTGTGTTTAATACACCAACTCCTGCATTCTTTATTGTAATCACGAAGGCTTAGTGACAACTACAATGTCTTAACCTCAATTAGTACTCTAAAGTGTTATATTGCAATTCAGAATAACTATATTTCTATTTGATCTCCTTTAATTGGAAGTAAAAGGGGTTTTTGTATATTCACCTTTTCAAAATTAACCAGAGCCAGGAGCTAGTTAATAAGCTTGCCCATCTAATATCCATACCTGTCTACCTTCCAACTGGACAGGAACTTACATTCTTGCCTTTGTTACTATAAGGTTTATTAAAGTAGGCAGCCAATAAAGAAAACACCACCCTGTGTTCAGGCAGGAGAGAAAAGTTTATTTCCAAACAGCTGGCCTATGGCCAGGATGATACATGGCCAGGGAGAAGGGGTGACCCCTGACCAGTGCTGCCTTATCTAGGGCAAGGGTGGGGAGGTGCGGCCAGGTGAGGGAAGGGGGCTGTGGTATGCCAATTACCTAGGTAATGCAGGGGCATCTGCCTGGAGCCCTCCCGGGGTGGACCTTACAGTTACATGCTATTTCTATATACAGTAGCCTCTGACTAGTTACTCCCAACCAGTCCACTACCCAGTTGCCAAAACCCCTAGACACTCCCTTCCTGCCCCCAGTCCAGTTATTCCTCCTTCCTTGTAATGATCCTCAACTGGGCATATGCTCCAAATGGAATTTTTCTGGCTTGTGGCCAGTGTGTGTTAACTGGTCCTGCCACCTTGTCAGCCTTTGGCTTGATGTCACCAGGTACTGTCACCTTGTCAGCCTTTGCCTGATCTTCTTTTCAGAAGTTTCTCTTAAATAGGATAGCAGCCCTCACTTAGGATACTACCCGAAAGCAAGTCAAGGCTGTCCTATTATTGCAGGTAACTGGAGGCTTCCCTTACACCCCCCTGCCCTGCCCAGTACAGACCTGGACCCCGAAGACTCCAGCTCCAGTGACTCAACACCCCCATGTCAGCAGGAAGTAGCCAGAAAAGACAACATCCCTCAACTTTTTACACTCTTTCAGGGTTTCAAATGACGGGAATCTGCTTTGTTCTCATAACTCCATGTTGCTCCCCTCTTAGCACATTCTTTTTTTTTTGGGGGGGGGGCCAGTCCTGGGCCTTGGACTCAGGGCCTGAGCACTGTCCCTGGCTTCTTCCGGCTCAAGGCTAGCACTCTGCCACTTGAGCCACAGCGCCGCTTCTGGCCGTTTTCTGTATATGTGGTGCTGGGGAATCGAACCTAGGGCCTCGTGTATCCGAGGCAGGCACTCTTGCCACTAGGCTATATCCCCAGCCCTTAGCACATTCTTTTTAGGTATCAAAGAACTTATATGAAGGACTTGACTCTCCTAGGCTCATTCTTTCTACGCACCTAAAGATGGAATATGAAGGATTGAATCCTGCCTTATTCCCAAGGTCAAGCTTGACAAGCTTGGCCACATGCCAGTTGGCAGGCAGTTATTCCAACCAGGGCCTGGCCAAGGACATTACCCTAGGTCCCCAAGGGACAATAATAGCCCCTTGCCTCAGGTAGCATTCCACTGTGGGCTTGGCCACAGAAAATAGGTCCCTAAGAGACCATAACCTATTTTCTTTCTGTTTTCTACTTCCTTGTTAAGCTCTATATAAGCCCACCCCAAAATCCAGTTCTAGGCACAGCCTCCAATCCCATGAGAAGGTCTGTGCCCCTCACTGTTCCTCAATAAACAGTCTTTGCCTGTTGAGGATCAAGTCTGGCCTATTCCTTTTCCATTCTCAATTTTCCCAACAGCTGTAGTATAAAACAATCTACTTCTGGGGTGGTCTCACTCTGGCAGAAATTATGAAAGGCAGTCTGGGTGGGGACTTCAGGGGAGGATTCACTTCCAGCAGCTAGTTCAGACTGCATAGCACCCCTTCAAACCCCAGGCAGGGGAGGGTGTAATTCTCCAAGTGCCAGTACTCATACTGGAAGCCCTATTATTGGGGTTGGTTTGGTTTTTGTCATGACTTGGTCTTTCCTGTCTCTGTAAGACTTCATCCCTTATTTTTGTGCACTGTGATCCATTTCAGCTTTGTACAATGTTCACATCAACATTCTCCTACACCCTTACCTCAATCCTGTGGCCTGTTCTTACTGGTTTTCACTTGTTAAACACCAGCAGCCTGTACTCTGCATAGAGGTGGGAAAGATGTCATTTGGGGGTCAGTAGATTCCAGACCCACCACCCTTCTATACTAGTCCCTGCCTTCAGGAAGATTACTGGTTGGGTCCTGTGGTGGGAGAGGTGTCACAGAGCTGACCACACCTATCTTCCTTGAGGCTCCTCCCAATGAAGGTCACAGACCCTAGTTCCACTGCACTTCTGCCTTTTAGAAATAACCCTGGCTAGATGCCAGTGGCTCCCACTTATAATCCTAGCTACCGAGGAGGCTAAGATATGAAGAACACAGTTCAAAGCCAGCTCAGGCAGGTAACTGCATGAGACTCTATCTCCAATTAACAAACACACAAACAAAAAAAGCCAGAAGTGGAACTGTGGCTCAACTGGTAGAGCACTAGCCTTGAGCAAAAAAACTAAAGGACAGTGCCCAGGCCTTGAGTTCAAGTTCCAGTATGAGCACAAGAGGGCGGTGGGAGGGAAAGAGGAAAGGAGAGGGAGAGAAAGAGAAAGAGAGAGACAGAGACAGACATCGTCTGAGAGAGAACCTTGCAGAACTAAGAAGCAAACTCAAGATACCCAGCCAGTATCTATCTGGAACCACCGGGGAAAAATCCAATTATTTCTTACAGAATCAGTTTCATCCTAGCCTAGATAGTCTCCCTAGTTTGAAGGTCAATGTCCGAACTGTTGACCACAGCAGCTTCAAGTACCCATTACTCACCAAGTCCACAACAAATAGCATGTGTGAGTCAAATAAAGGGAAAAACCTCCAGAAAAGGATTTTTGGGCAACTTGCAAACTAAATGAAATAGACAACTGACAACATTCAATCACTCAATTTATACAAACACTTAAAATGTACTATGCATTTAAAAATGGTTTTATTTCTGTCACACACATTGTAAGCTTCTTTGACTTTACCCCAGAGAGAAATGTCTACTACAATTTCCCAGAATACTTCAAGCGGCCAAGTCTGGCAACCACAAGTCAACACCCCAAGAATTAGTTCTGAATGGAATGAAATTTGAGTGTGAACTTCCATTTTTTTTTTTTTTTTTTTGCCAGTCCTGGGCCTTTAACTCAGGGCCTAAGCACTGTCCCTGGCTTCTTTTTGCTCAAGGTTAGCACTTGGCCACTTGAGCCACAGCGCCACTTCTGGCTGTTTTCTATATATGTGGTGCTGGGGATTCTGGCCGTTTTCTATATATGTGGTGCTGGGGAATTGAACCTAGGGCTTCATGTATACGAGGCAAGAACTCTTGTTACTAGGCCATATTCCCAGCCCCAGTGAACTTTTTTTTAAGTCAAATTTTAATGTATTTTATTTAGTGTGTTTTTAAAATGAAATTAACCTGTATAGGCATCCACAACTAGAAACAACTGAGAAAGTTTTAGGGTGATGTATTCATTAGTCTAACTTTTGCCATTCAAAAAGTAAAAAGTGGTAATCACAGCACAGACAGGCTGAGAATAAAGGGTCAAGAGTTCAAAAGAAGCTTGAAATCAATCCAGGCTTCATGAGGCCTGTCCAAATTATAAATAAATTAATTAAATAAGTAAAGGCACAAATGTAAGGTGGAGGAATCTGAGAGTGAAAAATATATTTTGCAGCCTGTTTTGTAGTATGGAGGTCAGATCTGGCCAGCATCATCATTGGCCACATGGTGAGTTGCACTATTTGGCATTGTGTCTTGATGGGTGTGCCTGGATTCCTAGAGGAAAGGAAATCCCATCCTCAGGTGATAGGTGCTCCTGAATCCCTAGAGAAGGGGGTAGGGGTGGGCACCTGGCCTATAGGTTACTGAACCTGTCAGTCAAGTGCCTGAGACTGGGAGCTTCCTGTGACCGAGCCCCCTGACCTGACCCTATTTAGGGTCAGCTCAGGCGCCATTATGCCATGCCACATGTCTCCATGTTCGAGTCCCGTGTCCTGTCTTCTGGCTCGTCTCCGGTCACCACAGTGTCCCAAGTCAGTTCTCCATTGAAGCTGGATTGGTTTGTTGGAATTGTTTTTGTTCTCTCTCTGGCCTGTTTCCTGCTAGTGTATTTGTGGGCTGCAGGCTTTTGTAGCAACTGGCTGCCTGCAAACTGCTAATGCTCTAATAAAAACTCCAAGATTAGATCCTTCAATATGTTGCTTCTTGGATAATTTACCATATAACAGTTTCTGGCCTGTAAGCCTATCTAGTCAGAAGAATTATATCTGAGGATGGATATTCAAAGCCATCCCAAGAAGTAAAGTCCATGAGCTCTTATCTCCAATTACCCACCAAAAAATCCAGAAGTGAAGCAGGGCACTGGTGGCTCTTGCTTGTAATCCTAGTTACCCAAGAGGGTGAGATCTGAGGATTGTGGTTCAAAGCCAGCCCAGGCAGGAAAATCTGTGGGACTCTGATCTCCAATTTACCACCAAGTGGTACAGTATTAGCATTGAGCAGAGTCCTGGACAAAACCCAGGCCCTGATTTCAAGGTCTGGCACAAAAATAAAGTAATATTAAATAAATCTTGCTTCATGTGCATGGGCATAAAGAATTTCATTACCATCTTTTCTGGACCATGATATCACAAATCTCCTTGCTGTGGACAAGTGTGTTTGGAAGGACACCTGGGCTGCTACTCCTTTCTGAGACTCAGGTCCTTCCATAAAGGCTAGTCTGTACTATGACATTTTTGGAGCTCAGACATCCCAGGAAATAGTGCCTCCAGGCCATGGAGAGGCTGAGTGAATACCTAAGTTTCCCTGAGGATAGTACCTGGACACACCTAGTGACTGCAAGCTCAGCAGTCACTTGCCCCCTTTCATTCAAAAACATACCAGGTTGGAAAACAAACATTCTGATCAGCCCAGCCTTAGATGAAAGGCTGAACAAAGTGCTGACACAGCACCTTGAACTCCAGAGTGAGGCCATGCCAGAAGTGGCCACTGTCAAGTCCTGGTGAGTTAGGGCCACCTGGGAGACCTCTCAGGCTCCCCATGACCAGGCTGAGGGCAGCTTGTCTGGTCACCAAAGCTCCAATGGCCCAGTAGGTTCCTCCTCCTGCCCCCCCACCCAGGGTTGATACTCCAGGCAGCCACTGTTCCACCTGTGGGCGAAGGGCACTATGCTTGTTCTCCTAGGGCCAGTGGTTCACAGGAATGTCCCTGCCCCTCCACCAGCAGAATGCTAGAGGACTGGGGACTTCTGCCATTTACTCCACTCTCTAAAATGAAGAACCGCCTCCCCTGTGTTCCCAGCCCAGAGACTAGCAGAGATGACATTAAAACTTGCCCAAATGCCAGGAGCCAGAGGCTAGTGCTTGTAATCCTAGCGGCTCAGGAGGCAGAGATCTGAGGATCACAACTCAAAGCCAGCCCCAGTAGGAAAGCCTATGAAACTCCAATTAATGACCAAAAAAGCTAGAAGAGTAGCTGTGGCTCAAATGCTAGTGTGCTAGCTAGCCTTAAGCAAAAAAGCTCAGGGACAGGGGCCCAGGCCCAGAACACACACACACACAGCCCATACTTTTACTTAAGCCTTGCACTTCTGCCTCTGTCAGTCATTCAGACTAACCCCCTCCCCCATTAGGCTTTAAGCCACTATACACTTGCCTTTTCTTATTATTCCTTCCTTCCTTCCTTCCTTCCTTCTTTCCTTCCTTCCTTCCTTCCTTCTTTGCTCCCTTCCTTTCTTCCTTCTTTCTTCCCTCCCTCCCTCCCTCTCTTCCTTCCTGTGTGTGTATATGGGTGTATGCACATGCACGCACACGTGTTCTGGTGCTAAGGTTTCAACCCAGGGCCTGGGCACTGCCCCTTAGCTTTTTCCGCTTAACTGGAGCTCTACTACTTAAGTCACAACCTCACTTCCAGTTTTTTGATGGTTAATTGGAGATAAGAGCCTCATGGAGTTTTCTGCCTTTGAACCTTAATCCTTAGCACTCAGCCCCCGGAGTTATAGGCTTGAGCCACAGGCAGCCGGCTACACTTTCTTTTTTAAGGAGAATTATGAAATGACTATTTTCCTATTTGGTGTGGTTATTTAGAGATCTAAAAATACTCAGAACTCTGCATTTACAAAGTTACATCCAGCAGTGGTGGGCTGTGCTTTCACAGACATTATTCGATTTAGTTGGTCTGGTTTTATCAGTCCTTTAAAATCACTTCAAAACAAACTAAAAGGAAACCACTGAAGTATAAACATTGCCTAAAACTATAGTTTTTCTACCAGCAGTTAAGACAAGGAAAAGTGGCCGCCATTTTCCCAGCTCCATAGCACTGCTCACTGTTGAGTGGAATGCTGGACACGAACCCCTGCCCCTTACTGCCCTCTGCACCGGTCAGGGTTATGGAACATCTAGAATAAGACTTTGTTGAGGTCACATTTCTTGCTACTTTTATTCACAGATTTGTCCCAAGCTCAGGGAGCAGGCCCTCAACAAATATTTGCTGAGGAATGAATGAATGGTCAGCAGCTCAATCATAGCAAGGGTAATACTTGCAGGAATGTCTTCCACTGCTCTTTGCTATCAGGGAAACGGTTGATGTCCTTATAACTAAGTGAGGTGGTGTAACAGCAGCGATGCAGTGATGTGTTGGGTTCAACAAGTGGTGTTTCTGGCAGTCTTGGAGTTTGAACTCAGCCTTGTACTTGGTTAGGCTGGTGCTCTACCACGTGAACCATGTCTCTAGCTCTGCTTTTGGCTGGTTGTTTTGAAGATGGGAGTCTAGTGAACTTTTCTGCCTAGGCTAGCCTCAAACCATGATTCACCAGATCTGTCTCTTGAGTAGCTAGAGAGTAGCTATTACAGATGTGAGCTACCTGTGGTGACCAATTGGTGTGTTCGTTTTCAGTTGCTACTATTAACAAGTTGGAGGTTTAAAATACACACTGATTTTCTTACAGTTCCTTAGTTCAGAAAGAAGTGCAACCCAGATCTCTTGATTAAGGCATCAGCAGTATTGTGTTCTTTTTTTGAAAGTTCTGAAGAAATGGTTTCTTTGTCCTTTCCAGGCTCTTAACCACCCAGTTTCCTTGCTGTGTGATACCTTTAAGTGCAAAGCCAGCACTACAGCATCTTCAAACCTCTTTCCACAATATGAAGATTCCTGTGACTGTCAGAGCTACCTGAATAATCCAGGAGAGGGAACTACCGACCTGAGCCTCCCACCCCTACCCCTTTAGCCTTGTTCACTCACAGGCTTCGTGGGTGGGCAACATTCTGCCTACCGCAGCAGGAAATCTACACTGGCTCTTTCTTAGTCACATTAAATTATGTGCTGACACCTGAATTGTGATGGCGGCTTTGGTTTTAAACCTTTTACGTCAAGTACTTGTGAAAGGAGCACTGGATTGACTCTCTCCCTTACGCCCTGACTTCTAGCCACAATGGGTTTGTTTACTCACATCCCTCTAGCCACCAAGCTCTCTCTTGGCCCAGGGCTTTTGCCAAGGCTTTTCTCTCTTTTGGGGTGTCTTTCCCATACCTGCCAGGTCACACCAAGCCCTACTCCTTACAAACCACTACTTCAGTTAGAGCCTATGTGATTCTTGCTCCTTTTCCTCCTTCACCAGAAGGCCAGAGCCCTCAAGCCAGAGGCCCCATCTGTCCTGTTCACTCGCTTTCCGCATCACCCAGCTCCATGCTAGGCACCTCAAGAACACCCTATGGGTAACAAATCAAGTACATTACACAAGTAAAAGAAATTTCAAGTTTTAACACAGAAGATTTAAAACTTTCCACTGATTCTCAAACTAGGCCTCAAAGCAGAGAAAAGCTGTGTGTGTGTGTGTGTGTGTGTGTGTGTGTGTGTGTGTGTGTGTGTGTATCTTATATTCTGTTTGAGCACAACCTTTCAATTATCTGGGCATTCATTTGTTCATTCATACATATATATATATATATATTTTTTTGCCAGTCCTTGGGCTTGAACTGGTCAGAGCCTGGGTGCTGTCCCTAAGCCTCTCTGTGTTCATGGCTAATGCTCTACCACTTGAGCTATAGTACCACTTCTTGTTTTTTCTGTGCAGTTTATTTGGACTTTCCTACCCAGGCTGGCTCTGAACTGTGATTTTCAGATCTTAGCCTCTTGAGTAGCTAGAGAATTACAGGCATGAGCCAGAGGCGCCTGGCACAGCAAGTACTTTCCGAGCCCAGATATTACTCTGTCCTAGCTGTGTCTGGTTCACCCCATCTCTCTTTCTCTCTCTCTCTCTCTTTTTTTAATCTGTGCCAGCCCTGTGGCTTGAACTTGGGACCTGAGCACTGTCCCTGGCTTCTTTTTGCTCAAGGCTAGCACTCTATACCACTTGAGCCATAGCACCACTTCTGGCCTTTTCTATATATGTGGTGCTGAGGAATGGAACCCAAGGCTTCATGTATGTAAGGCAAGCACTCTACCACTAGGCCACATTCCCAGCCTTCACCTCTGTGTTTTAACCAGACCTATTACAGGAGCCTGAGGTTTTGATTTCTAAGGATTCCTAATAAACAGTCTCCAGAGACACACACACAAAGGAATCAGTCCATCAAAAGCAAAAGCTTAAGGACAAGGTCTCAGAGCAGTTTGCCCCAAACACCATTCTGGGAAAAACAAGGGGCTAAAAGGACCCCAAAGGCAGAAATATGTGCCTCGGTGCCAGGCACTTGGTGGCTCACACCTATAATCCTAGCTACTCTGGAGGCTGAGATCTGAGATTGTGATTCGAAGCCAACCCTGGCAGAAAAGTCCATTGAGACCCTTATCTCCAATGAACTACTCAAAAAATAAAAAAAGCCAGAAATGATGGTGCTGTGGCTCAAATGGTAGCGCCCTAGCCTTGAGCACAAAGCTCAGGGACAGCGTCCAGGCCAAGTTCAAACCCCATGACCAAAAAAAGAAAAGGTAGATAAGTAATGCAAAGGCCTCTTCCTATGGCTTACCAGCTAAAACAAACACCAAGATGAACCTATTAGGAGGTCTTAAGAAAAAGCTTAAGAAATGTCAACTTGATAAGGGAAGATTAAATTTTTATTCAAGTCTTATACCTGTAGCATTAACAGCCCTGATACTTTTGACTCTCTCCATTGAACTGATTTTGGCTTCTCTCATGGCTACTCAGAGACAGAAATTACAGCAGAAGTATCATTCAATGCAGCCTCACCACCACCATTATTCCTCCTGCCCCCCACAACAAGCCTCACCCACAGTCAGCCTGATGGAGAGGCATCTGAACAAGTCCCACATCAGCCTGCTAGGTTCTTCATCTGCATTTCCATTGTCCCCAACTCCTCCTTGATCTCAAACATCTTCTCCACCATCAGTGAAGCCTGTGTTGCTGTGTACCGTAACTGGACACAGCATCCATCTCTCTGGCAGGCTTTCTGCTTATCTATGGCCCATGGTCTCCATTACCTGAAGAGTTCAAAGAGCCCAGCCTGATCCCATCTGAGCTCCAAGTTTTGCAGAAACAGGGATGAAGATTCAGAGAGCACCTGCATAGATTGCACTTGGGACCTCTGAAGGCGTCATCCATTAACCACCTGGAAGAACTGGAGGGTGGAAGGAAGCTGGACAAAGAAAGCTAATGGTATATACTCAATGGTATATACTCAATGTATATATATATGAAAATGGAACTTGGAAACTGAAGAGACTGGTGGGGCTTTAAAAGGGAGGGAGAGGATGATCAAGATGCACTATATATATAAACAGATGTATTAAGTTGAAACTCCCGTGCACAGCTATTTGAATAACAAATAATCATAAACTGACTTACATTCTACTTCTTATAGAGTCAAATTTCAAAACCACATTTCATTACAGCATTGAGCAGAATTCCCAGAATGTCAAATTCCCTTGTGATCTTGATATGTAAAATAAGAGAAGGAAATTAATATGTAAAAATAAGAGAGAGAAAAGACAGCAGGTAAGATAGATAATACACATATCTTTAAGTATTATGTGATTTCAAAACTATAACAGACTCAGGAAGGGCTGGGACTCTTGTCCTAGTATCTAATTTTATGCTTGGAAAGTATGAGACCAGTGCAGCTTGCTGCAGCTCAGGGCAGTAGAGGGGGCTCCTGACACAAAGCATGAAACACAATGGGCCAATAGCAAATGTGGGTAAAGCTGGCAGTGAGAACAGGGACAGGGACCAGGGACAGCTACTCACTGGTGACACCTGAAGCAGTAACACTAGGAGGCTACCACATAGCCATTTCCCCTGTGTAAAGGATCCCACTATCTGTGTGTCTACTATGATCATTGCTCCAATTGCCCCACAAGAGGAGACTGAATGAAACTGAGGGCTCACTTCTCTGAACTTTTAAGAGCCTGACTATCTCTGGGACTTTGCAGATCTAGTTCAGTTCTGACTTTCTAATCAGGTTCAATTAGGAACCAGACTGGATGATGGGAGGATGGAGAATGAGGCTGATGTGCTGAGTCATTCAATGGCTGCCAAACATATCCTTAGGATCCCTGGTTGCTTCTCTTCCATCACTTCTTAGACCCTTCCCACTTTGTTCCTGGAGCTGGAAACATTTCCTCACTAGTGGCTCTCAAAGCTTCTCTTATACCTAGACTTCTCCCCTCAACTCCATACTCAGAGACACCCAATTGTCTATTATACACCCCCATTTAGCATCCCACGTTTACTATGTGCTAAACAGAATCAACTTCTCCCCATGGGTGTGTGAGGATAGTTTCTATCAAAGTAGTTTGCTTCCTTTCTATTAATCTTGAGTGAACTGTTTTTCTGAAAGGTTCCTGTTTTAGCTAGGTAGCTTTAGCCCTTGCTAATTACATTTTAATTACATACATCCTTTTCCACTTTAATTAAGACATCCTGTTACAAGCACCTTGAATTTTAGTTCCATATTGTTAATTAAGCCCCAGCCTTTTGCAGATTGTGAACCTGAGCTCAGCCAATGTGAGCAGAGGAGTTAGGGATAGAAAGGGAGCAGCCTGCTTACTCTGTATGCTTGCCTGCCAGATTTTTGGCTGATGGTGCACCCTTCTGCAGAAGTACACATGGCCTTGCTCCTTTCCATTTGGTGTCCTTATTCCTATTTTGACCCCCTCCAACATCCTAAGCTATTTCTAACAGGTGGGCCCCCTATATAAAGTTCCCCTAGGGTGTTAAATGTACAGATCTACCCAGGTACTGAAGCCAGAGACCTAGGAGTCACACCCTGGATTATTCATTTTCCCCTTCTAAGCCACATCCCGTGTGCATCAATATATTGCATGGGCTCCTGTCCATTTTCCTCTGAATCTGACTAGTTCATACCTCAGTGGCTCCTTCACTATGACAGGATGTGAGCCACTATCATATATCCATTCTAACTGGTCTGAGTCCACACTTGTTCCCCCTCCCCCACACATCCTCCACAGTGCATTCTTCTGCCTACACGTAAGTCACTTCCCATCACTGCTCACAGACCTGTGTAGCTTTCCACGGCCAACCAAGTGAGGCTCCCAGTGGACGGCTCTCATCTGCATGCTCTCCGCCACAAGGATCTTCCTTCTGTTCTTTTGAACCCACTACCCTCACTTCCACTGCATAGCCTTTTCAAGTGCTTCCCCTAGCTCAGAACACGCCTGCTGTGGATGTAGATGGGTTGTTTTCTTCATTATTCGTAGGTCAAACTCAACTGATTTCTCAGAGGGCTTTCCCTTGATGATCCTAGCTAAAAGCTCTCCCTAAATTCCATCTTGCACTCATTCTATGGGATAATCTTCTCAGACCTCATCAGTGCCTGAGGTAATGCAATTCTACCATTGCCTTTCCTCTACTAGAATGCCACTAGCTTCATGGCTGTTGGGACGCTTGTCCCCTGAAAAAGGTCCCTAGAGTGGCACCTAGTACATTGTTAGCACTCAATAATCAGGACCCATACAATCCTAAACAGATACTACTCATGCACCCTAATTTTTTTCTGGGCAAAGGAAGCAGCAAATTTGAGTAGTGCACTAACTACACACACACACACACACACACACACACACACATATAAATCGTATAACACACATATATATAAAACGTGTGTGTGTATATGTATATATATATATGATGTTCATTAACTATACAAAGTCCTTACATATTATACTTGCATTCAAATAAGTCTCAGTAGTTGGAGGGTTAGATATACCTCCATCTATTTTTAAGATGCAGAACTCAGCCAGGTGTTGGTGGCTCACACCTGTAATCCTAGCTACTGAGGTGGCGGAGATCTTAAGGACCACAGTTCAAAGGCAGTCCAGGCAGGAAAGGCTGTGAGACTCTTATCTCAAATTAACTACCAGATAACTGGAAGTGGTACTGGGTCTCAAAATGGTAACTGTGCTACCCTTGAGCAAAAGAACTCAGGGATAATAATGCCCAGGCCCTGAGTTTAAGCCCCCATGACCAAAAAAAATAAAAATAAAATTAAAAAAGATGCATAACTCCAGGATCAGACATTTTCTTGAAATGGATAGTCCCATACAAGCCTGGGAAGAAGGGACCACACTTCTTCCCAGTACAACTTAGAGCCAGCCATTCCTCCACCATCAGGCCTCTGTCACACTGTTTCCTGATATCCCCCTCTATCTGCAGCAGCTCTATAGCCACCATTCCTTAAGCTCTAGGCTTTACCGACCAAGTTGTCTTCAAGATCTCGCTCAAGTTTCACCCTCTCCGAAGTGAATTTCCTTGGGGCCAGGCTCTCTGTCACCCTCACTTAATCAGGCTATATACTCCTCAAGGGCAGAAAGCTTAGCTTAATTTTTGTAACCTCAAGGGCATGTGGCCAAGAAAAATCAAAGCTTTAACTATGCTAACCGGCTGATCCAGTTGGGCAAGTGTGAGCTACAACCCACAGTGGAACAAATCTATTCACCTTCTAGCATGGAGTTTTCGTGTTTACACAGAAAGTTGATTACAAGGCTGAGTCTCTCTAGTCTATGAACTACAAAGTCATGTTTAGAACACTATGTTTCCAGAAATCACCAAGAAAAACATACCGTACCTGCAAATTAGTTCAAAAAGCTACTCTGTGTGCGCGCAGACATTGGTTTGAATTCAGGGCCTCAAACCCAAGCTAGGCACTTTTTTTTTTTGCCAGTCCTGGGGCTCGAACTCTGGGCCTGGACACTGTCCGGGAGCCTCTTAGTGCTCAAAGCTAGTACCAACACTTGAACCACAGCACCATGTCCAGCTTTTTCTGAGTAGTTTATTGGAGATAAGAGTCTCATGAACTTTTCTGCCCAGGCTGTCTTCAAACCAGGATCCTCAGATCTTAGCCTCCTGAGTAGGTAAGATTACAGGCATGAGCCACCAGTGCCCAGTTTAAGCTAGGCTTTTTTTTTGCTCAAGGATGGCACTCCATCACTTGATCTGCTTCTCAACTTCTGGCTTTTTGCTCATTAATTAGAGATAGGAGTCTCAAGGATTTTTCTACCTGGGTTGGCTTCAAATAGCTAGAACTACAGGCATGAATCACCAGTGCCCAACTAAAAAAGAAAACTATTATTTTTTTTTTCTAGTCCTGGGTGTTGAACTCAGGGCCTGAGCTCTGTCCCCGAGCCTCTCTGTGCTCAGGGCTACCACTCTACCACTTGAGCCACAGCACTATTCCCAGCCTTTTCTGTTTATGTGGTATTGAGGGATCAAACCTAGGGCTTCATACATTCTAGGCAAGCACTCTACCACTAAGCCACATTCCCAGCCCCAAACTATTATTTGTAATCCTTGGAAGCCTCCATCTCCCATTCTCTTACAATGTAAAAAGCATTCTATTATGAGCTCATTCAGTAGTCACTATTACTACATCCATTTCACAAATGTGGACCCAAATTCTAAGTGGAGAAACAATTTGCCCAGGGCTACGAGGCTGCTTAGTGACAATAGGGAGCTTTCCTCCCTGGCTCTCTGATCTTTCTCTGAACCACTAGACCCCAGTCTGCATTCTGCTTGATTTGATAATATCAGTCAAGCACTTTGTTTAACCACTTTTAAAAAAAAGTATTTATTTATAAGGAGTTGGTTATAATTAAGGACTATTAAGTGCTTTATCATCTATACCACAGGAGCCCAAACAATTACTTGTTGTCTTTAACTGAATCATAAGAGCAGTAATTTTGCCCTTGCCACCCCAAAATTTCACAAGAACTGCTCCCTTCCTCCATATCACTTTGAAAGAGCAAGCTGAAACTAAACCTAGGCTCCAGTCACTATGAAATCATGTGATGTTGAGCCTCTGGGTCCTGGTTCTTACCTGACTCTGTGCATTTTCCATCAGGTATGACTCTGACTAAAAGCAATAGAACCTGTGCATAAAGAACATCCTGTTCTTATGATCCACAGTTCACCTCCTGTAGCTCCTATATCTTTCCCATGTGCTAGAAAGAAAAAAAGAAAGGAAAGCTGCAGACACCGAGTTCTACCACTTAGAGGGAATACCAGCTCAAGTGTCTAGAGCAGCAAAATGGAGAAGGGGATGAGGAAGGATGAGGAAGGTTCTATCCCTGTGATGTGTTTTCAGTGTGATTTAAAGACCTCAATGGAAAAATACCATTAGCACCAATAATGTAAAAATCACAAGAGCCACTGCCAAAAATGCTGGGTTAGAGATATGGCTCATGTGGTGGAGCAATGACTGTGAGCAAAAATGCTGACTGAAAGCACAAGGCCCCGAGTTCAAACAATTGCAGGGTACACGTACACACACACACACACACACACACACACACACACACACACACGATTCCACTTCAAAAAAATTCATAAAGTATAGGCATAAATCTATAAACAGTTCACATAAAAATAAAGCTTTTAGTTTAAAAAGAGTTTTGCAGTTGATCAAGCAACTTATACTGGTAAGACATCAGTCACAAGTATTAAAATAAAAACAATGCTATCAAGTAAGAAAGAGGAAGAGGAAAAGTCCCAAGTTCCAATTGTCCCAAGCTTTAGTTCCACAAACTTAGCCAAATCTTGTCAAATGTGGCATTTATCCCTTTTCTTCTAAATTATCAGACACCTGCCTTTTCAATTGTAAGGTTACATTTGTCTTCATAGGAGTCCAATCTCTAGTGAGTTTTTCTTCCAAAGGAGTAAGTCTGTGCTGGAATAGGAGCCCACAGTCTCATCCTTGGCCTTCATACAGGCCTTGGCAAAAGTAGTTGTCTAGTACATCTTTGTTGGAGAATGTTTATTTTTATAATTCATCATCATTAATAATTTTGGCTTTGTTTTTTTTGTCAATACTGGAGTGTGAACAGAGCCTGCGTGTTCGTTTCTTAGATTTTTTTGCTCAAAGATAGTATTCTACCACTTGAGCCACAGCTCTGCTTCAAGCTTTTGGTGGTTAACTGGAGTTAAGAGTCTCATGAACTTTCCTGCTCTGGCTGACTTTGATCCATGATCCACAGATCTCAGCCTCCTGAGTGGCTAGGATTGTAGCTATCAGCCACCAATGCTCAACACCAAACAGGTTTTTATATGTCAAGTATACAAGCATCATATCAATGCTAACTCAAAAGTTTCTTAAAAGATGCTATCAAAATAAATCATATCAGGGCTTGGAATATGGCCTAGTTGGTATAGTGCTTGCCTTGCATACATGAAGCCCTGGGTTCGATGCCTCAGCACCACATATATAAAAGAAAGTCAGAAGTGGTGCTGTGGCTCAAGTGGTAGAGTGCTAGCCTTGAGCAAAAAGAAGCCAGGGACAATGCTCAGGCCCTGAGTTCAAGTACCAGGACTGGCAAGAGAATATATAAATATCTCATTTGCAAAGGAAACAAATGACTTCAAGTTTCATATTTTTAAGTAAAAATGTTTTGAATAAAAATCAGAAAGAGGGTGCTGGGAATGTGACCTACTGGCAGAGTGCTTGCCTAGCATGTATGAAGCCCTGGGTTCGATTCCTCACCACCACGTATATAGAAAATGCCAGAAGTGGCGCTGTGGCTATGGCTCAAGAGGTAGAGCGCTAGCCTTGAGCAAAAAGAAGTCAGGGACAGTGCTCAGGCCCTGAGTCCAAGTCCCAGGACTGGCCAAAAAAAAAAAAAAATTAGAAGAGAAAAGGTATCTTTAACAAACTCACAATTGGTTTGCTTGCCATATTCATTTTATTATTCCAAAAGCTTAAGAAATCCACAATTGCAGTTTTGAAAAGGATATGATCACATAGCTTATTTTCTAAATGAGATAGGTAAAACAACCAGCTTAGTTGTGCCAGAGACAGCTAGCTTTTCTCAGAATTGCTTCTCTCCTTTTCCCATAGTAAAAGGGTTTTGTTGTTTTTGTTGTTGATGTGGAACTTGAACTCAGGGCCCCAGGCACTGTCCTTGAGCTTCTTTGCTCAAGGTTAGCACTCTACCATTTGAGCCACAACTCCACTACTGGTTTTCTGGTGGTTAACTGGAGATAAGAGTCTCATAAGCTTTCCTGCCCAGGCTGGCTTCCAACGAAGATCCTCAGATCTCAGCCTCCTGGGTAGCTAGGATTACAGATGTGGCCAATGGAGCCTGGTTGGTGAAAGGCTTTTTATTAGGCCACTCTGTAAGAGGACTTCTGGTACCAGCCTCCCTTTCTAGGCAGACCATCATCACTTCTAAAAATCTTCCATAGAAAGTGGTATGGCATGCATGTGCCTTTGGCTCTGCTCTTTGCTCTTGTTATCACATGCCTACAATATAGATGTTGCCATCTTAGATACAAGATTGGAACTCAAATGGTGAAGCAAGAAGTTAGTTACAGATGCCTCAGAGCAGCTATTCATACTTTCCTAGCCCAGGAAGGAACAAAGCAAAATGCAAAACCAAAAGAGATAGTGCAATAAGAGCAAATAATTTTTAAGCTAGATTTGGAAGGATATTAAAAAATCAACATAAATATTTACAGAAACCAAGTTACATGGCTATACATTTGTATCTTTTATTGGTCCACTCCTGCACTTAGATAGATATTTAAAATATATTTAGGAGCCAGTACAGCTTGTGAACCTATTAATCAGCACAAGCGGTGGCACAGCACTAAAGCTGTGGCACAGAGGCTTCCTAGGACATTTGCCATTTTGGTGCTGGGTTGTGGGGAGTCTATGTGATAGGGAGAAGAGGTCCTATGGAAAAAGGGGCCATTTCAGTGGAAAAGACCCTCAGGTAGCTTGGTGCAAAACTATTTACCAACTGGAATAGGCTTATTTCAGTATGTTTAACTGCTATATACTGCATTTGTGTTCCTTGGGTCTGTTCCTATTAGGATAATCAACTCATTTTTTATGGAAGCTACCCCCTCCTAGATGCTCATATCTTCTTGTCTGCCCCATCACAGGCTGGCATGGCAAAACCATACTCAGCCAACCCCACTGGTAGCATGGCCTGTAGTCATACAAGATGGCTAGGACATTTTGTGAACCAAATGAGAAGGCAGCCACTCCTCCAGAATCAGCCACATCATTAAAACACTGGGCATGCTACTGCATGAGGAAGTAATCATCTAGGTCAAACCAGGGAGGTACAAAGTTCTCCATAGCAGCGCTGCTTTAAACAGCTAAGGATCTGAAATTACCTAAGCATTCAGGCTGGTTTAATGAATCATGATTCATCTTTGAAGTAAATACCATGCAGACACAAGTCAAAAACATGCCAGTGAAGAGAGAAAAGAATAGAAAAGAAACAAGGTACAGAATATACCTGGCATGCTACAATATTATGTAGGTATGTATTTTCTTATAAATACATGGAAGTACTGTACAAGTCCATTTGTTGTTGCTGCAACAAAATACATGAAGCTGGGTCCTCGTAAAGAAAAGAGGTTTATTTAGCTGACAGTTTTAGAGGCTGGAAGTCCAAGATTAGGTGAGTGGCCTCATAGGTTTGGGCTTTGATAACACCCATGACTAACAATACCACTATGGAGGGAGTACATGTAGACATCACAGGGTGGAATGGGAAAACAGATACTTAGGGGCCAGGCTCCTTCCTATAACAACGTACTCTCACGCACTAATTGGGGTTCCTCAAGAACTATTAATTCTGAAGGCACACCTTCATGATCTAATGACCTTCCACTAGGTCTCACTCTGTAAGTCCCAGCGCCTCTCAGCATCAGGGCTTTAACACATGAACCTCTGGGAGACAAATCATATCTCAACCACAAAGTATGTGGAAAGAATTCACAACAAACCAGTAAAACAATGGCTGCCTCCAAGAAGAACAAGGCAACTACAGAACAACCATAGAGTATTACTTTCACTCCACAATTCTTGGTAGTTTTTAATGTATTCATGTATTTTGTTGCAGTTTAATTTAAAAAATTATTGTAAAGGTGATGTACAGAGAGGTTACAGTTACATAAATCAGGCATTGAATACATTTCTTTTTGAATAGTGCCACCCCTCCCTCATTTTCTCCCAGTTTTGTACCACACAACTGTATTACTTATTTAATATGTAATTAAAAAAATAATGTCTATCAACAGATCCCAGAGCCACTGAAGTCTTGCAAAGAAAATGACATATAGTCATAGAGGTAAAAATCAGTGGCCAGAGGTCATAAAACAAACCTATGATTGCACAAACAAGCTCACACATGCTCTCTACAGAGAAAGTTGCATGCAGAAAAGTCAAAGCTGATTCTTTACAGCATACTCTACCGAGGTATAACGCATCTACCAAAAATGCATGGGCACACACCTACTGGGAAGCACGCACTGCTGGCAAGCTAGCCACGACAATAAAGTGCCCACGTAAAGCAGAGTGGAAAGGTTTAAACAAAGAGAATGCCAATAGCTCAGAGGAGGGAGGTGAGCATTCTAATGGCACCACAGTTAAAGGAAGTGCAGAATAAAATGCAATGTTGACTGACGGTTGTCAGTTGGCAAAAATTTCACTCAGCTTTGGAAAAATATCAAACACAAACACCTCACCCCTCATGTCCTCCCTTAGGAAGGATAGGATGAGTCAGTCTAGTCCCGGAGAGTCCCACTATTTGGAGTGAAAGTATAATAAGTTCTTATATAGCTGTAGGGTCCCAATACCTTAGGGACACGGCCAAACCAGGCTGGAGCAGCAGCCACTTCCTGGAGGAAGTACAGGGTTAACTGGACACAGGTGAGTCAGCCCCTGAGGCAGAGATGACACCTTCCTTCTATCTAAAGCAGTCCAGGAGAGGTGTGGCAGGGTGGGGAGGGGGTAGGAATCAGGACTCCTTGTACAGAGGTTCAGAGAGCTGGGATGAAGCTCAGAGGTAAGGCTTGCAAGGCCTGGGTTCTATCCCCAGCCTCACTCAGGGAGTGGAGGGCTCCAAGATAACAAGTGGGGGTAGAGAAAATACAAGGAACACAAAGCTGCTTCTGTGCTTGTGGTCAGAAGGCAAATCTAAGCCTGACTCCTGAGGAATGCTGGTCATCTCCACAACTCTCTAAGATGGAAAAACAGATAGACGGAATTTAGACAGACCTGTGTATCTACTTCAGCACTGACATTTTTACAAAGACGGATGTCCACTTACCTGTGAGGGCAGAGAAGGGGACTATGGGAAAAGCACTGTTAGAGGCTGGCTGCTCAGCTATGACCAGTTATAAGCCCTCATCTCATGATCTATAAAATGGAGGAAGTAGTATATGCTTCTTTAGACCTTCCCTGGTTTGTCTCCCGATTTGGGCAGATGGTATACCATTTCAGTGGCCAAGAATTTACAAAACATTATTGGGTAGTAGTACTAGACTATGCCTACTGTACACACAAGTCACACATCTTGGTTTAGATTTCTCTTAAAGCACATTTTGATTTGAGACATGACAAGTGCTAGGTTCTACACTGAAATGCTAGGAAAAAACATGTAAATCAACCCCAAGATGGTCTTCAGAGGTCCCACAATTCAGAACTTTCAAGAAGCTCCTTTTCTGAGAGCTTTTAAAGAACTTATTAGAAGTTTTAACATGAACACATGAGTAATAACAAAGCCAATTAAATTTAACAGCATCTGGGCAGACAGAACTAGGGAACTAGGGAAGGGAAAGGAAATGCCAAAAATGAGAGACAAAGGATAAAAAGACAAACCATTGCAACAGCGATACCTACAAAACCAAGTGGTGTAAACCAACCATACAACTCATAGAGGAGGGAACTGGGGAGGGAGAAGATGGGGGAAAAATGAGGGAGGAGGTAACAAGTTGTATAAGTAATGTACTTGCCTTACATATGAAACTGTAACCCCTCTGTACTTCATTTTGACAATAAAGAAAAAATTAGTGTTTGCAGAATTGATATGAGGTACAGAAAAGGAATATGTACATTCAGAGGTAACAGATTAACAAGACTAAAGAGAAGAAAAGTGAGGATAAGTCAGTGGAGAGGAAAGCATTTATTCATAAGACAAACTAAAGATGGCCTTACCACACCACACATAGTGCAACTAGTAATCTCTGAACAAACAGGCACTTCCTCTGGAACTCTGACCCCTGAGTACAACCCCTTTGTCATAAAGAAGGTCAGCTTCTGCCTTCAGTGTGGGACTGAAGTAGCTCTCAGTTTCATTTTAAGACACCAAGAGTAATAGCAAGATATTAAAGACTCAATTAAGGACCTAAGGTGAATTACTCTAACTTCTCAATGGCTTTTGGTGATGGGTCACAGGTGTAGCCAGGTACACAACTGGCAAATTCAACTAGTAGTTGAACTTAGCAAGATCAACTTATCCAGACAGAAAAATGAATTTAAGTATGAGACTGAATTTCAATTCTTACCATAAATGTGTTAAACTTATTTCCACTGCCACTAGTCTATATCCAGTTCAAGCTTAGCTAACCAATACTTATGATGGTCATCATTTCTGAGCAATACAGAATCAGCTTAACAAGTATCAGTGTTCACTACAATGTGACTGTATGTAAACATGACTGAACTCTACACTTAGAAATGGTTAGGATGTAAATTTTATGTCAGCCATATTTTACTACAAGTTTTTTTTTAATACAAAGGTGGAAAGAATTACTCTAAAGAACTTGTCAGCCTAGTTCCTATTCTGTAGATGCTTTTAATAGATCTGAGCAATTCAATTAACTCAGAGCTCTAGAAATACCTATGGAATATTGATTTCTCTGGATTTGAATGAAAAATGGACAAGATGTCAGTCTTGTTCTTTTGGCTCACAAACCAACAGCCGCCATATGCATCAGGCAGACACGGATGGAATGCCTGTCATGGGCCAGCAAGGCAGAGAGGTGCTCATGTAACATGCAAACATCTGTACAGTAGCACATGCTGACTTACATGGATGGTCCCAAGGAATTCTGAGACTCAGCTGACACTGTGGTCACTCAGTCCAATTTTTAGCAAGGGAAAGAAAGGGCAACAGTGGATGTGTGTGTGTGTGTGTGTGTGTGTGTGTGTGTGTGTGTGTGTAATAGTATCTGTAACTAAAGTAACTAAACTCAGGATGTGGCTTAGTGGTAGAGTGCCTGCCTACCATGAATGAAGCCCTGGGTTTGATTCCTCAGTATCACATAAACATAAAAAGCTGGAAGTGGCACTGTAGCTCAAGTGGTAGAGTGCTAGCTTTGAGCATAAACAAGCTTAGGGACAGTGCCAAGACCCTGAGTTCAAGCCCCAGAACTGGCAAGAAACAAACCAACCAAACAAACAAAAACTGAAGTTAAAGGACACAATTATACTGAGCAAAGGTACGTAGACACAGTGCAGAGTGGCATCAGGCATCAAACCTCACTACTAATTGGCTGTCCTTGAAATTTCTAGGTCTGTCTTCCTTGTATAGAAATGAGGTTGGACTATTAGTGCTTTTCAAACAACACCCAATGATAGAGACAACCTTACATGTACAAACAAAGTAACTACCAAAAGCTCAAAATGTCTTTAAAGTCTTGAGTTTCATATTAAAATAGTATACATATTTCATTCTGCATTATGAAGATTTGAAATTTCTTTTGTATGTGTCTGTGTAGGTTTTTTTTAAATTTGGTGCGGGGGGGGGGGTGCCTAGTTCCTTTTCCTTAGATATACAGAACTCGGGACCTCCAGTTTTAGCTGTTTCACTCAAACAGGCACTGCCATTTAAGCCATATCTCCATTTTTAGTTTTGTTTGTTTTTGTCAATCATGGGGCTAGAACTCAGGGCCTGGGCACTGTCCCTGAGCTTTGGTGCTCAAGCTTTTGAGCCACAACTCCACTTCTAGTTTTCTGGTGCTTAGTTTTCTGGAGATAAGAGTTGTCCTATGGCCTTCCCTGCCTGGGCTGGCTTTGAACTGTGATTCTCAGATCTCAGGCCCCTGAGTAACTAGCATTACACACATGAGCCACTGGTGCCCAGTCATATTTTTTTAACAAAATAAACATTCCTGTCTCCTGGGGAAGATGCAGCATATCAAACTGTGGAACACCTGGGGGGATGAATGCCAACATCCTGATGAGTCATAGTGTTGCATAACTCCAAAGATGCCTCTGTTCCTTTCACATTCGATTTACCTCAAGGTCCACACTACTTATCTTGAACAAAGAGACTGAAAACAGACAGTAGTTTAGAATCAAAGGGCTAAGTTGTCCACCCCCCAGAGAACTCAAGGCCATAGTTTATTTTTATTCAGTTAGTGCAGTAGATATTGGCTAAATTGACTAGCCAGTAGGAGGAACAGGAGGGCTTGGCTCTCAGGCCTGTGAATTCCTGCCACCCACTTCCACACTGTGCAACACACACCCACTGTTCCACACCCTAGTGTCTACTTTGCCTCCAGGGGACATAGAGACCACACCAGCAGAGCAATACTAAACCCTGGAACAGCAGCTATCCTAGGCCAGCGACTGTAAAAATTCAGCTCAGTGCTAAGTGCCAGTGTTTCATGCCTATATTTCTAGCAACTCTGGAGGCTGAGATCTGAAGAATGAGGTTCAAAACCAGCTGTACAGGAAAGCCTGGGGAACTCATCCCCAATTAATCACTCAAAAAAAGCCAGAAGTGGAGGTGTGGTTCAAGAGGTACAGTAAAAAAAGCTAAGGGACAGTGGGTAGGCCCTGAGTTCACACATAACACACACACACACACACACACACACACACACACACTTCAGCTCAATAAAAAGCTGTAGCTCTCTGTAGCCCAAATACAAGCTAAGGACATGGGATTAGGAATGGTTTTTAAACACACACCCATTTTCTTTCTCCTCCTTCTTCCCAGATCTCAGAAGGCTGAGATTTGAAGCACCAAAGAATGAGATTGAGGGTTTTTTTGGTTATTGTTATTGCTGTTTTTGGTGCTGGTCTTGGGGCTTGAACTCGGGGGGCCAGTGTGCTGTCCCTGAGCTTCTTTTGCTCAAGGCAAGTGCTTTACCACTTAAGCCACAGTTCCACTTCCAGCTTTTTTTTTTTTTTTTGGCCAGTCCTGGGCCTTGGACTCAGGGCCTGAGCACTGTCCCTGGCTTCTTCCCGCTCAAGGCTAGCACTCTGCCACTTGAGCCACAGCGCCACTTCTGGCCGTTTTCTGTATATGTGGTGCTGGGGAATCGAACCTAGGGCCTCGTGTATCCGAGGCAGGCACTCTTGCCACTAGGCTATATCCCCAGCCCCACTTCCAGCTTTTTGATAGTTTATTGCAGATAGGCATCTCATGGACTTTCCTGCCTGAAATGGCTTTGAACATGTCCCTTATATCTCAGCAAATCCCCAAGTCCCTGATCTGTCTAACTGCTTCTTTCCTCTCACAAGTCAATCAGTCCTTGTCCCCATTCCTCCTCCACAGGGGCTCTAGGACAATCACCAAGGGCCTCCTCCCTACTGACCTCTGTCCTGTCAGGTGGCTTACAGGACAGTGCTTCTCACAGCCCCCACCTATGTTACTGGCCATTCATCTGGGCCTCTGGGCCTGGGTCCTCTCATCTCCTAACCCCAGATAAAGGAAGAGTGCCAGCCTTATCCTCTATCCCTGGGTCCTCCTCCAGTTCATCAATTCTAAATGCAGCCTCCAGCTGTGCTTCAATCCAGACCTTTACATGTGAACCCGACTCATTCCACTGCCAATGACTCTGCTCATGGGTCTAGAAGGCTTAAACCTAACATGACGAAAAACAAACTCCTGCTTGTCTCCAAATCAATCACTCTCACTATTTTCCCCAAACCATTGAGCAGCTTCATCTTTCCAGATGCTCAGGCCCAAAGGCTTGAACACATTCTTTCCTGCCCTGTCCCTCTTGCTTCATATCTAGTCCATAGGACATCCTGTTGGTTCCAGAATCCAACCTGTGGCTGTGTTATAACAGAAGCCTTAAAAAAAAAAAAAAAAAAAAAAAAGGGCTGGCTACACAGCCCAGGTTGGCCTCGACCTCTCAAGTGCTGGGATTATAAGTGTGCATCACCATGTCACGCAGTTTCACTATATCATCCTTGCTCCCAGTCTATCGTCAATGTAAGCAGCCAGAGAAATCCATGTAAAATCAAATTGAGAACTGTGGACATGGCTAGCCTGAAGATATAGAGTGCTTGCCTAGCATGGTTAAGGACAAAGATTTTCAGCATAAAAAAAAAAATCTAGAAGATGTAGCTCTGTGGAGTAAGCACTTACCTTATATTATATATCCCAGGCCCTGAGTTTGATATTTAGCACTACATAAAATCAAAACCAAATTCAGAATATGCCACATTCTTTTCAGAACCCTCCAATGGCTTTCCATCTCATCAGGAGTAAAATGACCTAGAAAGCCATACACAATTTTTTTTTTAATTTTTTTTTTTTTTTTTTTTGCCAGTTCTGGGCCTTGGACTCAGGGCCTGAGCACTGTCCCTGGCTTCCTTTTGCTCAAGGCTAACACTCTGCCACTTAAACCACAGCGCCACTTCTGGCCATTTTCTATATATGTGGTGCTGGGGAATCGAACCCAGGGCTTCATGTATACGAGGCAAGCACTCTTGCCACTAGGCCGTATTCCCAGCCCCAGCCATACACAATTTGCCTCCAAGAAGACTACCTGGATTTTCCTGACTCACCAGCATGCTTGCTTTTCCCTCAGGCCTTTCCACCTGTTGCCCACTCTGTCAGCAATGTTCTTTCTTGCAACCTGACCTTCTCAGTGAAGTACTTCCTGACTGTCTAGCCATTCCCCATCCCTTCCTTTCTCTACTTTACCCTCATTCATTGCCCACTACCTGTTTACTGTCTGTCTCCCTTAGAACATAAGCAAGGCTGTTGTCTATTCCATTTGCTGTTGTACCTCCAGCACTCGTGTACAGTGTTAATACCATAAATACTCAGTGAGTACCTGTTAAATACACTCCTACAGGAAAGCAAATCAAATCAAGATGTTCACTAGGATTTCTCTGGTAGGCCCAGAGCTTTAATCCTAGCTACTCAGGAAGCTGAGCTCTCATCTGAGGTTCATAGTTCAAAGCCAGCCCAGGCAGGAAGCCTGTGAGATTCTTATCTCCAATTAACCACCAAAAGCTAGAAGTGGGGCTGTGAGTCAATGGGTAGAGCTAGCCTTGAGCACAAAAACTCCAGGACAGGGCTCAGGCCCAGAGTTCAAGCCCTAGAACCAGCACACACAAAAATAGTCTTTATTTCTTCCTGATATTCAAATAATAATAAAATTCCATGTGCCTTTTAGGCTGAAATAGAAAACAAACACAAATCAAAGAATTAACCAAGCTTTATCCTAAGACCTTGAAAAATCTTTGCAGATAGTAGAGTTGCTGCAGCTAAGTTCCAAGAAGGATATCACTGTCCGTCAGATCTTAATTCCTGCCACCTTTGTCTGAGTGAGTCCTCAGGATCCTGTCCTAGGAGCCTCCCTACACTTGACTACCCTTTTCAGTCAACCTCAGAGTAGCCAAAGGACTTTACTGAATACGAAGAAAGCATTAGAACCCACTAAGGTAGGTGTAGTAGCTAGGGACTAGGCCAGCATTTGGGGCAAAAGTGCAACCCTATCTCCAAGTATCCAGTAGGAGGAATTATAATCAATCAATCAATAAATAAAAGGAGCTAGAGGCATTCCTCAGAGGTAGAGCCCTTTCTTTCCAAACTGGCTTATCTGAAATTATAACTGAGATGGCCTTCCAGTACCTTAGGCATTAAGATACTACTTACCAGACTCCTAAAGTTTCCTCTCCTTTGGGATTGTCTGCTGTGGTAGGCCTTTCCCTTGGTCTTCCTCAGGTCTCTGTCCTTGAGCCTCTCTAGAAGACTCATACCCACTTCTGCCTCTCTCTCTCTCTCTCTCTCTCTCTCTCTCTCTCTCTCTCTCTCTCTCTCTCTGTCTCTTTCCACCTCCCCCATTCTTATAGACAGGCTCTTAAATGTCCTCAAAGGCCTGTGTTAGTGTTATTGAGCAGTGACAGACATGAAGCCTAGGGGAAGGAAGTTAGGTCATTGGGGCTGTGCCCTAGAAGAGAAGACTGGACCTCAGCTCCTTCCTCCCTCAGTCTCTCCTTGCCTCACTCCCAGTCTCCTTCAGCTCTATCCTTCTTTTCCTTCTTTCTCCCCTCCCCCCTCTCCTCCCTTACTTCTTTTCTTTTTCCTTCTTAGATGCCAAGTGAGCTGTTTTGCTCCAGCAAATGATCCCTACCATAATTTTCTGCCTTGTTCCCCACTGTTGTTCTGCTCCCAAAACAATGGAGCCAGTCAATAGAACCTTTGAAACCAAAAGCCAAAAAGTGATTTGAAAGTTGACTTTCTAAGGTACTTTGTCAAAGCATCAGAAAGCTGACTAATACATTTGACCTAAAAGCCAGCCCCCAGCCTTTTCCAAATATTGAGCATCCATATCATATTTTCTTAGAACTGTCTCTGCACATCCACCTGATTGTGTCTGAGCCTCTTGGAGTTCTCCTTTGTTTGAAAAGTCAAGTTTCCTTTATGTCACCGAAAGCTGGGCTCCTTAATTCCTATCTGCAGACTCCCCACATCACTTGCTCAAGTATTCCAAATAGCCTTTTCCTACCTATCTCCAGTCTCCCTGGAGCCTTGGGAAACTCTAAACACTTCCACCCTACCGCTTGTTATTATCACTAGCTTTGTTCTAAAGAACCAAGCACCTACAGCCAAGTAAGCCATCATCTGACAAATGCATTAGCAGAAACCCGCTGAGGAAGGACTTCTCCTCAGCAAAGGGAGAGATCAGGGAAGCCCCACACCCCCAGATCTACCAACAGCACCCCACCCAGAACAGCTGCAACAGTGACTAGGGTCCTCTAGTTAATTTTATGTCAAGCTGCTTTACAGCAGTGTCAGCATGTTCTAAAGAGAAGGGCCTCATCCCACAAGTACCAACTGGGTATCATCTCAGGACAACTTGATGTCTTTCTATCCTCTGAGTCTAAAATGCTCATCACATTTGCGTGAAACCCTGGCACACCAACAATCAAAATAGCCTCAGTTCAAAAAGAAGCCTCCATAGCCTTGATATCACCAAACAGAGCAGACTTTTTCTAAGTAGGCATTACTGGGTGCTTCCCCATTGCCTCTTATCACTAACCTAATAGGCCTCTTTCAAATTACCCTGAGGCTTATTTTTGTTTTGATAGTTCAAGGTTTAAAAAGCCTAAATTCTCTAAAGAAATAGGCTAACATGGTTTTACACACACACACACACACACACACACACACACACACACAGAGCAAGCTTCGGATCATATGACATGAAAATAGAGCTAGCTGGTGGGCAATGGACCCACAGCAGGCACTTAAGGCGCCTGTCACTGGGTCTGGCTTCTGAGCACCTGTTTTGAATGGCACTTCCGTCCCCCCAGAACTCAATACTCTTCTTTATCTTTTAATTGGTTTCAGAGACTTGATGGTTTTCTAAATAGTTTCTGTGCCAATTTGGATTCAACAACGCACCAGTGATACCCAACATTGGAATCCAGCATGAGAGTGAGACAGGGTCCGGCTCCCCCAAACACCAGTGAAAGGTGTTGTTACACAAGCACGCCAACCACAGGACCAGTATGCTGGTTTGCAATTGTCCTGCCTTGTTTATCTAAACAGAAAAGCCAGACAGCAACAGATGAGACGGTGGTCATCCCACCCTGTTATTTGACAGGGACTGAGTCTGGTGAAGGGTCCAGCTGCCTGCCCAACTTCTGGACTAATTCACAATTAGCCTCTTAATTTAGTTCTGTGGAATCGTGGTTTGCTATTCTAAATGTCAGTTTAACAAACAAATCTGGGAAGAAAACTCTACTTTCAAGGATATCTGACCAAGTATCTTCCCAACTGTAGGCAGCAGGGTCATCAATAATTAGATATTTCCATGCAAATTCGTTCTTGCCATACATTAACTTCAAAATACTAAGAAAAATAAATCATCAGCCTGGTCTAAATAGAATATAAATGGTCCATCAAAGATGGGGTGTGAGGGTCCTTTCAGAGTCAGATGTCTGAGAAGGGCCAGGCACCCATGGCTCACACCTGTCATCCTAGCTGCTGAGGAGGCGGAGATCGGAGGACTATGGTTTGAAGCCAAACTGGGAAGAAAAGTCCTTGAGACTCTTCTGCAACTAACTAGCAAATAGCCAGACATGGAAGTGTGGCTCAAGAGGGAGAATGCCAACCTTGGGAGAAAAAGCCAAACTGAGTTCCTGAGTTCAAGCCCCAGTACTAGCGGGACACACACACATACCCGAGAAGTCCTGGCAAACACACACACACACACACACACACACACACACACACACACACACACACACACACCCCGAGAAGTCCTGGCAACCAAACACTTGGTAGTCCTTACCAGTGAACTTATCCTACAACTGTCCAGCCATGCTCCAAGGTGTTCTAGTCACTGTCCTCCCAGAAACCTCATCTTGCTTGTATACCCACCACTGAACACTGAAACCTTTAGTGCTTGGCAGCTATAGAAGGCTACAGACACAGTTCTGAGGTGTGTTTTCCCAGCATACAGTAACCGCTGAATGAAAGAAAGGAAGAAATGGAAAGTGTAAACTTAAACGTTATCAAAAGAAGAAAGCATGCACAATGTGCAGGCCAGGCAGGCCAGACTTCAGACCTACTCTGCCCAGCACATCATGGCCACTCTGCCTCTTATATCTTTGCCTTCTGTGTCTATTTAACAAGCACCAAGGGCTTCCTTTGGGCCAGAATGAGTCTCAGGCTTAGTTATCCTTACTTTATGGCAGGAGAAAGGGAAGCACAATGCAGTGAGAACTCCTGAACTAGCTAGCAAAGGGCAGAAGGCGATTTGACTCCGGCTGACTCTAGGATCACTGCATCACAGCTGCCTTTGGTGCAAACAAGGGAAGTCCCTTTGGGGTTTGTTTGTTTTTTAATGCCAATACTGAAGCTTAAACTCAGAGCTTGAGCATTAACTTCTAGCATTTTGACTCAATTTTCCTGGCTGTTAATTGGAAATAAAATCTCATTGGGCTTTTCTGCTTGGGCTGGCTTTGAACTGTGATCTTCAGATCTTACTTTTCTGAGTAGCTAGGGATGAGCCACCAGTACCCAGCAGGAAAGTCCTTCTACTGCAAACCCAGATAACTAACTGTAGAAACAGATTCTTGGATCACACTTAAGGAAACTGACACAAGAGATCTGGTCCTAGGAGCCCCCAAGATCGGCACTCTGCAGGACTTGGTCTTTACCATCCTCCCTGAAGGTCAAACCAACCTCCAGATGCCACTCTGTGGCTCTCAGGACCCTACTAAGGACTAAGGAGCCCTTGCCATTCCACATAGGGAGTTAAGTATACCCAAGATTCCTTTACTCTCCTTGGATAGCTAAAATTTCCACTATGAATCTGCAAGTGCCCACACGTGCTTATTTCCATTTAACCCCATACTCTATCAAGTTGCTTTCAGGAGCTCTATTCCCACAGCCCTTCTTCTCTAACTAGACTCATTATACAACCAATCCAACAAACCCTGAGCACCCCAATGTAGGACAAGGCAGCTTGTATTTCTGGTATTAACTTCAAAAGTCTGCCTTTAGGTCAAAACCCAAGTGTCATTAAAAATCACCATGAAAGGGCTGGGGATATAGCCTAGTGGCAAGAGTGCCTGCCTCGGATACACGAGGCCCTAGGTTCGATTCCCCAGCACCACATATACAGAAAATGGCCAGAAGCGGCGCTGTGGCTCAAGTGGCAGAGTGCTAGCCTTGAGCGGGAAGAAGCCAGGGACAGTGCTCAGGCCCTGAGTCCAAGGCCCAGGACTGGCCAAAAAAAAAAAAAAAAAAAAAAAATCACCATGAAAAATCCCTTTGCTGGGACCTAGGTCCTTAAACTCAAAGCCAAAACTGAATGAACTTCTTGTACACCTCTTTCCACCACAGCCATAGCTTCTTTCCCCAGAGACAACAGACACTTAGGTCTGAGCAGGGAAGGGCAAAGGGTTAAGTAAAGGGATGGTTCCCTCTCCTCCCATTCTGTCCCCTCAGCAGGGATCGCTGATTTCACAAGTTAAATTGAGTGTGTGATATGACTCTGCTCTATCTGCAAGTACATGGCAGGTGCTATCAGGCAAAGATGAGCCTAAGACCCTGCCCTCCCAGAACCTATTATCCTGTTGGGAAGAGATTAGATCACCCTCGAAGATGATGGACAACAGGTGAACGTCAGAGCTGTCAGGCACATGTGCGGCAGACAGTGAAGGGAAGAGGAATTGCAGGATGGGATGGGTCCCTGAGATCTGATTATATTCTTCCTTGAGATAATAGACTCTGCCCGGATCAGTGTTTCAGGCACACCTGGCCCTGTCATCTAAGCATTGACAGAATTTCTGCTTTGTGTCCACTGTCCCTACTGAAAATGCTGAAGAATTCATTAGCCACAATTAACATGCGAAGCCCAGGCCTTCAGGGAACCAAGCATCACAGTTCCAGAACTTTTTTTTTTTTTTTGGCCAGTCCTGGGCCTTGGACTCAGGGCCTGAGCACTGTCCCTGGCTTCCTTTTGCTCAAGGCTAGCACTCTGCCACTTGAGCCATAGCGCCACTTCTGGCCGTTTTCTGTATATGTGGTGCTGGGGAATCGAACCCAGGGCCTCGTGTATACGAGGCAAGCTCTCTTGCCACTAGGCCATATCCCCAGCCCCAGAACTTTTGATTACAAAGATTTAAACCCTTAGTATACTGTTAGGCTAAAATAGGCCATATTACTAAGAATGCAGAATAACTTTTTTTGTCCTATGATGTTTGCTGAAAAAGTATTTATACTACATAAATATGTTGACCCCCTTTTTTTCCAACCAAGTCATTACATTTAGAAAGTCTCACACAGGCCTGTGTTCAAATTAAACTTGTCTATTTCTGTTACACACACACACACAATCATGATGTTTCCTCTAAATCTCCTTGCACATTTTGGATTTATCTCTACTCTTGGGACTCAAGGTGACCCAACCATTCTGGGAAGATAGCCCGAGGCCACATGACATTCTAATAGAGAAAGAATGAAGGAAGCCAAGAACTTAGGTATACTTCCTGGACACAACTCCCGTCTCTGGCTAATGACAGTCTCACTGCACCAGGCTTTTAGAGAAGGAGAACCTAGAACTTGGTCCAGGGCCAGCTGGAGTAAGAGTCAATAGGAAGAGACTCTCCAGGCACCAATAGTCACATAGATAGTCCTGATCCATGTGGGAAACAGTATAATAAATCAACATGACATAGTTCATTTCTAAAACTGAACTACTTGCCAATTTCTGCAGGTCTGAAGGACGTTTTTGACTTTTCCTTTTAGAGATGGCATGAGTATGAGTCAGAAATACCATCTTCAAATCCAGATTCGGTTAAGATTCTGCTTTAGCAGCTGTGAGACTCTGTACAAGACATTTCACAACTTTCAACTCCAGTTTCTTCAACTGTAAATGGAGACCATGAGACTGGATCTCTATCTAGTTCAGAAAATATGGTTTGTTGGTTTTTGTTTTTTTGCCAGTCCTGGGGCTTGGACTCAGGACCTGAGCACTGTCCTTGGCTTCTTTTTGCTCAAGGCTAGCACTCTAACTCTTGAGCCACAGCGCCACTTCTGGCTTTTTCTGTTTACGTGGTGCTGAGGAATTGAACCCAAAGTTTCATGAATGCAAGGCAAGCACTCTACAGCTAAGCCATATTTCCAGCCCAGAAAATATGATTTTTAAAGGTAGAACATGACAAGTTTGAGTCAAACCAAGAGGAAAGAAATATCATAGTCAGAAAGTTAGGTCTTCTAGAAAACAATGGTAATGAGAGAGAAAGAGAGGAGAGGAGAAACAGAGACAAGATAGAGAGAGGTGCCCTTTAAAAGAAGAGGACTGGGAGCAATCCAAAATCTCCCCAGGTGAGGCTCACTGTGCATGATTTCCTCCTCCCAGATTCTACCCTGTGGTCATACATAGATTCATCTCTTCCCAGAAGAGCAGTGGGATGATTCATAGGATGGACATAACCAGTCACAACCACATAC
The DNA here is from genome assembly GCF_023159225.1 of Perognathus longimembris pacificus. Classification (NCBI taxonomy): domain Eukaryota; kingdom Metazoa; phylum Chordata; class Mammalia; order Rodentia; family Heteromyidae; genus Perognathus; species Perognathus longimembris. The sequence continues at coordinate 51,281,464 of NC_063164.1, forward strand.
CTTCAATCTCTGAGGATGATTCAATGCTACCTACCTAAGAGAAATTAAAGATCACAGGCATCCATCCACCTAATAATAATCTTACAGTCTTAGACTTCTTGAGCAGCCTAAAAAACCTTCATGAAATTTTGTTTCGGGGCTCTCAAACACAATATTATTCTGCCATAAAATCTTAAGAGTTAAAGGTATTAAGTATGTAGATGGCATTGTAGGAAATTTTAAAGAAAAATATATACTAAGTTTTCTGTAACAATGTGTTTATTTGCAATTCTCATATATCTTCTCCCTCACAGTCACTTGTTCAGTAAATCTGCCTCTATTATGAGTCTAATTAAGGCTAAGTTGCTTTGGATTTCAGAAACATGGCTGAGAGTGTAGGATATTAACCAAACAATAGCTTTTTGCTTTCTCTCAGGCAGACTTAGTATCACAAAATGTCTGCCATAACTGGCACACAGTAGGCCTACAGTTACTACTTTTACACTTATCACTATCAGCATCTACTACTTAGGCAGGTAGGCCCTGAGCAGTTCTTGTGTTCTTTTAATCTTCACAACAACCTGATCAAGTTGTAATATCTCAAAGAAACAAAGCTCAAAGTAAATGAACATTATTTATAATGGCCAAAAATGGAATGACTTTATTTCTCTCCCATCAATTCCCTGAAATATTCCTGCTTGGGAAACTGGACCAGAAGTCTCAAATCACTAGCTGTCATTTATATGCACATTCTTCTCTAGCAAAAGGCTGTGTGATATGGTTGGCAAAAGTATATGGATTCTCCAGGGAGGTCCAAAGTAGCTGTAATAGTCTAAGATAGAGTGGGGCAGAACTGGACACAAGCAACAGCCCCCTACAGTGTGGTTTCTACCCTGGGAATTTAGGGAAAAGTAGAGTCTCTTTGGGTGGGTCTCCTGCTTTATGAGCACCTAAGGACAGCATTTCTGGAAGGTGTGAGGAGACAATAGCATTCTTCTTCCTGCCCTTCAGAAGACCTGTGTCAGCTTTAAGACCACAAAAGCCCAACAGTAGTGACAAGTTTCAACAGGCATGTGGCTCACCTTGATGACAAGAGATTCCTGGCTAAAAGTACATTTTGCAAACTCCATCTGAGGATATTTCTTGCCTCAATATTTCCCCTTCACCATGTTTGCGTGGACAAGTATATCAAGGAAACCACCAGTCTGAGTGGTCTCTGGGGCAGAGAGAATGTCAGGGAGAATGCATTCCCTCTGCCTGCCCACAATCACTTCCTATGAGCAAGTTCCATCACTCCAATAGATACATACACACATAGTATTCTGAGACATTAAACATGACTCAAAAACTGAGTAACAGAATCCACCTCTCATTTCAGACTCACAAGTTAACAGTCCTGAGAAAAAGCAGGGTATAAACAGTTGGCCAGGCCTGCAAACTCAGACCACCTGCCTTGCCAATGCTTCACCTACCAGAAAAACCTGACATTAAGATTCAGTATCTACAAATTCCAAACTTGTTAGCGGAAATCAGGATTTCCTCCAGATCTAAAACTCTCACTGGCTTCTAAACAGTCTCTTATTAAATTGTGGCTGCACTTTGCTTTCTCTGGTCTGTTGGTCCTGGAAGGACCTAGGTTCAGCTAAGGGCCTGGGTGGGGGGTGGGAACCTTTTGTTGTTCAGAGTGGTTGTCCCTAGTAGCAAGGGATCAAGAATGCAGCCCCACAGCGATTAGGGCGACTAAGCTCCAGCATACTCTCTCCAGTCTAAAGAGTTCGGTCATGTGGGAACCAAACACTGTTTAAAGAGAAAAGGAGAGTCTCCACTTTCTCCTGGGAGGAGCGTTGATCTGCTGGGGGGGAGGGGGGCGATTGTCACTTCCGAACCTTGTTTGCTACATCCCAGCTCAGATCGGGCATTTCGCTTAAACCCCTGGCCAAGCCCAACCCAAGCAGGGGCCCCATGGGTCTCCGTGTGGTCCAAAGGTTAGGGGGCTGGGCAGGGGAAGGAGGGCAACAGGAACACCCCTACAGAAACTTGTTTTCTCAGCTGATCTAGTCCAGCTAACAGGTGCTTGGTTAAATCCATCCTTTAGGGGAAAAAAGCGGGCAAAAGAGCGTCCCCTACAAGGAGCGCCCAGCCATCAGGGGAAGTCACGCAGAACTCTTAGGAAAGTGGCTCTCCCAACTCCAGCGAGGAGACCCCAGGTTCCGTGGGCCTGGATCTTACTGGGACACCGCCCCAAGCAACCCCACAGCAGCCCGGCGCGGCCCCTCCATTCCACCCCAGCCAGAAACACACACGTGAGGCTGAGCAAAGCGTGCCACCTGCCGGGATCTCAGCACACAAGCCTGGGGGGGGGGGGGCGGGCGCGAGGGGGAGTTGGGAGCGAACGGGCAGAAAAGCACTTCGTTAAACAGCAACAAAAGTAAACTCTCTCCAGGAGAAGGTTGCACGCGAGAGGGCCGGTGCCCTGCGGAGCGCGCGAGTGTTGAGCGCCACTGGCCGGCGACCCCGACCCTGCTCCTCCTCTCTAGGCCAGCGGAGTCCCGGGCGGGGCCGGGCACAGCCGGGCACGCGGGGCGGGCGGGAACTCCGGGGCGCGCCCTCGCCCGGGCTCCCGCCGGTCCGACGTCCCGGTGGGGGGGGGGGGGGGCAGAGGGGAGGTGTGGGAAGAGTCGGGGAACTCACAGCCGCTTGTCCTCGGGCTGCAATTGCCAGTGCATGGCCAGCGAGAAGCCGAAGAGGCTGCCGGGCTCCCCAGATTTCCGGATCACATTGTCCTCGCGGGTGTCCAAGTTGAAGGCTGAGCCGAGCCGGGGCAAGAGCCCCGCCGACAGGTAGAGCAAGCACAGCTGCCCCGCGGCCGCCATGAGCGGGAGCTCAGGGAGAGGAGCCGGGACCTGCCGCGCCCGCGCTGCGCTCCGGGCTGCGTACGCCTCCGGGTCCGAGGCTGCAGGGCGCGCCTCGTACGGCCGGGGCCACCTTCGCCCCTTCTCGCCACAGCGCCCGGCCCCACCCCCCGGACGGGTCCCGCTCACAGCCCAGCCGCTCCGCCTCGCCCGCGGCTCCCGATAGCTGAATGAGCCCGTTGTTCTCTGGAGACTCACAGGCGTTTTATCAAGTGACGAGGCTGCCGGCCCCGCCCCGCCCCGCCCCGTCCCGCCCCTCCGGCCCTTCCTCGCGCGCTGTCCGGCCCGCCGCTCGCACCTTCCGCGGCCTCCCCCTCCAACGCGCGTCCACTTCTGCCCTTCCCACCGCTCCCTTCTCCCCCCACCCCCCACCGCCCTTGGCCTCGTCGGCCGCCCCGCACCTGTCGGGGAGACCCCGGGGCGACCCCCGGACCAAGCAGCCTCTCCCCGCGGCCTCTCGGGAGGGAAGCTCTTGGATTGCTGCCCTGCGGTGCGCGGAACCCGAAAGTCGTCTACTACCTGTCCGTAAAGAAAAGTGCAGGTACTGCCGCGGCCTGCTTGCCGGAAGCAGCCTGGGGCTTGCAGCTCAGGTGCGAGTTCTAGGCGGGCCTGTGGACTGCTTGACCTGTGCCCAACTCTTACAGGCGGGCACTGCATACTTTCTGGTTCCTCAAAGACCCTACGGTGGAAAAATGGTAACAGCGCACACCTTGATAATGCTGTACAATTCACTAAACGCAGCCATTACCTCATTTACTCCTAGTTCTCCTGTGAAATGCTTTTTTTCTTCAATAGATAAGAAAATGGAAGCCTAGCTTTGCCCCCAAGATCATCAGGGGATCTGTGGCCAGGTGATGAGGAGAGCTGATGGGAGAAGTCACACTAGAACCAGAAATTTAAATGTTGGTTTCCTATGGTACCAATGCTGGGAAGAAACCTCTTAGCAGTAAAAGAGAGCACTCAGGGGTGCATGCGTTGTCCCTTTTTCCTAGTCCCAAACTTCCTGGCCTAGCTAGTGGGAGAAACATCAGGCCAAAAGGCAACACAGTGGTTAAGAAGATATCTACCTACAGGGCATGAAGTAGAGCTTTCGTGAAGTGTTCGTCCTAGTGACAGCTTTATTTTGCTAGGATTTGTAGCTAGAATACAAAGAATTAACTCAGAGCTACTCAGAATTAGGAAGATAGTTGGGCCACAGTGGCTCATGCCAGTAATCCTAGCCACTCAAGAGGCTGAGATCTGAGGATTGCGGTTTGAAGCCGGCAGGGACAGGAAAATCTATACCTCCTACCCATTAGAGCGCTACAAGTGGAGCTGTGTCTCAAAGTGATAGAGCACTCTTCTTGAGCAAAAAGACTTAGGGACAGTGCCCAGAGCCCTGACGTCAAGCTGCACGACCAGCCCCCCTCCCCCCCCAAAAAGCAGAAAAAACTAGGAGAATTAAAAAATTACATTTTTATTTTTAGTAACTTGTGACATTTAGCATTTCCTTCCATTATGAATGCAGGCAACAAATTACAAGGGCAAGAGGATTAAGTGTCAATGGTTTAATCACCAGTAGAAGCCATAGTTTCTTTACAGGACAATACAGTTGCAAATGTCTCAAATTACAGTAGCTAATAGAGCTTCATCTACATGGTGTATAGTATATCAATAAAGAAGAATATGTACATTTATCACAATTTAAAAAACTTTTGCTGGTAAGATTCTATATAATTGGCTTCCTTTTAAAACTCATGTGTTTTAGCTTATGCATTCAAAATGTTCTGACAAGTGGTTCATGGTCTTCAGCAGTCTGCCAAAGGGATCCCATGGCATGAAAGGGTTAAAAAAGTGCTGGCCTGAAGGCGTCTGGAATGCACCCAGGGAGCTCTCTTTGGAATCCTGCATTGGAAATAGAAGCAGGATGCAGTCCCGGGAAAGAGATGGAGCAATGTGTGTTGGGGGGTGGGGAATGGTGGGGTGGGGGGGAAGGCATCCTTCTGCATAAGGAGAATTACTACCAAAAGAACAGCCAGAGGCACTCAGAAAAGCTGCATGAACAGCAAGGATCTCCACAGGTGGTAGCAGCTGCCAGAGTCAGTCCCTCCATAGTACCTTAGGAATTTGTACCACTTTCCCAACAATCAGTAACTGCAGGCAGATATCGTCCAAAGTTTAAATGCAGTAGATGATCTTGGAGAACACTCAAGGTTGAAAACCTCTTGGAAATAATCATCTAGTAAACTAGTGTGATTTCTTTCATGCAGGTTAGTCACCAGTTAGCCTTTCTTCTTTCATGGTAAACATGTGCTAATCCAGAGAGACAGGATCTACACTATTATGTTTGAGTATGAGCCTCACCAGAATCATTCTCAGCCAGTGACATGGCTGCTAAATACTTGTGAATTGGTTGGAAAAGCTGGTGCCCTGATTCCCCAAGAGCAACAGCCCACAACCTGACCACTTACCTAGGACTCACTAGGTTCTACATGAGTCCTAGTACTGTAATGGCTCCAAATGATTGGCATACAGCTGTTAATTATTCTAAACAACACATCTCTCTTGGTTTTGCAGGGCATTCATTGATTCTTCTTACATGTGTGAATGCTAGTGTTCTTCTTACTTGATTTCAAACACTGATTCTGCCCAATTGAAATTCTAAATCCCCAGGTGCCAGTGATGCAGACCTGTAATCCTAGCTACTCAAGAGGCTGAGATCTGAAGATCCTCGTTCAAAGCCAGCCCAGGCAGGAAAGTCTGTGAGACTCTTATCTCCAATTAACCACCAGAAAAGTGGAGCTATGGCTCAAAGTGGTAGAATACTAACCTTAAGTAGAAAAGCTTAAACCCTGTGTTCAAGCCTCATGACCCACAAAAAGAAAAAAAAAAGAAATTCTAAATATCACATATGGTGATACTAAACTGAAGGATGACTTGTCAAGGTGAAAGATGGGATAAAGAAAATAAAGATGAGCCCTGTGCTGGTGGCCCATGCCTGTAATCCTGGCTATTCAGGAGGCTGAGATCTGAGGGTCATGGTTCAAAGCTGATACAGGCAAGAAATCCCATGAGACTCTTATTTCCAATTAAGCACACAAATGGAAGTAGAGCTGTGGCTCAAGTGGTAGAACACTAGCCTTAAAAACAAAAGCTCAGGGACAGTGCCTAGGCCCTAACTTTAAGCCCCAGTACTGGCACCAAGAAAAAGAAGAAAGGAAGGACAGAAGGAAAGAGAGAGAGAGAGAGAGAGAGAAGAAAAATGAGAGATTAGTTGTTTTCTTTTTCCTTATGCCTTGGACATATCACAGATGAAAAACTTGTCAGCTATAAGCCTGCCTACCTTCCATATATCTCCTGCCTAGGATGCTGAACATACTTCAAGTTGAGTTAAACTCTGAGACTCTTAACACAAACTCTTTGAAGATTAAGATCTCTTCCTGGCTACCACAATCAAGTTTAGTGACTTGGTTATCATTTCCATGGTCAAATAGAGTTGAGTATTTTACAAAAGTGTTATGAAAGAGAACTTTAAAGGTCATTGGGGATTCACTATAGATATTTCTGTCTCTGAGGCTAAAGGAATGAAAGCAATTGAGATGGCTAAAATCAATGAGGTAAAACTATGAGGTACATAGTTTCAATAGAAAGATAAAGCTAAGACAAGGAAGATGCTCATCTGAAACCAAAGGAAGAGATATGGCTTGATTAAAAAAAAAAAAAAAGAAAGATGAAGATGTGCTAACAGTATGGGGATTGGGCTGTGTGTGTGTGTGTGTGTGTGTGTGTGTGTGTGTGTGTGTAATAAAATATACATGTTGCCAAAAGGGGTGCTGCAAATCCAGTCAACTAGCAAAACTGCCTCGTAAAAGGAAAAGATTCTAAGAAGATACTTACAAAATAAAAATTTTACATTAAAAGGCAATGAAGACTGAGATTATGAATGAGGTATTTGTTCAGATAAGAGCTCTGGAATTCTTATGTTTTACCAGTACCTTACTGGAAGAAAATTATGTTTGTTCAATATTGTATCTGGTAGGGGAACTAACAAATCAATATTGGTCCCCCATGGAAAACTGTGAAAAATTTATGTCATGCTTGATACAGTTTCCATCTCCTGGAATCTACTTTAGTCATTCTCAAGCCAGAATTTCTACTTAGGTACAGGCTTTAAAATTACATCTTTCATGGGCTATGCATTTGACTCATGTTATACATATAGTATTTGTGATCTAGATATCAGTAAAATTATTTCAAGTAGAGATTTTATTTTTCAACAGCAGATTTTGTTTGTTTGTTTCAGTAAAAGAGTTTTCCCACAACGTTTCTTAATTGTCTTTTGTATAAAGATTCCAGGGGCTTTCTCATTTACACTGAACCTGAGTAGTTTTAAAATAAGATATTTTATTGGCTCTAAATCACTACACATATGATAAAGGCAAACCTTCCTTTGGTTGAGATCAGATGAATCAAAACTGGCTTATTTTAACACCCCGATCTATTTTAAAGTAATTGCCTTAGAATATTTGGAATTCACTTACAATGAGCTCATTAAAATGTAGAGTACTTCAGTTTGTTTTGAGGGAATTTTTCTTAGCTAAGAAGCCACAGTTTGCTACCCAGAAATAAATTCAAACCTTGAGTGAATCAAGCTAAATTTAAAGTAAGCTCCCAAGGCTAGGAGAAAATCCTTACCTGGCAAGTTTGGTTTTGCATTCCAGCCATCATTAGAAACAAGCATGAAACTATATGTATCTCATGCCACACACAATGTAGTCTCCAAAGGCTAAATGGGGAGTGTGTATTTTTTCATTAATTTATTTAAGGGACAGAATACCTGAGAAAACAACTTAATGCAGGAAAGATTTGTTGTGGCTCATGGGTTCAGAGGTTTTAGCCCAAGGTTAACTGCCCCTTACCACTGCTTGTGGTAAGATACAGCATGGTACTGAAAGAGAATGGAGTGGCAGCTAGGAATCAGAGAGAGAGGAACAGAGAACATCCAGGTACAGGATGTAGCACCCAAGAACATACCTAAATGACCACTTCCTCAGGTAAGTGCCCTGCCCCCCATCCAATCACCTCTCAAAGATTGGAGCTACCATCTGGGAACTAAGCCTTCAACAAATGAGCCTTTTGTGGGGGACCTTTTATATCCAAACTCTAACATTTGCTTTCTATAAAAATATCCTCCTTAAGCCAGTTACTGTGGCTCACACCTGTAATTCTACAAGGCTGAGATCTGAGGATATTGGTCTGAAGCCAGTGTAGGCAGATAAGTCTGTGAGATTCTTATTTCCAATTAGCCTAGAAAAAGCTGGAAGTAGAGCATTAGCCTTGAGCAAAAAAGGTAAGGGACATTGCTCAGGCCCTAAGTACAAGCCCTAGTACCAGCACCAAAATAAAACAAAACAAAATGCTCTGAAAAAGGCAAAGCAACAATTAATTTTGAATTAAATCTTAAGCCAATGATCTCTAGAGAATGTATCAATTCAGGTGAAGACAAGCACTGAAGGAAAGTAGCTTAGTCTAATCCATTTATCCAGCTGAAGAATTGGAACAAATTACTTCACTAGGACTCAGTTTACTAAGTGGCCAGAATTCATTCTTGTGCACAACAGATTGTGACAAGGATTAAATGAATTTATGTGTGTGAAGTATATAGTACTCTTAAATATATGCTGAGTAAAATAATAGCTATGAAAATGAAGGAGCAGAAAGCCTACTAGAAAACAAAATAAGATTGTTCAGCTACTGAGAACCAACCATGGGGGATGGGATATTCAAATGAGGTTATTTGTGCCCAAATTCGCTTGCATAAATGGTCAAGATAACCATTCCTTCTGGTTATAGCTTGACAAATAGCCCTCATCATATCACTGATTCTTAGTGCCTGAGGGTTAGGTAGCATCTGGTTTGTGCTTGCTCTGGATAGCTTGCCAATGTTTGGAGAAACAACAAGGTAACTTAAACACAGCATCATAACTTCAGAAAAAACAAACAGCTAAGAGGACCAGCCTGCTCGTAGGGGCCTGATAACAGGATGAAGTGGAAGCAGAAGGACTTTTCTTTTTTTTATTTTTTATTTTTTTTTTGGCCAGTCCTGGGGCTTGGACTCTGGGCCTGAGCACTGTCCCTGGCTTCTTTTTGCTCAAGGCTAGCACTCTGCCACTTGAGCCACAGCGCCACTTCTGGCCATTTTCTGTATATGTGGTGCTGGGGAATCGAACCCAGGGCCTCATGTATATGAGGCAGGCACTCTTGCCACTAGGCCATATCCCCAGCCCCAGAAGGACTTTTCTAAATAGATTCTCATCTTCCTCTTTTCATGATCCATCCACTCCACCAGTGGAAAAGTTCATGGTGTAAACGTTCCAAAATCCCAGCCAACATAAAAACCACTATTAATTTTGTTTGGAGCTCTAGCTTACTGAATATATCTTTCTGCTAATATTAAAATGGCAATATGACTTAAAATAAATTGACAAAGTAGTCAAGAAAGCATGTGACTGGATAGGAAAATTATACCTTGAACTTGAAAATTTCTTCAAAATATTTGAATCTTGGAAGCAAGTCATTTGCATATAGATAATTAAGAGTACCTAATTATTATAAGTACTTAACAGATCTCTACTGGCATATTTAACAGAATATTTAAGAGCAAGCTGAACTCCAGTGGCTCACAACTGTAATCTTAGCTACTCAGGACATGGAAATCTGAAGATTGTAGTTCCAAGCCAGCCCAGCCTGAAAAGTACCTGAGACTCTTATCTCCAATTAATCAGCAAAAAAGCTGGAAATGGAGGTGTGGCAGAGTGGTAGAGAACCAGCCCTGAGTAGAAAAGGCTAAGGGAGAGTCCCCTGGCCCTGAGTTCAAGCCCCAGTGCTAACACCAGAAATAATATTTAAGAATAATGCAGTAGGGCTGGGAATATGGCCTAATGGTAAAGTGCTCGCCTTGTATACATGAAGCCCTGGGTTCAATTCCTCAGCACCACATATATAGAAAAAAGCCCGAAGTGGCGCTGTGGCTCAAGAGGTAGAGTGCTAGCCTTGAGCAAAAAGAAGCCAACGACAGTGCTCAGGCCCTGAGTCCACACCCCAGGACTGGCAACAAAAACAAAACAAATAAAAAAATAATGCAGTAAATTTTGCACTGTGATCTATATAGATAAATAACAAAGAAAAAAGTGGGAGAATACAAAAACTTGAACCACAGAATAGCTGAGAATGTCCCTATAACAATGGCTTTGCTGTCTCAGGTCACATGACCAAAAGTAAAAGGCCAAATGTTTCTGCATTATACAATGTATTTCTGGACTTCCCCGTTGACAACAAGAATGATCTCACTGCTGTTTTTCTATCACATCTCAAAAATCTATAGAAACCCTAAAATTGGTGTATCTTTATAAGGTAAAAGCCCTGTTCTTCAATTTATGTCTGGAGACACCAAAGCAGGGACTTTTCATTTAGACAGATGCCAGTTTGTCTGACCAAATTAAGATTCAGGATTTCCTGACTTCTGATCTCATAACCCAACCTACTCCCTCGGACCCACTCTTCAACCTTGGCAGGCAAATCGTCCACTGAGACCAAATTTCCTGCTTCTGAACAAGGAATTGTACCCGTTCAGAAAGTGTGATCTTCATCCAATGTGTTTTCTGGCAGGGAAAAGCCACCAGCAACAGTTTGTCAGTTAGGCTAGGATATTTGTGCATAAACACATGTTCCTTGCTCTTCCTGCTTCCAAAAGGGTGGGAGACTCAGAAGCCTAGCCAGGGGGATGCATGTCCTTACCCAGTCTCACAAATCGGAAGGACTCTCCTACGATGCAGAACTTCCACTCTGTTGCTTCAGAAGCTTAATCTGCCCAAAGTGGCCAACCCACCCTAGTTGCCTTTGGTTACAGAAACTGTTAGGTAAAGAAGGCCATATTTGTTGAAAAGGAGGTAAGAAAGTATGGGAGGGCCAGGCTCTGGTGGCTCAGGCCTGTAATCCTAGCTACTCAGAATGCTGAGATCTGAAAATCATGGTTCAAAGGCAGCCCAAGCCGGAAAAGCCAAGAAAATCTTATCTCTAATTAACCACCAGAAAACCTGAAGTGGAGCTGTGGCTCCCAGGGCTCCAAGTGGTAGAGCGCTAGCTAGCCTTGAGCAAAAGAGTTCAAGGATAGCACCCAGGCCCTGAGTTCAAGCCCCATAACCGATAAAAAGAAAAAAGAAAAAGAAAAAGAAAAAGAAAAACAGCATGGGAGAGAGGAAAACCATCACTTCTTTGATTTTGAAGGGCTTTTTGAATTTTCTATTTTACATTCTGTAAATAATTAAAGTTATACATACTTCTATAAAATACCCTTCATGTGCTGGCTGTAGCTAAGGATGTTGTTAGTGGTTATAGAGTCATCTGCTTGGCTTATTGTTGTTATTTATTTGTCTGTTTGTTAGGCAGGGTCCTGCTAAGTAGCCAAGGTTGACCTCAAACACATGATACTCTGACCTCAGCCTCCCAAGGACTGGGACTATCGGCATGGACTGTCATGCCTGGCCTCAATCTAAGTCAAAGGCAAAAAAATAAGTTTATACACACACATATATATATACATATACATATATATGTGTGTATATATATGTGCATATGTGTATGTGTGTTTGTATGTGTATGTATATTTGAGCTGGGTACTAGTGGCTCACACCTGTAATCCTAGATACTCAGGAGACTGAGATCTAAATATTGAAGTTTGAAGTCAGTCCAGGCAGGAAAGTCCTGATTTTTTTTATCTCTAATTAATCACCAAAAACTGGAAGTGGAGCTGTGGCTCAAGTGGCAGAGCACTAGCCTTGAGCATAAAAGCTTAGAGACAGTGCCTGATCCTTGAGTTCAAGCCCCAGGACTAGCACAAAAAAATAGGTGTGTGTGTGTGTGTGTGTGTGTGTGTGTGTGTGTGTGTGTGTATCGCATCATATCACAAACAAATCCATATATATGTACATATATATACATATATATATACATATATATGTATATATATGCTGGTAGCCCATGTTTATAATCCTCTCAGCAGACTCAGGCCTAGAGAATTGGGTTTTGAAAAATTGTCAAAATTCTTTCTCCTCCTCCTATTAACTAGCAAGTAAGCTAGACTGAAGCCGTGATTAAGTATGAGAGCACCATCTGTAAGCCAGAAAGTATAGTGAGAGTGACTTCTAAATCCTAATATTGGCACGTGTGCATGCGCGCACACACACACACACACACACACCATATATATGTATGTATATATGTATATATATTTCAAGTATTTTCAACAATACATGTATTTTGTAGTATATACATATATTTGCCATTTAAGATGAATATTCAAAGAAGAAAGTAACCATTAAGTAGATACCTATCCATCTGCTCAGGCTCACTGTCCTTAGATTAGACCAGCACTCTGTGCACCTCTCCTCTAAATCATATTGAGTGATGCTGGGATTTATCTGCTTGAATGGCTATCTGCTCCTAAGCTGCTAGTTCCTTCACAGTAGGAGCCATGCTGTAATCATTTGTGTATCTAGAGCCAAACATTGGGCTTTGAACATGAATGTTATTAAAAATATCTAATGCTTTTCATCAATCATTATTTTATGCCGGGACTTCTTTAAAGTTGAAAGGTTTTAAATTTATTTATTTTTGTTTGTGCTTAAAATGGAGCACACCCCACAGCACACCATATCCAAAGTGCATATGTTCCCTGCCCAGGTGAGTAATTCTCACAGAAAGGGAAAAGCTCCATACCAAGTTGGCCAATTATTAAGGCACTATTCAGGACAGATTCTCTAATGCTATAATCTTGCCAATAATTCAAAAATACCTAGGAAAAAAGTGAAAGTAGACTGCTTAATCTGGAGTGGAAATTCTTAGCACATAATTTGGAGGGGGGTAGTTAAAGGGAGAATGGGGGAGGAGGGGGTGTATTTGAGAAGAGATCAAATCCAGAAATCCTTTGAACAAAACAACAGGTTTCTGGAGAATTAAATTACCCAAATTAGAAAACGTATTTGTTTCACTCTTTGATGTGTTTTCCCAAAGTTCTCAAAAAACTGCCACACTCAGTGTGTCTCGTTGTTCTGAAACCAAGCAAAAAGAAGACAGGGAGATGAGAAGTAGGAAAGAAATGGCTCAGGGGATAGCCTCCTCTAACCACCCTCTCACTACCTACCCCAGCCAACAGTAAATAACTGCACCCTCCCCTCTCCCCACTCAGATTGCACTGGCCAGCTGGCAGAAAGCTCTGTGCCAGCAAGGCTTTCTTAGGGAAACATTCCTCAGAGAAGGCATGCATTGAATAGTAGGGCATCAAGGCTGAGGCCCATGAACTTGAAGAACACTGGAGACAGGACTTAGTATTGCAGTGAAAATTAAACATGGAAGGAAATTGGCTTCTGCTCACACCTGAAGTGCTAATAGGACAGGGTTCAAAGCCACAACCATTGTTCACCCAGAGTTCTGGAGACCTCTGTGGTGAGTGAGGGTCTAAGGTACCACTACCATGATGGCAGACCAGGAAACAAAAAAACAAAGACATCCAATGTGTTTAATACAAGCTCAATTATTTTGCATAAACATCAATTTTCTCTGTGATTTATTCAAGATTGGTGGTAAAATTTCCAGCTAAGAGTTACCACTTGAAAGCAGTATAATACTGCTCAGTAATATATTCTCTTTAATGCATCTTTCAAATGTTACTCAATATTATTAAGTACCCAGTGCGTATCAGTATTAAAAGCCATGTTGTGGGGAGAGAGACATCAATAAAACCAAATTTAAAACCAAGCCTGGTAAAGAATATAGCATCTTTGGAGTAAGGGATATGCCTTTTGTAGCAGGGATTTTGTCAAGTTACCTTGAAATGTTCTTCTTTTCCCCCTCCATAACTGAGTAAGATATATAATTGACATATACTACAGAATTCTTTTTCTCAGGTACAAGAAAGTGCTTGAGACAAGTTTAAGATATCTGAGTTTTGTGGGAGATATTTTTGTTCCTCTGAGAGGTAGCGTCTACTCCTCTTCATTTTTCTTTTGGGGCTTGAACTCAGGGCCTGAGAACTGTCCCTGAGATTCTTTTTGTCAAGGCTAGTCTATCACTTGTGCCCAATACCACTTCTGAGTAGTTAATTGGTGAGAAGAATCTCTAATTTGTCTGCCTCAGCTGGCTTCCAATCTTGAGTCTCAGATCTCAGCCTCCTGAATAGCTAGGATTATAAATGTGAGCCACCAGTGCCCAGCTCTACTCCCCTTCTTGAATCAAAATCGGTTTGGTGACTTTCTTGACCAATAGAAATCAGCAAATATGAAATTCTGGGGCTTTTAGTTTATTCCTGGGATCCTTGGGGGCACTTGCTCTTAGACATGAGCCACCATGTAAACAATCTGACTTCCATGGTAGAGTAGCCAAGAGAACAGGTAGACCCTGAGCCCCCGCCTTCCAGGTGGTCCTGCCAAGGTTATGGAAGTGAAGCTACCTTGGACTCTGAACCTGCTCAGCCACTAGCTAAAATCTACCCAGTAAACTCAGCTGACATGAAATGTTACAGAAGAATCACTCAGGCAAACCCTAGCTGAATCCCACAACACCCACAGAATTGTGCAGTATTCATAAAACGGGTATTGTTTCAAGTTCCTAGTTTTGGGATACTTTATGATGAAGAGTGGCTAAAACAGGTATGTTATAAAGTGCCCATATGGTACTCCTCTGATAGTGGGTATCAGCTTTTATTCAGTTGGACGCCTCCAATGCATTTTCACTGAGTAACTAAGTCTGCCCTACCAGGCTATAGTTAACAAAGTTATTGAATCATATGCTAAGAAATGAGATGAATGATTCTGCCTAAATGGTGACTAGACAAGCATTTTGAGAGTGATGATTTCATGACTCCATGACTAATAATGGACCTATGCATGTGCCGATGGAGTAAGTTTTATACACTTTCCACTGGCCTCTAGCTTGGAGTGGGGGTGGGGAAGAACCAGAGACAAAAGCAACCCTGTCTGTCATTGTGTGGCTGTCAGTAGCTTCCACAGCTCTGCACAGTATTCCCTGACCCAGTTTCTCTCTATTTTTAAGAGACTTTCCTAGTCCTTAGTCGCATCCGTGTTAAACATATCCAAGACCACGAAGGATTTTTCAAACAGTATTGCAGAGGTTCTAGTAAGCAGAGAGGCAAACCCTAAAATGTCATTTCAACACTGAGCCCAAGGATCTAGCACAAGCGAGGCTTTCCAAACACTTACATGATCCCTACCAGTCTCACAGCCTCCCTCTACACTGAAGATTTTGTGTGTTTTTCTCCCGTTTCCATCTCTGGTTTCTTTTTATGAAAAGGTTCATTGCCTATGTGCCATGAGCAGACAGGCTTATCGAATGAACTGTAAATCTAATCAGTTTGGCACAGGGGGTTCATGGGAGCCATGTAAACAATAGCTGGAGTTGTGTTAAGCTTCAGTGACTCCAACTGATTCTCAGTTTGGTTCATTTGTGCAGAACAGTTGGAGATACAAAGCCAAGCCCATTAATTTCCAAAGAGCAATTCTAACAGAGGAACGGAGCTGTCGATCCCCAGGAGGTTTTCAATCCAAGCTCCAACTACAGGATTTTATTTATGGCGTAGGTATGTCTCTGAGTTATTCAATTTCCTTCCACTTCCCCAATATTCTGTATTTCTAAGGGGAGACTGGCAACTCCTGTTGAAATTGGATTCCTGTGGTGAAATGAGCAGAGAACTTATCCAAATTCCTATGGCCCTATAATTGTGATCAAGTGTAGTCCTGGATTGCCTACCCAGGATTTTTTCTTCTTTTTCTAATGAAGAGCCCCAGGTTACCTCTGAAAAATGGACTTAATTACTTTCCATTCTCATTCTCATTTACATACATTTACAGGAACATTCAGTTTTGACTATGAATTCCACTGTCACGATTGTAAAGTTTAGGTAGCTGCAATATTGAAGTCACACTACTTTCCAATCTCCTAAATGACTCAAGCTTCGTTCGTTTCCAGATGGAAAAATGAATATTCACCACAGCTCCATTAGGAATGCCAATTTCCCATCACACCCTGGCAACTGGGCAATGCCATTATAATACTGTGCTAATTTAAGGCATTTTCTGGTCCTCAGTACCTTGTATTTACATACTAGCTGAAACTGCAAGTGGAAATGAATGGGGCTGATGATATTTGCCTTGTCCCAATTTTTCTGTGAGAAGAGAAAAGCACTTCTGCTTGAACGAAGCAGACGTGAAAACACTTCTCACTAATCAAAATGTTTACCACTGGTTTATAAGAGGCTGCCTGAGTAAAGGCAGTGAGTCTAATATGTATACTTAGGGAGAGGAATTTATTTAGCACATTCGGTGCTGGAAGCAAAACTTTTGCAGCCTAGTTCAAGATGACCACTGGCAATGCCACAGCCCGTTGTTTAATAAGCGTTTGGCAGTTCCTGATCTTGGATCTAAGAGTCATTCATGCTGTGTCTCTCCTGGCATAGACTCACTCATCAATACCCTAGTAACTTCAAGTCATTACAACCAGAAGTAGTGCAGGGGGAAATGCAAGAAATACTATAAGATTCAAAGGATTAACTTGTATAATATTGTATAATTTTTCATACTGCATTAAAGAAATTTTAATTGGAATATTTAAATCTCTACTATTCTGGAAGACTCAAAAATCAACTGCTCTCAATTTGGTCACATGTGAATATTCATAATAGGATATACACAGAATATTATGAAGATGACAGAAAATTAACCAATATGATAGCCAGTCTAATTTCTTTCTATAACGGCCACATAGATTAGCAGAAAGTAACACAGGATGCTAGGCATGATGGCCTCTACCTGTAATTCCAACACTTTGGAGGCTGAAACAGGAGGATTAAGAGAGACCAGCCTGAGGTAACATAGTAAGTTCCAGGCTAACTTTGGCTACATAGTGATATCCTGTGTGAGAGAGGGTGAGTGGGGGGGAGGGGTAGGAGACTCCTACTTTACATCCATGATTGTGAAATTCACAGAAACCCACCCCAAACTAGATGAGACATATTATTGGTATTCAACAACAAGGTAATCAATTATGGCAATAAAAACTAACACTTGTGGAATATTTACCTGCTAGATATTGTCCAAAACTTTCTACATTTTGAAACCCTTCTTTATAATCACCTTTGCAATAATTCTTCTTAGCGGTCCCATTTTCTTCATTGGAGAAGTAAGAACCATCAGAGACACGTCACACCCCTAAGAGATGTTGGGCCATACGCAGCTCTGCCCCTGAGCTAGCATGCAATTTGAAGAATGGTTGGCATGGTCCTAATGTCTTAGGCACTGTGGAGATAAGGAGAGACTTCCTACCTCTATCTCCCATCTCAGTGATGGAGTATGGAGGACACAAATCCAGGGAAAGCCTTGAGCACAGCATGTCTCTGAGTTCTTCCACTTCTATCCTGAAAAAATAGGTTCTGCCAACTGTAACTGACCTATTATTCTATGTACCTGCCTGAGTTTCTGTGTTCAAAGTCAGGCTTCTTGCATGGTTTTTGTTTGTTTGTTTGTTTTGTGGTAACGGAGAGGGACATAGAATCTAGGACTACTCATACTAGGCAAGTGCTCTAGTTCTGACCCACATTCCAGCTCTAAAGTCAGGCTTTAAAAAGATGGATTGGGAAAGAACTTTAAGTCTTGGTTTAGGGAACACTTTTAAAGGTCATAAAGCTTTTGTACTACAAGAGACCACAGAGATGACATAGGAAATTCAGTCTCCTTGTTGAATTGAGACTCACTTAAAGGATGAAGAGCAGACCAAGGCCCAGGCTGAAAGTCTTCCTCATTTCAATCTGGAACAGAAGCAGCATGTCCTGTTTCTCAACAGCCCAACACACTAGAACATACCAGGTTCTACAGTAGCATGCCATCATGGATGTATTGGCCCAGAGGCCATAGCATGGCTGAGCAATTTCATCTCTGGGGTGAGGTCTTTCCATGCCTATGTTCTGGCATCTTCATGCCACTGAGGCTGGATTTTCTGCTTTCATGGATGATCCCAGGGAATTACCATCACTACTACCTAGATATCATACAAAGGGTGATAATCTTCCCACTTTCTTTCATATTACTTTTCAATCCAGAGGTCTGGAGGACAGGAAAGGGAAAAAGCAGTCCTCCTGTGTGTAGAGAGAGGCTATACTCTGGGTTATGTTGGTCCCTCCTAATAATCAACCCAAATCAACTTATTCTAATAAGCCTTGAGTCACATTTACTTACGGCATGGGTGCAAACCTAGTTGCATTTTCAGTAAGTGAATGCAGTTATTCTAAAAAAAAAAAACACCCTGTGTTTTGTGAAAATCAAAGTTTTAAGTCACAATGAAACAAAGAAGCTTAGACAACTATATGAAACAGAAAGTGCTACTCCACCCCTCCTTCCCCGTTTGATACCACTCCCTTGAGATAATCATTGTTAACAGTTTAGTTTACATCCTCCCTTTTGTGCATGTAGGAACATGTTTATATGTGTCTGGCTTTCAAATTTTGACTAATGTTAAAAAGCTCCTTATTAGCAATAGTAAGACAAATTCTCCCTTCATAATATACCAAATTCTACTTTGGGGATCCTAGAAACAAAAACAATAACGTAAGTACAGGAGGAGAGCATATCTGATTTTGGCATGTCACCCCAAATGTACAAACAAGTCAAATCCAATCACTGAAAATCAGGACTCCAGTTCTTACTATAGTTACTACTAACAATGATGGAACTGAGTTAATGTTCTGATTCTATATAGCTGTGCTACACCAAAGCTTCAATCACGGGAAGGCTAGGGTTTAATACTGGCTGCTATCTTGTTTAACACTCAGAAGTGACTCTACTTGGCACAACTTCTGATGCTCTGGTCACAAATGATTTCTTCTGGTCATAACAGTAACTATGGATAGGTGATGTTTTCTTGGTATTTGGGGAGGTGGCTGTAACTTGGTCTGAGTTGAAGGAACATTCTCTCCAGTCTCTCTGTGACTAAGGCAAGTTCACGCCCAGATACCTGAGTTCTGTGCCTCCACATGTCGTAGCTGAGGCAAGGTAACCCCAGGCGCTACTTATCTGAAGGGCTCCCTAAGCTGCTGAGCATCTGGCAGCTGTCCAATGAGGGACAGCTGTATTTGTAGAAGACCAGTGGCTTCCCATGGTAAGCATCTATCCCCATGTGGACCAGTAATTAAAAGAGGATCATACCTTGCAAGCCGAGGGCTGGTTCCTGGTCTCAGATTATCAGTTTTCATCTAGTCCTCTGTATCAGGACAGGACACCCAGGTACAGGGTGTGTATTAAGCATAAATCCCAGAAGGAGCCGTGTGCCTTGAGGCATGATATACCAAGGCAGAAAAATAAAAATAAAGCTGAAATGATCCCTACCAAGTCAAAGACTGGGTGGTTTTAGTGATGACCCCTAGCTTTCCTTCTTGATTAGGCACAACTTTGACCTCTGATGTAAGTTTTATTTTCACTTTTCTGTGCCTCTTACCTCTAACTTTCCATCTTAAGTAGGAACAACTTTGACCTCTAAGTTTACTCATACTTTTCTGTGCGCCTGGAGTACTGTTGGCTGCCTCCACTCAGGAATCTGCAGAATGGGATATGCATTGTCTATCTCCAAAAGAGTATCAATTTGTTCCCACCAAAGATTGGTATCTGAAATACAGATCAAGTCACAAAGTCTCATTTGTAACAGTCGTAGAAGACTTCCTAATGTGTTATGCTATCCTGTACTAAAAAATAATAAAGAGATTGCTACTTGGAATAAAACCAAGGTAATGTTTCTAAAGCTTAGATGTACGCATTCTAAAAGAATTTCTAAAATTTGGGCTCTCCTTTGGATTGTGATCTAAGGAAAGCAATCTCAGAGTGTTCTGGATCATCCAGATGATCATCTTGAAGCCAAATGCTGTCTGGTGTTCATTATCTGCATCTGTGTTTCAAAGGGAACTGGTGCTAAACCTTCAATGCCACCCTGTACACAACTTTGTATACAAGACAACGTGTTAAATTGACTGGACAACCAACATCGTGAATCAATAGATAAAAGCTGAATTGTGAGCATTAAAAACAACAGCATGACAACAACAACAAAAAGAAGCCTCAAATAAATGGTTCATCATAGTCCAGATCAAAGAATCAAGTTACCAAGTGAAACAGAAAACAACCAAGCACATCTTCCTATTACTAAATCCAACTCTAGCAATTTACTTTCTATAGAATATTCTATATCACATTCTAAAAGTGCAGCTTATTAGAATTTTTCTGATCCTAAAATTTTTATAAGTCTTAATTATGAATTTTTATAACTTAAATTATAAAAATTTAATGGATACATTTAATATTTAAGTGTTAAAACTCTTTAAAAGTATATAGCTACTTTTGTGTTTATATTTAAATATTGTTGACTATAAAAAATAATTTGAGGGACTGGGAATGTGGCTTAGTAGTAGAGTGCTTGCCTAGCATACATGAAGCCCTGGGTTCGATTCCTCAGCACCATATAAACAGAAAAGGCCAGAAGTGGCACTGTGCCTTAAGTGGTAGAGTGCTAGCCTTCAGCAAAACGAAGCCAGGGGCAGTGCTCAGGCCCTAAGTTCAAGCCCCAGGACTGGCAAAAAAAAAAAAAGATAATTTGACTCATTGCTTGAACTAACTAGAAATTTTTCCATTAAAAGTAGTCTATAAATTTATCAAATTTGAGAAACATTGATGACATTAGCTAAGACTTAGTCTTATTAAATAGGAATTTCCTTTTCTTTTTTGTGTGCTATTTCTGGACTTTGAACTCGGTCTAAGTGCTATCCCTGAGCTTTTGTGCTCAAGGGTGGTGCTCTACCACTTAAAGCCACAGTTCCACTTCCGACTTTTTGGTAGTTAATTGGGGATAAGAGTTTCAAGAACTTTCCTACCCAGAATATGAACCATGATCCTCAGAACCCAGCCTTCTGAGGATTACAGGTGTGAGCCACCAGCACCTAGAGGAATTTTCATTCTTATGTTAGCCAGTATAAAGGAATTTTTCCAAAACCTCTCTCTCACTCTTGCTCTCTCAGTCTGTTCTCTTTCTTCCTCCCTTTTTAGCCCCCCCCCCCATCTCATATTCTCCTTTCCTCTCCCCATCCCTCTCTCTGTCTTGCCATATTGCCTGGCCTGGCTCTGAATTTCTGGGCTCAAGGAATCCTCCTGCCTCAGCCTCTCAAGTTAGCTAGAACTAGAAAGCATATCCAGCGTGACTCCTCAGGAACTTTCAACCTGAGATCAAAGCTACTATATTTTCCTAACGTTATTAAACACTTCTTTTTTTAGATCCACATTTTTCGTATATTAATCTACTCTTCCATCAAACACTAAAAACCTTTGATGTATTTCCTAGGTTACTATGGAGCTTTTAAGAATGGCTTCCTACTAATCTGTTCATTAATACTACCATGCTGTTCTAATTGTAATTGTTTCATGGTTCATTTTGAAACTTGAGAAGTTGTACTTAGGATCATTATACTTAGGATTTTTCTTGGTACTCATATAGGGGCTTTTAAAAAATGCACATTAGAATATTTTTGCCAAGTTCCTACTCAAATCGTACTGGCATATTTACTAATATATTTATTAGAGCTTAGTTTAAGGGATTGACTTAATAATATTGTTCCTTTATGGGCAATGATACAGTAGTATAGCATATATAGTATATTTCATGTATTCAAATTATTTTTTATGGTTTATATTCTCTTTCACATTTCTCAAAATGAAACAAGTGACAAAATATACTAACAAACTATCAGGGGTATTTTTCCTACATTTAAAAAAAGTCCTGTGTGTCTTTAAGTCTGTTTGGGTTGCTCAAAAATACTACAAATCATGTGACTTATAAACAACACCAATTTATTTCTTCATTCCAGAAGCCAGAAATTTCAAGATGAAGGTACCAGCTGATTCAATGTCTGGTTAAGCTCTGTCCTCATGGATAGCACCTTCTTGCTGTATCCACATGGAGCAAAGAAGCTAGTGGGCTCTCGGGGATTTCTTTTATAAGAGCACTAATCCCACTCATGACCCCAAGCTCTGTTCCTCTAGCACTATGGAATTGGGGGTTCCATTTCATTTTGTGAGTTTGGGGGGAGGAGACACATTCAGACCATAGCACAAATATATCTTAATGCTGTGCATGTGGATACAACAGTATTGATTACATAATTATTCTTTTAACTGCTCCCTCTGAATTCTTATTCATTCTGATCAGGCACTTCCAATTCTTTTCATTAATGGCAGATGCCTTTTTTTTTTTTTAATCCCCTGGAGATTCTGGGGTTTGAATTTTGATCAAACCCTTTTGCTAAATGAGCACTCTACTGTTGATCCATGCCTCCAGCCTGGCTTTTTGCTTGCTATTTTTAAAAATAGGGTCTCACTTCCTGATCAGGTGCCAATCTAGACATAATCCACCTATATTAGGCTTCCAAGTAGCTAGGATAAAAGCTCTTCATTGAGAAGAGGTTTTTAGAACTTTTTTCTTCCCTAGGCTGGCTTTAAGCTACCATTCCAGAAACCTTAGCCTTCCAAATAACTACATTGTTTAATCCT
Source organism: Perognathus longimembris pacificus (assembly GCF_023159225.1). Taxonomy (NCBI): domain Eukaryota; kingdom Metazoa; phylum Chordata; class Mammalia; order Rodentia; family Heteromyidae; genus Perognathus; species Perognathus longimembris. The sequence continues at coordinate 51,303,983 of NC_063164.1, forward strand.
TAATCTTTCTTATTCTAATCTTGCTTATTTTGGTGATGACACTTGTATTTGATTCCTTGATGTAGTGTCTATTGTAATAGAAGTTTTTTTTAATAGAAGTTTTTTGAAGATATGATTTTATTAATAAAATTGATACTCCAAGGTGAGGTATCCTGCTTATTTCCCAAGACACTAATCCTAATTTATCACACACCGTTGTTCAGTTATTTTCCTTTAGTCTTCAGACTGTCTTCTAATCTTAAAATAAAGATTATTTTATCTCCTTTAAATATTTGCATCTCAGAAAATAAATACTTTGTTACAGAATAGCAATGTAAAAGGTTCTTAAGCCTTTGCCGCATTTTGTTTAATCAGATCCCTTATACCAACTTTTAATTTAGTGATAACGTTGACTAATAACACACCTTTGCCTGTTTCCAAACTGTGATAGGTTAGAAGCAAAAACTGGGTTGCTAAGTCTTCTGTGCTTGGGCCATGGCAGACTCTGGGTTTTGAGCAGCAGAATGTTGGCATTTTTGTTCTGCTTTGCTCACTGCTTTGGCCCAAGGAAATGAATTGGATGAGTGCCCTTCTTTTTTCTTCAGAGATGCCATAGATTAATTTTAAAGACTTTCTTTCATCTACATAACAGAACGAGTTCAGATTGCCTTTTAAGCCATTATCTGCACTTAAGAACTTTGTGCTGGAAGTCATACCAGTTATACAAAAGGGGTCTGTTAGGAGCACAGAACAATGAGTGTTTGACATTTTTCTCCTTCGGCCTCCAGAAAAGAAGCAAAGCGACTATTTTCTTGCATTTATGTATTTCATAAAAGAATGTGGGGTTATATTTATATGCCAGAAAACTTGATGGAAATGACAAAAGGGCGGTACATGTTCAAGGGGGACACTCATTAGTACCTCATTCATGCTGGGTGGCTCTAAGCAATGAGGCAGCTGATTATTCCACGTGCAAATCCGTTTATATGTAAGGAAAATAGGAGCAGAGCTTACCTACAATAAAACTCAGCCTCACTTTGTGGGCGGGGGTGGGGGGCAATATTAAAGAGTGAGTAACACACACCAACTTTGGGCTGAAATGAGGCAATGCACACAATTTTTTTTTAAACTTCTTTTGCTTTTTCATGTAAGTGCTTCTTGGTTACTTATTTTTTCTCCATCCATTTCCCCTCTTGAGTTCATTGATTTTGTGTGAGCCTGTGTGTGCACACATTCCTGGAATATAAATTGCTTTAATTAAAAACCACCTGAGCCAGAGACTCACCCTGGCTCAGGAAATCTAGTGCTTTAGCTTAGCAGGGTGAAGATTTAGTGGAAAAGGTTTTCATGTCCTCGTTGCCCTTCTAGAAGAGATGTGGTTTTTCTTTTTTTCCCCCTCTCAGGGCAATTTCTTCTTTGAACCCAACGTGAAAACACATTAGTGCTCTTTTCGGAACAAAGAAATATACATAGGAAATAAAGACATTGTTTTATCAGAGCCCCATCTTCTGCTCTGACGTAAGCTGGCTGGGAATAAAAGTATCTCCTTCCGAGAGGAAAGTGGCTCAAATCTGGTTTCTCAGTTCTTAAAATCCTGCTAAATTCTATTGAATTATAAAGGAATAGAAACACACGTTCCTGTTTTCTCCTTGTGGGAGCTCATCGTAGTCTTCCCTACTTCCCAACATGGGCTGCAAGTACTGGCCAGCTATTCAGAGAGTAAGAATGGCACATTTGGTGACCAGGGAGGGCTGAGCCTGGGCTGTTTATCTGCACTGCCCATGACCATATTAACCAGATGCATTGAAGCCAATTTTGCCTCAGTGTGAGAGGAGAAGCACTGCTCTTAGAATCTGGGTTGCCAAAGAGCAGCTGAATCAAGAACCTGTCTTACAGCCTGTCTTTTGTATGCACTGCTTCCAAAAGCAGGTTGCAAGGGCAGCCCAGCTGAAACTTCTGTCTCCATCATGTCCTGTGACATGTGGCATGCTGTGGTGGCCCTCAGCTTGTCACTGCATGAACCTAAGAAGTTAGCACCAAATGATCTCTCTCTCCTCACAGGTTCAATGGCAGGTTTGCAGTGCCAAGCCCTATCCTGTCTATCGTGTGGAATATCTCCTTCCAGGGCTCTCTTGGCTTCTAGATTCTCTATTTTGAATCCTTTTCTGACTCTTTACCTAGCAGTGTGGTCCTGATGTGGTCCTATCCTCACTCTTGGACCCCATTTTCATCCCCACTCACTTGCACTCACCTGCAAGTCTTGGAATTCCAGTCAAAGTATGGGACCTGCCGTCCTCCCTCAACCAGTGCATAATAAAGACACCGCCCAGGGTACAATAGGACCCTTGGGATGTCCAGGATGTCCAGGTTGTGCTCATTGCTCTTGATTTAATCTTCCTAATTCTGACAGTCTAGTATAGGAAGAGCTTGAAAGAACATTCAGATCGAGTTCACACCAGACTAACCAAGCACTTTGAGCGATAGAAACAAAAGGGGTATAGTAACCTGCCACTTAAAACATTTTAGTTGAACAGATCTACACATTTTTCTATCCCTATTTAGTAACTACTGTATAAACCAGACATTGGACTAGATTTCAGATAACAGAAATGAATAAAGACACAGAGTCATTTTCCAGAAAGAACTTCACAATGTAATAAGGGAAATGAGACATTTACATATGGCAATATGTACACAAACAGATGGGTGTGTTCTCAGATGAGCAGGGATCTGAGGTATTGCTTAGAAGATGCTGGGTAGAGGGGTGAGTTATGCTTCAAATACTTGCCAAAGGTTTTTTGTTCTGTTTTGTTTTGGTTTTTTTTTTGCCAGTCCTGGGGCTTGGACTCAGGGCCTGAGCACCGTCCCTAGCTTCTTTATGCTCAAGGCTACGGGGCCTGAGCACTGTCTCTGGCTTCTTTTTGCTCAAGGCCACTTGAGCCACAGGGCCACTTCTGGCCGTATTCTATATATGTGGTGCTGGGGAATTGAACCCAGGGCTTCATGTATACTAGACAAGCACTCTTGCCACTAGGCCATATCCCCAGCCCTTGCCAAAGGTTTTCTAAGCTTCTAGAACAAAGTTGACAGACAGTCTCCTGCTGGGCAGCAGTGCCTCATGATTGTAATCCTCACTACTCAGGAGGCTAAAATCTGAAGATTGTGGTTAATGTTAGCCTGTGAGACTCATCTCCAATTAGTCAGTAAAATGCCAGAAAGGAGCTATGGCTCAAATGGTAGAGTGCCAGCCATGCACAGAAAAACCTAAGGGACAGTGTTCAGGTCCTGAGTTCAAGCCCCAGGACCTGCACACACACACACACACACACACACACACACACACACACACACACACACACGAAGTGAAAAGCAAGTATGATGAACGTGGTGTGGCAGTGTAGGAGGACAGCAGGCACTTGAAGACTAGACCCGCCCACAGATCACTCCATTCTCCCGTGATGGACCTCCCTTCCTGCTAGGAGCCCTGGCTGTGCAGGGCAGGTGAAGCTGATCTTTCCTGCTTGTCCTCTGACACAGGTATGGGGATAACACAGATCTGAATGAGGTCTGCCACTCTCTTTGGCCCCATGACACATTCACAAGTGAGCACATGACTGGGATTCCGTCAGTCAGTTGCTCCCAGGACTTCCCTGTAGTTAACATGAAGACACTCTTCCTCACCAGGAACTGTTAAGCAGGTCGCCTAAGAGCCCCAGGATACTTGAACCTATCCTTCATACATGAGAGAAGAGGTCTTTTTCTATCATTTTAATCCTGGGAGCTGTTAGCCACCCCGAACTTTTCTATTACTTAAGCTGAGATTTTATTTACTCTGTATTAAAGTAATTATCTTCGTTTTTTATATTTTCGGTACCCCTTTCCATTTTGACTGAGTCAACAGAGTTTGACAATACTAGGATACAATCCTATTGTATTCTATTCCCTTGGATTGTTGTTGTTGCTTTCTTTTTGTGCCTTAACAGGGGCTCCAACTCAGGGCTTCACATTCTTGCTTAGCTTTTTCACTCATTGCCGGTACTCTATCATTTGAGCTTCACCTCCAGTCTAACATTTCACTGGTTAATTGGAGATAGACTTTTGTGGACTTTTCCTGTCCAGGCTGACCTTGAACCATGATCCTCAGATATCCACCTCTAGAGTATCTAGATTTACGGCATGAACCACCAATATCCTGCTCTCATTCTTATTTTCTGTTTAAATCAATTTGAGTTGGATTTTATCCAAAGGCCCTTGTTAATTCCATAAAACTTTCATCCACTAAAATAATGGCGTCAAATGACAGATGGTTTACCAAGTTACTAAGGAATTTCCTCAACGACTAGGCTCTAGGTGTAACAGAACTCTCTCACAAATGGAACTATAAAGCACTTGGGTTCTGACTTATTAGATAATCTCTGGTACAAAAAGTTCATGCCTGAGCTGGGAATGTGGCCTAGTGGCAGAGTGCTTGCCTAGCATGCATAAAGCCCTGGCTTCAATTCCTCAGTACCACATAAACAGAAAAAGCCAGAAGTGGAGCTATAACTCAAGTGGTAAAGCACTAGCCTTGAGCAAAAGAATCTCAGGGATAGTGCTCAGGCCCTGAGTTCAAGCCAAGGACTGACCAAAAAAAAAAAAAAAATTCATGGCAACATAATAATAAACACTGTAAAAAGGTGTCTCCAGAAATATTTCGAATGTGCCAGACACACTGACTAATTTTTTATTCATGCTATAAAAATTTATTGAATAAGCCCAAGCCAAGCATGGTGCTTGGTGCTAGGTAGAAAGGGTGAAAACAACATCCTTGCATAGAAACTTACAGGTCTACGGGAGGTAGCACATGACCCAATATGCTAGTCCAAACAGTTATCCTTTCAGGTGATCCAAGGTACTGAGGGAGCTCAAAGGCGGGCTGCCGAATGAGAGGAAAGAACAATTCTTCCAGGTAGTGAATAGAACCACAGACACGCTCACCTTCCACGTTCCACAATAGCATTGAGATTCCCTCAAGCTTCGGACATTTCCACACTTGAGTGATAGAAAGACATCCTGCCCTCATTGGGTTTCAGTGAACCAGACACTGTCACAGTTGCCTAATGTTGTCAAACTCTGTTGACTCAGTCAAAATGGAAAGGGGTACCAAAACATCAAAAAGCAAAATAATTCTTTTAATACATAAAATATGGAGCAAACACAATTTTAGATGAGGACAGGGATAGATCCAACCCAGTAATTGTGTGACTCACCATCACTTGCCTCACCCTCATTGGGAGCCTGCTTCCAGGCCACATAAAGTGGCTTTATGTACTTTATAAGGCTTGCTATCTCTTGTTTGTCCTTGTGTCCATAAATAGCAAAAAAAATGGCCCTTCAAATTGGAATGACTCTTGTACTTTGCCTTTATGTGGGGACACCAAGGGTAGTATGAGGCCAGAAACTATGTCTAATCCCTTTAGTGGGAGAAGGAGATCTGTAGAAACCCATGGTGCCCAATAGAGACTTGGAGGGAGTTGGAAAGCTAGCTGGATGTCCTCACTGTCTTACTATTATGTGAGTGTTTGCTCCCTCCCAAACTCATGCCACCAGAACCATATTAAGAGACGGGCAGTGGGGGCTGGGAATATGGCCTAGTGGTAAAGTGCTCGCCTCACATGAAGCCCTGGGTTCTATTCCTCAGCACCACCTATATAGAAAAAGCAGGAAGTGGTGCTGTGGCTCAAGTGGTAGAGTGCTAGCCTTGAGCAAAAAGAAGCCAGGGACAGTGCTCAGGCCCTGAGTCCATGCCCCAGGACTGGCAACAAAAACAAAACAAGAGACGGGCAGTGAGAGTTTCGCCCTCATGATTGGACTGATGCCATATCATGAGAGTGGGCTCTTCATAAAATGCTGTTATCATAGGAGTGGGCCCCCTTTTCTGTTGCTCTTTCCCACCATGCTGAATCTTTTGCCATGGATGAAGCATCCAGACACCCTTGCTGTACCCAGCTCCCCAATCTTAGACTTCTCAGTCACTGGAGCTGTGAACCAATACATTTCTGTTCATTATAAATTAAGCAGTCTGCGGTATTCCTTTACAGGAACACAAACAGACTGAGACATCTTCACGTCTTGTCCTTTTCTTCAAGCCCCACTTTAGAGAAGTGTTTAGGGCCCTGCATCACAGCTAATCATCCTCATCAAGTTTTGTACAAAGGAAATGGAATGAGATAGAGTGAAAAGGACAGCCAATGGCTACCAAACTCAGTCAGATCTCTGAAGAGAGATTGGGCAAAATAACATTCTGATCCTGAGCCACTGATTTTTTTTTTCAGTGAGAATATAAAATGCTAACATTCATATACCATGGGCCATGCCACATGTACATGGTATCTCACTTACATGCACAGTTTTGTTTCAAATAACACATCAAAGAAAGCTAAATGGAATACATATGTGTATATGTATATATTCTACTTACTAAGAGATTCATTTTTCCATTCATTTAATAAATACTTGTGGGTGGATAATAGATATGTATGCTTTCCCCTTCTATATATTTAAAACATCGTAGGATTACTTTATCTGAGAGTCTTATTTTCAAGACAGAAAAATGATTTAACCAGTAATTTGATTATACTGACAACTATATATACTGACACATTTATATACTATATATAAAGCTATATAACTATATAATTATACATGTAATATATATTATATAACATATTATATATATATAGACACATTTATCTAGATTGGTTAAATGTGCTCAGAACACTTACAGTAGCCTACAATTGGGCAAAATCATCTTACACAAAGCCTATTTTATGATCAAGTATTGAATATTCCATGTAACATTGAATAATATTTGAAAGGCAAAAATATTATGGCTGTATGGGTATACTTTCATACCATTATAAAGTTGAAAAGCAACTTGCTTTATTATAATGGTGAGGAGTATTTTTAGACTATCCATAGAAAGATCTGCAACCAAGCATGAAAGAAACTGGGAGGATGGTATTTGAAACCTTATCAGGAAGTGTGAATTATCACACTCTTGGAGATATCCTTCTTGCTCTGCTACCCTAATATGCATGCATGCCTGCAAGATCTAGGGAGTCAGATGGTGAAATCAATCATTGAGGCATCAGATTTCAGAGCCAGCTGGGAAGAAATGGCTGGATTCCACCTGTGGAATGAATGGCCTGGGAGGGGAGCTCTGGCCAGACATGTTTTGCCATTTGCCTCTTTCTCTTTTAGCCTATACAGCAAATAGTTGCTGACTCTTTTGGCCCATTCCTGCCCCAATGCTCATGTCTTTACCAGGTGTGATGGGAGAAAACATCTCTGGGTTCCACTGAGCTGAGTGAGGGAAGATGGAGGGAAGAAAGGAGAACCAGCACAACAGAAATTCTTTTTTTTTTTTTTTCAAATTTTTATTATCAAACTGATGTACAGAGAGGTTACAGTTTCATACGTTAGGCATTGGATACATTTCTTGTACTGTTTGTTACCTTGTCCCTCATACCCCCCTCCCACAACAGAAATTCTTAAAGGGCTAGAAAAAGGAATCTCCCTAAGCCAAAGAGATTTAATATTCAAAGGCTGTATTGTAGAGGCAACAATTTCTTCCCTATTAGCCTTTTATTTGTGCAAGAAATCTCCATGAAATAAAAGAAATTAACATCCATGTAGACTCAACTCACGTGAAACTTGCCCCCTGCCCTTCTTTCCAATAATTGTAATTAGTTTTCCACACATGTGTTATTTGAAGGTTACTGACCTTTGTGCCTAGCATTAGCAATGAAAATTTGGTGAATTGTAAAAATGTTGTTAGAATGGACTGTAGATAGATATCCAGCCATTAGAAATCCAAGGCCTAGACAATTTAACTGAATGTGTCCAAGCCTATGAAGCAAGTTAATGTCAGAATAAGTGCTTAAAGATTGCAGCCAAGCACTGGGCTTCTGAAAGAGGGTTTGTTGACAGAAGGTATCTTATATATGCTATTGTTCTTATCCATGCAAAAATAACAAAGAATGAGTATTTATGTTTGCAAAAATCTTCCACATTAATGAGTTTTCAGTTAGGGTTTTTCCTTAGCAAGCTACATGTCAGTTTGGTCATCAGCTCAAGCCCCATGCTTCAGATTCTTTGAGCTCATGGAATGCGTCCTGCAGCTCGCATCAGGCCTCTGTACCCACTCTCCAAGGATTCCTCCCTATCTACCCATTCATCCCCACGCCCTCACCCCATGCACTGGATGATTCGCCTGGAGGCCCCCTCCCGCAGGTCTCCTGAGGGAAGGGGAGAGGATACCACCCAGAGAGCACCAGGAGGTGCTGCCAACTCCACCACATCTGCTCCCAGGCCTTGGCAGACACTATCACTGGAATTTAGCAAGAAGGCTGAGGGATAATTACTATTGCTCTGGGGTTGACAGCTGTTATGGACTTGGGAGGGAGTGTCAGTTTTCCACCAGCAACTGCGTTTCTGAGAAAAGAGACTGAACTTGGAGGAAAAAAAAAAAGAGTGAGCAGCTATTTCTATTTCAAGAGGACAAGCTGTTAAACCTGAAGTGGCAAGAGAGCTCACAAACTCCTTGATCCTCCCACTTCTGGCACCTTCCATCCACTCGTGATTGAAAAGTGAGTCTAAACTACAAAATAAGCACTTGACCAACCTTTCTTTCCTCTCTTCCAAAACACTCGCTGGGAACTAAGTCAACTGCCCTAGGGTGTTGTTCTAATTAAAGAAATTGGGGAGAGTTAGATCTGTTTGGAGCCCCTCCCCCAGTAGGAAAAAACAACTCTGATTGCTCCCCATGGACAAGTGACCATTCCTTGGTCTACACTGGGATACATCACTGGTCCAATTTGGTTCCTGATTGTTTCTACCCTTGGGAGGGGCACTGGGGAGACTAAAGTAGAACCTTGCTACTCCCAGTGATGTTCATAGATCAACAATTTGGTCATCACCTCAAAGCTTGTTAAGATAGCAATTCTGGTAAGTCAGGCATGATGGCCCTGGCCTGTAATCCCAGCATTCAGGAGGAGAAGGAAACAGGAAGATTGCCAATTGGAGGCCAGCTTCTGACCCACTCTTGTATATGCTTGGATACCCATGACTCACTTGGAGAGGTCAGCAAATGCATATAGTGGCTGATGCTTTGGAAAAAATGAAGGAGGCCTTAGACACCATTCCTGCCCTTAAGGAGCATATAATACAGAGCACGAATGAATTCCTCAGCAACAAAGCAAGACAGGGCACTGCACATCATTCAGATATGGCATCGCATGGCACAGGGTTTAAGGAGCAGATCAGTAGTTGAAGGCTGACCATTGACCTCTACTCCATTTCAGATCCTTTGGGTGTAGATCCTCCTTGAAGACTGTCCCACTGTCTAGCTTATCTGCCTTTTCTCCTAGACCAGTGGTGTCTGACCAGTGGTGTCCTAGACCCTTTCAGTGGCTGCTGAGGGACACTCCACTTGAATGAGCTTCATTTATCTTGCCTCCATTTTGGCATTACATTGGAACCACCTGAGGACCTTTAAAACTGATCTATGCCCAAGTCCTATCCTGGACTCAGCAAATCAAAGTCTCTAGCATCAGACTATAGTGGGAAACCAGGTTGGGAATCACTGGTTTCAGCAATAAAGGATAACTTACACACTCATGGAAAAAAGTACTAGAAGGGTCAGGCAGAGTTGCCCTTAGGAACAACTAGAACAAGGACAGTGAACACAGTTAACCTCCTCTCTGTTCCTCTATCTCTCTCACCTGTCTGGGCAATGTAGAGCAATCTACTTGTGAGAAAGGCATCATTGATAGCAGTGGTTCTAGCTCACACTTTGACAACTTGAGAAAAGAGAGCTTTCCTTCTCTCTGCTGTTTTGAACCCTCCTCCTACTAGAAAAAAGGGCAAAAAATGTCTGATTGCTTTTCATGGGCAAATGACCACCCCATGTTTCACACTGAGATATTATCATTCATCTAATACAGTTTGTGATTACTTTTTTTTTTCCTGGTGAGGGGTACAGGGAAGACTAAAGTAGAGCCTTGCTTCTCAGTGTGGTTCAGGGACCAACAATTTTCCTTCACCTAGGATCTTGTTTAAAATGAAAGTGCTTAGCTGGGTATAGGGACTCAAGCATGTAACCCTAACTATTTGGGATGTGGAGATTCAGGGATAGAGGTTCAAGATCAGCCCAGATATTAAAAGATAAAGTCACCAGACTCTATCTCAACCAATGACTGCATGTCATGACACACACCTGTTATCCCAGCTATGGTGGAAGCATAGTGGTTAGGCATAGTGGTGTGGGCCTGTCATTCCCAGCAGCAAAGGAAGCACAATTCCGGGGGGGGGGGTGTCACAGCTCACATCTGCCAGGGCATGAATTAAAACTCAACCTTGAAATTAACCAAAGCAAATAAGGTCTGTGGGCATGGCTTCATTGGTAGAGTATCTACCTTTCAAGTACAAAGCCTTGAGTTCAAGCCCCAGGAACTCCCCTCCCCCCAGGAATTTTGGTGAGTTGTTCATAGTAGCTCATGCTTGTAATCCTAGAACTGTGGAGGAAGAGGCAGGAGGATCATTGGTTTGAGGCTAACTTGAGGTACCTAGAGAGTTTGGAATCAGGCTGGGATACACAATGAGACCTTGTGTAAAAAAAAAAGTATACATTAAAAAATTAAAGGGTCTGTTTTTTCTTCTCCAACTGCAGTTGGTAAAAGAACAGATAATAGCGAGGTACTGGAGGCCCATACCTGTAACCCTACCTACTCAGGAAGCTGAGATCTGAGGACATCAGTTTGAAGCCAGCACAGGCAGGAAAGCTCATGAGACTCTTCTCTTCAATTATCCACTCAAAAGCCAGAAGTAGAGCTGTGGCTCAAGTGGTAGAGTGCTAACCTTGAGCAAAGAAGCTCGAGGACAGTGCCTAAGGCCCTGAGTTCAAGCTCCAGGAATTGGTGCATGTGCACACTTGCACACACACACACACACACACAAGAACACACACACATATACCTCACAAACTGTAAGCATTAGAAAGGCCTGAAAGTACAAGAGAGATTAGTTGGTTGGGACTGGAAAGGGGTTAAAAGGAGGTGGACAGACATGATCAATGCATGAGATACGCATGTATGAAAATAGCACAAATTGGGATGAATGCCATCAGTTTGCACACCCTGTGCTAATTATTATAATAAAAAAGAAAGTACATGTATTCCTCTCTCTCAGTGTGAAGGCCAAACCTCAGAAGAAGTATACTCCACATCTCCTCCACCTCTGCTTACAGCAACAGCACGGATGCCAGGTCTGTCAAGCCTGTTTGGCAGGCATCCCAATCACACTCCCTGACCGTTCCTTTTTTTCCCCCTTTTCCAAGGCTGGCTGTGAACAGGATTGTGGGACGGGTCTGTGGTTTTGTTGCAGTAGCTGATACAGAGGAGGATGTGGCATTCAGGGCAAAGCAGGGACCTGCAGCTGGTGCTTATCAGCCGCGCCCTGCCTCACACAGATGTGTCCGTGCTGACCTTCCTGATTGAGGATGTGTGGGAACTCAGAGCTTCCCATGGGAATGGATGACAGAGCAAGGAATCGAGAAGGTTGATGTAGGTGTGATGGCATCCTGCCAACTGTCTCAGGACAGAGTCTGGGCATCTTGATAGCCAGCTGGGTGGGGGATGTGCTTCCAAAACCTGCAAGCACAAACATTCAAGGGAGGCATCTGATCACTGGTTAGCAGTGTTCTAAGTCTCCCAGTTGTTTCCAGTGCTCCCAGTTGTCCAATCACATTCTTTCTTTACCTCTCCCCTTACCTATTAACTTCCCATTCCCAGAAGAAAAAAGAAGGTATAAATCTGTGGGCACTCAATAAATATTAGTTGAAGAAATAAATAGATGCATAAATAAACACATGGATTTTCTTTTTTGCATTTATGGAAGAAAAAGTTGGTTTTCCTCTGCTTTGAACAAATAGCTTCACTTCTGGGAAGTGACAGGGGATTTCTGTATAAAAGTCATCAGTTTTGTTTAGATTTCTTCTGCACCTCCACCTCTACAAACAAGAACTCTACATATTAACATTCAAGAGCCCACTTTTTATATTCTTCATAGGGGCTGGCACAAAATCTTGTCCTTTGGTTTCAATGTCTGTAAAACATGAAGACAAGTTTCCCTCTTAGTTATTTGAATGCCTTCATCTGAAAAAGAAATAAGTTCCCTTTCCTTTATTCCAGATCAGAATGAGAACTTAAAAAAAAAAAAAGCATGATTGGAGATGGAGCCAAACTGCTTCCTTTGGCCTATCACTGGTGGCTCATGCCTGTAATCCTAGCTACTCAGGAGGCTGCGAGCTGAGGATCAAGGTTCAAAGCCAGCCCGGGCAGGAAAGTCCATGAGACTCTTAACTCCAGTTAAACATCAGAAAACCGTAAGTTGGTAGAGTGCTAACCTTGAGCATAAAAGCTCAGCAACAGTGCTCAGGCCTTGAGTTCAAGCCCCACTTCTGACCCCCCCCCAAAAAAAAAATCCTAAGAGAAACCCCAAAAAGAGCACCATAAGTGTTTGCCCCTCTTCTATTGCAAATCAGAAAGGAAATGCTTCAGATACAATTCCAGCAGTTAGTGCCACAACAGCCCAAAGTTACAGACCTGTTTTTCTAAAAGTCCACTTATTTCTGTCACCCTTACCCAAGCCAAGCAGCCGTGGAGAGGATTTTGCTCAAACTTTCCAAAGTTACTTCCCCTTGGGCTCAGATCAAGCATGTGCAGCCTCGGGCCAAGGAATATTGAGTTTACGAGCCACTAAAAATAGTTACAGCAGAAACTCCCTCTTTCTGCCATTTTCTCTGCTGGCTATACAAATACAGAGGCAGCCTTCCCATTGAGGAAGAATGGAAAAAGTAGCTAGCCCATGCTCCAAGCTATAGTATAATCATATGGGGCAATTAGTTTAACAAAGAGCCGTGCCATTCAGGAATGGGTCTGATTCAAATAGTACAACATTTACTTATAGAATCTGGAAAATAGCCAAGTTATTAATTGTTTTCTTTAGGTTCCAGTGTTCTCGGTTTCCTGCCAAGCACCTATGGGAATCCTCAAGCCACACACCACTGAAGTAAAGGCCATAACTTACAGGTTTGGGTTAGTCATTGTTCACTAGCCTTACAGCACTGGGCATGGGACTAGCATTACACTGACAATGGGGATCAGCTCAAGTGCCTAAGGGAAAGCAGCTGGCTGTTGGTTGGCCTTAAGGTGAATGGCTTTTGTGGACCTTGGTCTATATAGCTATGTTATGAGGCAGCTGAAGTTACAAAGGAACAAAGAATAATGAAGGCCTGCCAGAGAGAAGGAATACTTGTTCTGTCTAGAAGGATGAATGGGGGGCCTGATTCCAGTCTTAGATTTGGGTTCTCCCCTACAGGGATAACTTATAGTTCTACCATCCTTCAATTGTGCATTTCTTGTATTTAAGCTTTATTGTATGTAAGATGCACTGAACTGTGGCCAATATAACATGGTTGTATTCTCCCCGTTTGCAAGGACTTCCACAGGAGGAGAACCTGAGTCTCCCTTTAATAGCCATTTAAAGATTTCTTTTTTTTTTTTTGCCAGTCCTGGGGCTTGAACTCAGGGCCTGGGCCCTGTCCTTGCGCTTCTTTTGCTTAAGACTGGCACTCTACCACTTGAGCCACAGCACTACTTCCTGCTTTTTCTGTTTATGTGGTACTGAGGAATTGAACCCAGGGCTTCCTGCATGCTAGGCACTCTACCACTAAACCACATTCCCAGTCCCCTTTTTTAAGATTTGAACATCTCTTTAGAGCAAAACATCCTTATTCCTAACTTAAACGCCTTGTGCTGGGATTTAAATCTATTTCTTCTTGTTTGGTTCTTGGCAAAGATAGGAAACACCTGGAGCCCTTCCTGTGTTTATTACACATTTAGTCTCTGATCCCCCATTTTATTCTAGATTTGCCTTCTTAGTCATTTTTTTTGAGTCCTTCAGCAGTTCTTCATCTCCCTCTTCCACAACCAACTCTAAACTTGCCATAATACTTGTAATGTAATACACTGTCCATAATGTGGAAATATTACACACACACACACACACACACACACTTTTTAAAGAGATTTTTCCAGGCACTGGCTCCTTTTGTGAGATGGATGAGTAGCTATGATTGCTTTTATTTTGTAGATGAGACAAGTTAAGGAATTGAAGGGAATAAATCTATTAAACCAGACTCATAAACGTATTAAGTACCTGGACAAGGAGTCAAACAAGTCAGTCTTATGCTATAGAAGGAACTCATAGAGCAAGGCCTGTCCATCTGGACCCAATCCCTCCCTCTTTCATTCCTCCTGTGCACATTAAACACCTCACTTTTTTTTCTCCTAGAGAGCAAAGCCCTGTCTTGCTTACCTTGGATTCCTCATGCCTGACAGAGTGGCTTAGCCCAAGTTCAACATATGTTAGGTAGACTAAATGATTGAGTGAATATGCATCTTGGAAATGTTTAGAGTCATAGACATGGTATTTATACCATCAAATTTACTAGTATGAGTGGTCAGGCATGGTAGCACACAGCTGTCATCTCAACTATTCTGGAATTGGGGAATCAAGATTCAAAGCCAGCGTGTGTGTGTGTGTGTGTGTGTGTGTGTGTGTGTGTGTGTGTGTGCGCGCGCGCATGCGTGTTTAGCAAGACCCTCATGTGAACAAACAAGCTGAGGCTGTGGTATATATACCTCTGGTGCCAGCTGCTGGGAGGTATAGATAGGAGGATTACAATCAAGGCTAGCACCAGGCAAAACCACAAGACTGTCCTCTGATCAAAAGCAGACTGGAGGGCATTACTAGAGCAGTAGAACGTCTACCTAGCAAGCTTGAGGGCCTGGGCTCAAAGCCCAATACTGGGAAATAAGTAGTATGAAGGAAATAAGCTTAACAGAACAAAGGTACAATTATATAACTGTTATATAGCATTGAATGAAGCTTTTACCTTGATAAGCTTGGAAGATAAGCTTTACTATGAATAGCAGATTTTATAGCATTATAAGATTCAAATTATAAGCATGTATTGCTATGGTTTTATACAAATATAAATATATATGTTAAATATTAAAACTGTTTTGTATTACTATATTAAACATAAAAAATTCTTTTCTCCTGTTAATGATAGTCTTATTCTCAGGCTTTTCTCTCTAGAATATTCTCAAATATGAGATGTTTAACTCAATCACTATGTACATGACAAATATTTATTGTGCATATTGGATGGGCCATATTTGTATTCCCAATTCTCACAAAGAAGCTACATAGCATAAACTAGCTTAACATACAGAGAGTGACTACCGTTCTTTTTATCCTTGAAAAAAAAATAGTATATTGGAAAGCTCAACCTCTATTTAGAGAATGAGCAGGCTTTTCACTTCTTTATGGTTGCAAGAATTTAAATTTTAAATATTCAGAATTAAATATTGGATCTGCTGTCATGCCTGAGAGAATACTTTTAATATGGGGACTTCACAGAGCTTTAAAACTTATGTCCCCAATGGCATGGGGTAATATAGTTATATTTTCTGTTTTGGGGAATATTTGCATAATCATACATGGTTAGCAAAGTAAAGAGCCAATAATGAATCAGTTGTCTTCTTACAATGAAAGTTTCAAAAAGTCTGAAATACAAATTCCAAGTATTTGTTGTCCATATTTATATTTTTCTTCCTATTTTTATGCACTGTGAAAACTGAAGGAAAATAGTAGTAAAGTTGTTACTGATGTACCATTATAAGATTAGAAGAAAGAAAAGGCAAAGGCTGAATCATTGTTTATATAATTTTATTTATGGCTTCTTATCTAAGATCAAAAAACTTCAGCCTTCTAAAGGAGAGAGGAAGCGGTTGCTTCCTGTACACAACTTGCTTTGTCACAATCAACAATTTGAAGACCATAATAAGCAGTATAGGACTTGATGGTTTCCCCTCTAGAAAGGGGGCCTCTTATAGACTGTGAACTAAACTCTTCAGTTCCCATGAGCTCACAGGTCCTTGCAGCCATCATGGGGTAATGACATTTATGATGTTTCCAATTCTAGCCTGACTTCAACACTTAGTTTAGAGAAACCCGGCCTCAAGCTTGATGGAGCTCAGGCAGGCTGATAAGTAAATGCAGACAGAGGTGAGTTTGCCTGAGTTCAATATCCAGTCTCTCACACCCAGTCATGCATAAGCACGTCTGAGAAAATGGTTGGAACTGTGAATTGGGTTTGAAGTTCAGAGGTCAGTGAGGTGCCAACCATATCCAGAGCCTTGGTCGAAGGCTGCCAAATGTACACACAGAGAGGGTGTTGAGGTAGGATCATTTTACCTTAGCTTACCTTTTTAGGAATTTATTATGCCAAAGCCTCCAGTCACATTAAGTAACTGCAACGATTTGAAAAGGGTGAACTTTCTTTGCTTATTTGTGGGGCTTTTCAACTGCTACTAACTCTGTTCCAAAGAAACAACTGTCCATCCCTTAACACTCATTCAGAAGTCACACTGGAGTCTTTCCTGAGCCATGTCATATTCCCTAGATTGGATTAGGTGCTCTTCTTTAAGCATCTCCAGGGCCTCCAGAAATAGCCCTAGAGTATGATCATCACATACCCAACAACAATCTGGCTGGGGCTTCAATCTTCTTTCTAATTAATGGGGTGCATTGAATAAGTACAGGTAGAAAGAGGGAACCCCAAGGTCCTGCCTTATAAATAAGGCACCTGGGAAAAATTCTAAAGGAAAGGGGTTCTAGAAAAGCCATTATTACCACCATGATCATGATCATCATCTTTAGTGGTATCTAGGTTTGGGCTCAGGGCCTGGGGCTTGCTTGCTAGGCAATCCCTCCACAACTCCAGCCTTTTTTGCTTTAGGTTGTTTTCAGATAAAGTCTGTGTTTTTGCCAAGGGTTAGCCTTGGACTGTAATCTTCATACCTACAGCCTCCCTCCTATCTGGGATGAAGGCCATGTGTCATCATGCCCAACAGGAATTTCTTTTTAAAATCATAGTCCTAATATTTACTTAATTGTATATACATAAAATATGGGCATTCTTCACTTGAAACTGTTCCATGAAGCACTTCTTTGTATTAACACTATGAACCACTGAAGTAATTTCCAATCTGTGTGGCATGGACACAAAGTACTGAGGAACACACCGGCTATGAACAGCTACTGTACTGGTCCCGAGCTACTGGGCTAAACATATTAAGCCTTTTTCCACTACAAATCCTGAGGCAATGTGTATTTTCTCCACATGGTGAGCCACTAGCGCTCAACTCTACTCACTGGGTTACACAACAATATTTTTATTCTGATGTGGTCTCTCTCCTGTCCACTATTGTTGGCTATCTACTGTATGTTCACTCTAACCCAGATGCATGGATATGTACATTGACTGATTTCAATGAATTTGTTGAAGTTTGCAGGATAGAGAACTGACAATCTTCATAAGAGTGAGAGTGAAATTTTTTACTATAAATATTTCATATAATAAGAATTTAATAGTCCCATATATAAAATGACCAGCCTTTAAATAATTATCTGCCTTATCCATTATACTAGAAGTTCCTTGAAGATAGAAACCATTCTTCTTGCCAGGTGCAGTGACTCAAACCTGTAATCTTAGCTCTACTGGGATCAGAGATCAGGATATTGTGGTTCTAGGCCAGTCAAAGTATAAAAATTCTTGGGACTCAGCTGGGTGCTGGTGGCTCAGACATGTAATTCTATCTCTTCAGGAGGCTAAGATCTGAGGATCACAGTTCAAATCCAGTCCAGGCAGCAAAGTTTGTGAGACTCTTATCTCCAATAAATCACACACACACACGCACACACACACACACACACACACACACACACACACACACACACGTGGAAGTGGAGCTGTGGCTCAAAGTGGTAGAACACTAACCTTGAGCAAAATCCAGCTCAAGGACAGTGTCCCAGCCCTGAGTCTAAGCCCCATGACTGATATTACAAAAAAAAAAAAAAATCTCAAGACTCCATCTCACTCGACAGCTGGGCATGGCAATATGTGCTTGTAATTCCAGCTTTGGGGAAAACACAATGACTGGGTGCAGTGCCTTTCATCCCCAGAGACACAGGAAAACACCAGTAGGAGGATGGTGGGCTAGACTGGTTCAGGCACAAAGCCAGATCCTACAAAAAATAAAAAGGAAGGGAGGGAGGGACCAACAGAGGGAAGGTGGAAAGGGAGTGGGGAAAGGAAGGGAAGGGAAAAAAAACTCTTTACTAAATTCAGTTTCCCTGAACCCTGTATGTAATATGATATATACCATATTATGGTAGTGTATATAATAAATATGTAATGGATGGATCTATGGGTAGATGGATAAGTGCTAGATCTTACAGACAAGCCTAAAATATATGAGAGCTGAGACTATGGAGCCTAGCAAAAAGCCTTAGGAGAGAAGATATCCATAGAGTCAAAGAAGGGAGACACAGAATCTAACTGGAAAGGGAATACGAAGTGAGTGCAGAGGGGTAGAGTGGCAAGGCTAATCTCTGCTAAAGGAGCTCTCCCTCTGCCCAGAGCGAGAGCTGGGCACAGTCTAGGACCTAGGGCCCTTCCAAAAACCTGGGATTGTGGGCAGAGAGATTTCCAGGAAAGTCAATGGAGGGACATCTGATGCTTAGTGCTTGTAAGATACTTATCTGTCTCTGACTTGAGTGGCTTTCTCAAGTCAGAGAAAGAACATGAGTGTTATGAAAGGGACTTAATTGGCCTGGACAGTGCCAGTAGTAACAAGTTACCATGGTAGCTAATGCATACACTTCCTTCTTGATAAATAATACTTCTGCTTTGTAAAGAGAGAATGAATGAAAGAAGAAGAAAAGAAAGCAAAGCTACCCTTCCTGCAGAAGATGCCCAGTTCTTTCTGCTGTTACTTTTCTTTTCTGGATTCTAGCTGTTGCCTGAGAAGCTGACATGTAATTATCTGTGTCCCAAAGAGCAAACAAGTCTTATTTCATGACACAGGCTGCCAGAGCCTTGCAAGGGAGCATTGCACTGCTGTAATGTGGAGAGCATTTTGAAGCTCCAGAGGGACTTGGGAGACTTATTCAGAGTTCATTCCTGATGACATGGGTAGTAATTGTGGAAAAAAGAAATGGAAACACGAAAGGCTCTTTGAAATGAGTTCTGTCTTTAAAGAGAGAAGATGATCTTATATTTTAGAATGACATTATGTGTGGATGCTTTGAAAACATCTCTGGTGGAAATGGTCTGGAATTAGAACCCAACTAAAGATTAAAGGGCTTGAGGTGGGCGGGGCTGTGAGCTTACATCTTTGTTTCATTGGTTCAGCTGCGGCCTTTCTCCTTCATAGAAACTAGACACAGGGGAAAAAAGCTCTGAGGTCATCTTATGGATGGCCCTCAGGGTCAGCTCTAGTCTATTCTCTGTGCAGCCGGAGTGAAGAGCTTCATTCAGGCAATTCTGAAAGGATTTAAGCAATGTGGCTCCCACCACTTCCTTCAGCAAGTTTTATTATTCACAGCCTTGAATAAAGGTTTAGTTAGGGATATTTGTTTTGTTATAAAATGGCAGGTAGATAATGGTCAGCTATTGCTTTCAGGCCAGTGACCTCCAGACTGTGAAATAGTAAAAATGGTCCATGTGTTTGCTAAGAGGACCTTCAGCAGCAAGGATATTTCAGGTTAGTGTGGAACAGAAGAAAATTTCACACTGTCTTTTTTCTTTTGGCCAGCCCTGGGGCTTGGACTCAGGGCCTGAGCACTGTCCCTGGCTTCTTTTTGCTCACTCTACTTCTTGAGCCAAAGCACCACTTCCAGCCTTTTCTGTTTATGTGGTGCTGAGGAATCGAACCCAGGACTTCATGCATGCCAGGCAAGCACTCTACCGCTAAGCCACATTCCCAGCCCTCACACTTTGTCTTGTATGGAGAAAACCAAGTGCTGTAAACTAGGAGTCCTCTTCTAAGGAAAAGATCCCCATTTTCCTCCTAAGGGACACAATGGTGGGGGACTCTACACACTGGCGAGTGGCCTCTCCTAAAATAGAGAGGGCTATTGGTGTCCTAACTAGGATGGTCAGCTCTGTCTTTGCAGTTTGGACGTAAGAAAGAAGAGCAATGATGGGCAGCTTACAGATGAGCCAGCTATGAGTAAGCAGAAGGCACAAGTCTCTGAGGTAGCTAAATTTGCTGACAGAAGACACCTACAGATAGTGGGAGGTGGTAGGAAAAGCCAAGGAAAGATAAGAGGAGTTAAGCCAGCAGAAGGATAGGGATACAGAATTATTGCTCTCAGAGAGGAACATGATAAGCATGGAAGCTTGAGATCTTTCCACTTCTTGAACTCTATCCTCTCTTCTTTGAGAACTCTGTATTCTCTATTCTAAGCTCTTGTGGGATCCCCATCTCCTGATTTGCCCATATCTGTCCTTACCACAGCCCCTCAACATTTGCTCTATAGCCTGAGAGGTCCTCCAGGACCTCAGAGCCTGATGAGCTACCTACTCCAGGCTCCAAACTACAACCTTGGTTGTCACACCCATGGCCTTGGGCCACTTAGAGAAACAGACATCAGAAAAGGATCTGGTGGGAAATCTATAGGACAGATACTATAATTTAGAAGGCCACATTAAAAAAAACTCATTCACTTCTTCCTTGGTCATTGGCCTCTTTGGGGGAGGAGTAGGATAATTTTCCAGATATGGAAAACCATGAAGAGCGTCTCCTGCACTGAGCACATCTTGGCTCTCAGGGACCCACTTGTTCAGCCCTTCCACGGCCTGCCTGATCAACCACATGACTCTGAATGGAGAGGCAGGCAGGGTAGGGGGACAATGATAAGACTTTCCTAGTCCTGATCACCTCTTCCCCTCAGGCAGGGAGGCTGAAATCCATGCACCAAGTTCACCTGCACAATTCCCAGCATGAATGTGATCCTGGAGTTGTACAACAGGGCATCCCTGCCTGCTGGCTTTTTAGGAGGCAGTAGCAGGAGTGCACATGTCCCCAACAGCTACAGATTCAGAGCTTGCCTCTCCTGCCCCTTTGTTCCTTCCATCTGCACTTCCAAGACGCATCCCCAGCTTGATTACTTTCCTAATACCCCCCAAAATCAGTCTTCTCAGTCCCTGTTTTCCCACTCCCATGGCAGCCACTCTTGCTGTGGCACAAGAATCCCATCAAAATTAAAAAGCATATGATGTGGGGCCTCCTAAGGAAGCACCAGGGGCTTCCAGGACTCTTCCAGTCCTCCTTTGGGATTTGACTTGCTCTTTGAGAGCTCGTTTGGAGGTTGTAGCAGGGGAGCACAGCTACTTGTATACCCTTGACGGAAGACTGGTCCTCTATCTGGGATGGTCATCCTCTTAGGCCAAGCGCGCAGCTTCTGGAGGGACGCACATGGAGCAGTGAGGGAGGGAGGGGACACCCGCCTAGCCAGCCAGATCAGCCGAATCAACCCTGGCTATCAATGAGATGACAGATGTTGCAGCCAGATCGCCCTGACGTCCTTGACTTGTTCTTTGATCAAAAGAAGTGGGGGGGGGGGGGCGGAGAGCGCTAATGAAGAACATTAGCCCAGAGCAAGCTGTGATGAGCATTAGGGTTTCTCTACAATAATTTATCACAAAAAAAAGTAGACAGAGAAAGAAATAAAGTTACTTCAAAAGCAAGCATGCAACCTCCCACTAAGATTATAGGAAAGATGATTTGTTTGCTGCGTTCTAAATTTCTAAATCTAGTACTTGCTACATGTATCCATTAATAGAAAGTGACTGTTCAGAGTACTTATTGTTAGGAAAATGTTTTGGACTTATCTTCTAGTTGAGACTTCTAGAATAAGCAATTTCACAAGTTTCCTTGAATTTGTAGTCAAAATAGTAGATAAAGGTAGAGGACAGTTCTTTCTCTTTGAAATTACATAGTACTGTTGTTCTTTCATCAACTTTTCTTCCCAGAGTAGGATTATACATTCAAGGTGGTCTGTTCTTCAGACCTTACCTATGGAGGATCATGGTTGCCTGTAGATTGCACTGAGTTGTGGCTCCCCGTGTGCAAAACCTCACAGTCCACTGTGTAAGCCAGTATGGGTTCATCTGGAAGGCCACTGAGGCAGGGCACATCCAAGCAGAAATGAGAGGGGGAGGTAGGACCCTCAGGCACGCTTGCTGAAGAGATGTGTCTCCAGGGAGTTTGTATTTGATTGACACACTCTGCCTCCCACATTTGAAGCCAAGGTGGGTCTGTGGAAATCTACAGGAACATCTGCTGGTTGTAGCAAGGTGCCTAGCTCAGAAAGACAGGGCTGGAAGAAAGGTACTATGTTCTTAGACAAGTCACTGCCATTGACTAGCCATTGACTAGAAACAGGGAATTCCTGATTTTACCTGCCCCTTCCCCTTACTTCAAAAATGTTACATTATTTCACCTGTTACAGTGGAGTAGGCATCTGGAGAGCTAGTTGTTTATATGGCATGCTATATTTTAGTTAAGACCTCTCCCTTAGAGTTCAGCTTGTTTGCAGTAGGGCTTTGCAATGCATGGCTTTCCTTTCTGACAACTCCATTCCCATGCTGTGTTCTCTGAAATTCTTCTGCAAAAACAGTGCCTCAAATCCCTTTCTCCCTCCCAGGCCTATTAGGATTCTATATGAGGATTTAGAACAAGGCTCAGCATTCAACCAAATCGTCTGGCCTTTTCTCTTTCGTGATTACCATCTTAATGAATCTGTTGGATGTTACCGTGACCTACAAGCTCTTACACTGTGGAACAGCCCGGCATCTGAGCCTGATATGTCACACTGAGAATGGAAAAGAGGCCTGGCCCCCGCAGAGGGGGGGGTGTGGAGGGGCGGCTCAAGGAGTTTGGGAAGCTTTCTAAGACTCGGATCACTATGTGAGGATGTGAAAGATCACAACGCTTCTTATGTTTGTTTGTTTGTTTTTTTACTAGTTATTATTATTACCAGTGATAAGTGCAGGGCAGGCAGAATTGTCCTACAAGTGCCACTGAGATTGGGGAAACCTGGTGGAATGAACCAGAAGCTGAGGAGGAAGTGAGAGGCCCATGGTGCTGTGACCTCAGCGGCAGACCAGCCATGTGTCACACTGCTGTAACAATTTATAGCAAAGATTTCTTTGTCTCGGGTTTGTCTCTAAATAGAAATTGCTGACATTGTCAATACATGGGCATCATGGCTGAGTACAAGATTTTGCTAGTGGGGAAAATACCATGGGAGGGCTTTGTAGGTTTAGGGAACTTTGGCATGAAATGATCAGTTATTTGAAATGTGTGGGCTAATTTATTCTTTTGCTTGTTTTGTTTAAAAAATATATTATGAAGCCTGGATGGCTCAGTCAGTAGAGCATCAGACTGAGGGTCCGGGGTTCAAATCCTTGCTCAGGTGGCATTAGTTCTTTAGTGAGGGGGAGAAAGCAGTCATAATATTCAAGGTATAATCCCATGAAACTGGGAAAGTGAAGGGAGGGATGGAGGAGAATGATAAAAGGCTGATATCAGGGTTGAGAATGTGGCTTGGTGGTAGAGTGCTTAACTATCATGTCCTAGGTTTAATTCCTTGGAACTACATTAAAAAATATTAAATTAAATAAGTTTTTCTTTTTAAAAAAAGGGCTGATAGCAATCAAAATGTTTGTACTTACAAATTGACATGTTGAATGGCAACTTCTTTGTATAACTAAAGAAAAAAATAGAGAGAGAGATTTATGAAAGTTGTAGCTAGACATGAGCAGCCTTCCATACATGTCAATAAACTTGCACCTCTCCGATTATCCCTGGGCCTGAATTCACTCATATAAACAGCTCAGATGCTTTGCTGAACCTTAAGCATTCTACTCATGATATCTCAGACATCAATGGGTAAAGAGCAGAATCATCTGGTTTGGAAAGCGGCACCCACAGCTTGGAGACCCCTTTAGTACGTGTAGTATTGTTAGTGTAAGCAGAAAGCCAGGTCATAAAGTCCAAGCAGAAAACAGGCTGGTCCCCACATATGAGACATTCCAAAAGTAACGAGCACTCTAGGTTTATGATCAACAAACACCTTCTTATGGAGGCAGCAGGTACCTATGCCTTGATCCTTTTAGGTGGAGTTAAAGGTGGCCTCAACAATTCACATGAAGAGATTTCCATTACCAAACCAAGACCCTAAATAGCCACAGCTTGGGACAGCCAGTCCCCATTACGACTGCTCAGTTTAAGTCCCAAGGTATTCTTTGCTGTTCAGGCAATCAGACTTCACAAACTGTTCCGCATGTTTTTGTTTGTTTGTTTTGGTCAGTTGTGGGGCTTGAACTCAGGGCCTGGGTGTTGTCATGGAGCTTTTTTGCTCAAGGCTAGCTAGCGCTCTACTACTTTGACCACTTCTCTGTGTGTGTGCACATGTGTGTGTTTAAAGTGGTGAACTGGGGCTAAGAATCTTATGGACTTTCCTGCCCTGTCTGGCTTTGAACCACAAACCTCATATCACCGGCTCCTGAGTAGCTAGGATTAAAGGCGTGAGCCACCCGTTTCTGGCTTCTGTGTGTCTTTTTAGGGATCCACTGGTACTTCTTGTCACAATAAAAGTCCCCCTTCTTCTGTTGTATTTTCCTTCACCTGTTTATTTTCCTTTTTCCTACCATTGGAATGGTACTCTTTAATTTTAGATACTGTAACCAAAGAATCAAAGTCATACAGCACATAATCATATTTACTGAACACTGCTTAACAGTAACAATTGCATCGCGGTTATTTCAGAAACAATACTAAAAAACATGACTGGCTGAGTTCTCTCTTCAGTATGGCTATGGAATGCTTGAGGCCAACATTCCAGAGATAAGTGTCCAGGGAGTCAAAACCCGTGCCGTGCCGTGGCAGGGGACAGGGACTGGGACAGGAAGAAGGAGGAGGAAGTAGTCATTAGGATTCTCAGCTACCCACTGGTTCTGACCTGAAGGGATCTGGTCGTGGGTGAACTTATAATCCCAATGCTGTCTGCCCTCCCTAGCATCTGTCATTCATGAACTTCTCTCCACTTCCTTCGGATCTCAGGGAAAAATTTGTTGCCTGCATTTGGTCTGGGAGAGTGGTTTCTTATCTAGTCTAAACCAAGTCAAAGGCTTCTTCTTCTGTTCTGTCCATGTCCTCTAGTCAAATAAGGTGATTTCCATGGTTATCAGGTGGCTGGTAAGGCCAAGGCACTCCACTTAACCAGGATTTGAAGTGAGTCAGCAAGGGTAAGAAAGGAAAATTAACTCTCCTGGTAAGCAAGCATTCTCTTTATTGGCATTAGGACCAAACAATTCTATTCTATAGATCACACTGACAGAAGTTAAAATATACAGTGTGAGAAATTTAATGCCAAGAATCAGTGGTTCAAATAAAAAAAGTGAATGATCACATTAGATAAGTTTTGGTTAGAAAAAACAACACAAGATGCTGAGTGCCAATGGCTCACACCTGTAATCCTAGCTACTTAGGAGGCTGAGATCTGAGGATCATGGTTCAAAGCCAGCCTAGGCAGGAAAGTCCACAAGATTCTTTTTTTTTCTTTTTATTTGTTTATTAATTGAACACAAATTTTTTTACAAGGTGTTGTGCAAAAAGGGTACAGTTACATAGTAGGGCAGTGTGTACATTTCTTGTGATATTTTACGTCCTGTTTTTCTATCCCTTCTCTAGGTCAGGTAGACATATATACAATATACAATGTATCAAAAACATATACAGTATTCACAGACTTGGTCTCTACTGTCTCTCCGTCTCCCTTTGTTAACAGTCATATATCAGGGAGATCATGCCCCTTTGTTTTCTGTGTTCTAGGCTTGTCTCGCTCAACATTATTTTTTCGAGTTCTGACCATTTCCCTGCGAATAATAATATTTCACCATTCCTAATCGCTATGTAGTATTACATTGTGTATAAGTACCATATTTTTTGGATCCATTCGTCTGTGGAGGGGCATCTGGGTTGATTCCATATTTTGGCTATTGTGAATTGTGCCACGATAAACATGGAAGTACAAATGTCTTTTTGATATCTTGGGTTTTGCTGTTTAGGATAGATGCCTAGGAGTGGTATGGCTGGGTCATAGGGTAGGTCTATATTGAGCTTTTTGAGAAACCTCCATACTGTTCTCCAAAGTGGTTATACTAATTTGCACTCCCACCAACAATGGAGAAGGGTTCCTCTTTCCCCACAGCCCCTCCAGCATTTGTTGTTTCCTGAGTTCAGAGTATAGGCCATTCTAACTGGTGTGAGGTGGTATCTCAGGGTTGTTTTTATTTGCATTTCCTTTACTAGCAGGGATGTTGAACATCATGTGTTTCTTTGCCATTTTTATCTCTTCTCTTGTGAAGTCTCTCTTTAGCTCCTTTGCCCATTTCCTAATAGGTTTATTGGGCTTGGAGGGGCTTAGTTTTTTGAGTTCTCTGTAGATGACAGATATCAGGCCTTTGTCTGTTGCTGTGTTGGTAAATATCCTTTCCCATATCATTGGCTGTCTTTCTATTTTGGAGGCTATGACCTTAGCTGTGCAGAAACTTTTTAATTTGCAGTAGTCCCATTTGTCGAGTCTTTCCCCTATTGGTTGTGCCCCTGGGACTCTATTCAGGAAGTTCCTTCCTGTGCCTATAAGTTCTAGCGTCTTTCCTACTCTGTCCTTCAGTAGTTTCAAGGATTCAGGTCTGATATTGAGGTCCTTGATCCATTTTGAGTTGATCTTGGTGCATGGTGATAGGCTTGGGTCTACTTTGAGTTTTCTGCATATGGCTGCCCAGTTCTCCCAGCACCAGTAGTTGAAGAGGCTATGTTTATTCCATTGTATGTCCTTAGCTCCTTTGTCGAATATCAGTTGGCTGTAAGAGTGCAGTTTTATTTCTGGGTCTTCAATTCTAATCCATTGGTCTTCCGATCTGTTTTTATACCAATACCATGCTGTTTTTGTTATGATGGCCTTGTAGTAGAGCTTGAAGTCTGGTATTGTGATACCTCCTGCACTGCTTTTTTTGCCTAGAATTGCTTTGGCTATTCTAGGTTTTTTGCTGTTCCATATGAATTTATGGATTGGTTTCTCTATTTCAGTGAAGAATGTGGCTGGGATTTTGATAGGTATCGCATTGAATTTGTATAACAATTTGGGCAATATGGCCATTTTCATTATATTGATTCTGCCTACCCATGAGCATGGGAGGTCTTTCCATCTCCTTGTGTCTTCTTTGATTTCCCTTATTAGATTTTTGTAGTTTTCATTAAATAGGTCCGTCACGTCCTTGGTTAAGTTGATCCCTAGGTACTTTATTCTTTTTTTGGCTACTGTAAATGGAATTGTTTTCATAATTTCCTTTTCTGTTTGTCTATTGCTGGTGTACAGAAAAGCTGCTGACTTTTGTGGATTGATTTTGTATCCTGCTACTTTGCCAGATTGGTTTATTAGGTGTAGGAGTTTGGGTACTGAGTTTTTTGGGTCCTTCAGATATAAGATCATGTCGTCTGCGAATAGGGACAACTTGATTTCTTCCTTGCCGATGTAGATCCCTTTGATGTCCTCCTCTTGCCTTATTGCTATGGCTAGGGATTCCAGCACTATGTTGAACCGAAGTGGGGAGAGTGGGCATCCTTGTCTTGTTCCTGAGTTTAGGGGGAATGATTTAAGTTTCTCTCTATTTAATATGATATTAGCAGTTGGTCTGTTGTATATGGCTTTTATTGTTTTGAGGAATGTTCCATCTATTCCTGTTCTCTCCAAAGCTTTTAATAGGTATGGATGTTGTATTTTGTCAAAGGCTTTTTGGGCATCGACTGAGATAACAATGTAATTCTTAATTTTAGATCTGTTTATGTGGTGAATTACGTTGATTGATTTACGGATGTTGAACCATCCTTGTGACTGAGGGATGAAGCCTACTTGGTCATGATGTATGATTTTCTTGATCAGTTTCTGGATCCTGTTAGCTAATATTTTATTGAGGAGCTTTGCATCTGTGTTCATTAGTGATATTGGTCTGCAGTTCTCTTTTATTGTTGGGTCTTTGCCTGGTTTGGGAATGAGTATGATAGCTTCATAGAATGAGTTTGGGATTTCTCCCTCTGTTTCTATTTCGTGGAAGTGTTTGAGGAGTATTGGTATTAGCTCCTCACTAAAGGTTTTGTAGAATTTGTTGGTGAATCCATCTGGGCCTGGGCTTTTCTTAGTAGGGAGGTTCTTGATTACCTCCTGTATCTCACCGTAAGTTATTGGTTTATTTAGTTGATTTATTTCTTCTTGGTTCAGTTTGGGCAGTTTGTACTTCTCTAAGAATTGATCCATTTCTGTAAAATTATTGTTTTTTGCCGAGTAGAGGTTTTGGAAATAGCTCCTTATGATTGTTTGAATATCGTGTGTACTTGTTGTAATTTTTCCGGTGGAGTCCCTGATTTTACATATATGAGTCTCTTCTTTTTTTTTGTAAGTCTTGCAAGGGGTCTGTCAATTTTGTTTATTTTCTCAAAGAACCAGCTTTTAGTCTTATTTGTTGAATGGCCTTTCTATTTTCAATCAGATTTATCTCTTCTTTAATCTTTGTGATCTCTTCCCTCCTAGTCGTTTTAGATTCTGTCATTTCTTGTTTCTCCAGTTGTTTTAGTTTCATCGTGAGGTTATTCACCTGCTCTGCTTCCATTCTTTTAATGTGAGTGCTGAGGGCAATGATCTTGCCCCTCAGTACTGCCTTAGCTGTGTCACACAGGTTTCTTTGTGATGTGTTTTCTTTGTCATTGTGGCTTATGAATTCGTTGATTTCATCTTTAATTTGGTCTGTGGCCCAAGTGTTGGATAGCAGCGTGGGGTTTAGCCTCCATGAGTGTGTATAGCCTCTGTGGTATCCTTTGTTGTTGAGGGTTACCTTTAATCCACTGTGATCAGATATAATACATGGGATGACGTCAATACTTTTGTATTTGCTGAGGTTCTTTGTGTGGGCTATGACGTGATCTATTTTGGAATATGATCCATGGGCTGCTGAAAAGAAGGTGTATTGGGTCTCTGTAGGGTGGAAGGTTCTATATAGGTCTGTTAGATCCATTTGGGAAATGGTGTTATTTAGGTCCTCAGCTCCCTTACTAATCCTCTGGGTGTTGGATCTGTCCCTTGGAGAGAGAGGAGTATTAAAGTCACCCACTATGATTGTGTTTGCGTCTATCTTGTTCTGTAATTCTGTGAGAATTTGCTTGACATATGTAGGGCCTCTTTTGTTTGGTGCATATACATTTATCACCGTGATTTTTTGATTCTGGATTATTCCTTGTATTAATATGTAGTGTCCTTCTTTGTCTTTTTGAGTTGACTTTAATGAGAAGTCCAGCTTGTCTGAGATCAGAATGGCTACACCTGCCGTTTTGGTGGGTGCATTTGCTTGGTAGATTTTGCTCCATCCTTTCATTCGAAGCCTGTTTTTGTCCCTTGCTGTAAGGTGGGTCTCTTGTAGACAGCAGATGTCAACTTTTTGTTTGCGAATCCATTCTGCCAGTCTGCTCCTCTTTATCGGGGAGTTTAAACCATTTATATTTAAAGAGATCAAGGATAAGGGTGTTTTTTTCTCCTTCCATTTTCTTGTTGGGCTGTTTTTTCCTCTTTTTTTTTTTCTTGTCTTTAGTGAGCTGGTCTTTCTGCTGGACTTTGGCTATTGAAGTTTCTTTCTGATTCTGTCTGTGTGTCTTTTACGATCTCTGTTAGCTGGGGTTCCCCTCTTAGAATTCGCTGTAGGGCTGGTTTTTTATTCACATACTCCTTTAGCTCTTCTTTGGTGTGGAAAGATTTGGTTTTCCCCTCGAATGTGAACTCCAATTTCGCTGGATATTTGATCCGAGGTTGCAAATTGTTATTCTGAAGTACTTGGATGGTGTTCTTCCACTCACTTCGAACTTGGTAAGTTTGTGTGGATAAGTCGGATGTTATTCGAATCCTCTTCCCATTGAAGAAAGTTTCCTTCTTCACTTTGGCTGAATTCAGAATTTGCTCTTTAATCTTGAGGTCTGTAGTCTTGAATATTATGTGTCTTGGGGTGGCTTTCCTGGGGTCTGGTCTGCCAGGTGTCCTATAGGCTTCGGTTACCTGGATGGGGTCCTCTGTGAGATTGGGGAAGTTTTCTGCAATAACTTTATTGAGAACATGATTAAGCCCTCTGCTCTGGTATTTGGCTCCTTCTTCTATTCCAATTATGCGCAGATTATATCTCTTGTCTTTGTCCATTAGTTCCTGGATTAGTCTTCCCTGAAGCTTCACCTTTTCTTGGAGTGTGGTCATTTTCTGGTTGTTGTCGGCTGCTTCATCATCCGGGCGAGAGATTCTGGATTCTATATGGTCCACTCTTTGTGTTATGGTTTCAATTGCGGAGTTTATGGATGTCAGAGAGCTATTTATGGTTGTCATATCAGCTCTGGTAGTGGAAATTTCTTCTTTTAAAGAGTTGTATTTTAAATCTATTTTTTCATGCATTTCAATTCTCAGGATGTGGAGATTTTCTTTAAAGGCGGCTTGCATTGTATCCATTTTTGCTTCCATTTCTTTAAACGAGGCTTGCATTGTATACATTTTTGCTTCCATTTCTTTCTTGGCTTCCTGGGTGTCCTTCAAGATTTCCGCTCTAAAGTCCTGGAATTGTTTTCTGATTTCATTTCTGACACTTTCGATCATTCCTGTTAACATGGCCTCATTTGCTTTTTTAGTCTCCATCTCCTCTTCAGTCGTGCTGCTTTTTGGAGCTGGCGAGTTGGCTTGCCCTTTGATGAACTGAGTTATGTTTCTTTGTGATTTGCGCATCTGGAGATCTGTGAATAGCTTCTCAGGTTTGGTTTGTAGCTCTTCCCTCCCTCCTGTGTAGGCGTGTCTATGGCAGCAGGTGTTGTCGCTGTGGCCCCGCCCACCGGTGCAGGGTACGCCTACCAGAGCAGGCGCTGTCGCCGGGGGCCCCACCCTCCTGTGCACTGTGCGTCCACTACAATAGGCACTTTAGCGGGGTATGCCTCCCAGGGTGAGCCCTGGGTTGTCAGGTTGTGTTTGCGCCCTCCCGCAAGTCCGTTGCGGGGGGGGCGGTATGTGTGGGGCCCAGTGGGATCGACTGTCCGGGTGTGGGTTAGCACCCTCAGACCTCGCCTCCGTTGTGAGAGGGGGACGTGATCAGGCTCAGGTGACCCTACTGTGCTGGTATTGCCCACCAGCGCCTGTGATTTTAGTTGTAAGAGTCTGCGAGGTCCAGGCGCCTCGGGTGGGGCTTGCCCTGCCGGCCGTCCCCAGGCCCCTGTTAGGAAGGGGGCGGGGCCGGTTCTGCCAGTTCAGGAACCTGTGTGGCCTTGGGGCTGCTCCGCCCTTCCCCTGCTAAACTGACTTCCCAGCGCCTGAAGGGAGCTCCCCGCCTGATTTGGGGGTTCTTTGTTCCCTCGGGGTGGGGAGGGGGAGGGAGGGAGATCTAGCTTCTTTGTAGGGCTTGGGTCTCTGATAGCTGGTCTTCCGTTGGGGGAGGGGATAATGGGGGACTCACTTTTGCTGCTTTGTGTGTGTGTCCCGCGCAGCCGTTGGTCCTTCAGGGGTTGGCGAAGTGTCGTGGTGGCTTCCCCGGTTCTCTCTTTCTGCGGCGCTGGGTTCCCTTGTCCGAACCCGGTGTGGACCCGAACTTCTCATCGCTGCCGGTGTGTGTCTTGTTCCGCACCCTCCCTTGTGTCCGTGGGGTCTCCTGCTATATGAATTCTGCGCTCCGGGCAGCCTGTCTGCTGATTGCCGGGTTCCCCTTTCCCAGCCTGGCCCTGTTTGGGCCAGGGTCAGCTGGTGGGGCGAGGGTGCCCCAGAGATTCTCCGGCTCCGTGTAGGTTTTCCGTTCTTCTTTTTTGCTCCTTTTTGTTTTCCTGCATTTCTCCACTGCTTCTGGCTGCTGGTTTTGCTGGGTTCTTGATGGGGTGTTGGGTGTTGGAGTTCCCAGCTCGCTATTCAGTTGGAGCGAGTCGGGGTGCCTCCCTATTCTGTCGGCGCCATCTTTCTCCTCCCACAAGATTCTTATCTCCAATTCACCACCAGAAAACTGAAAGTGGCGCTGTGACTCAAGTGGTAGAGCACTAGCGTTGAGCTGAAGAGCTCAGGGAAAGAAAGAAAGAGAGAGAGAAAGAGGGAAAGAAAGAGAGAGAGAGAGAGAAAGGAAGAAAGAAAGAGTGGAAGGGAGGGAGGGAAGGAAGGACAGGAAAGAGGGAAAGAAAGAAAGAGAGAAAGAAAGAAAAAAGGAAGGAAGGAAGGAAAGAAAGGAAGGAAGGAAGAAAGGAAGGAAGGAAGGAAGGAAGGAAGGAAGGAAGGAAGGAAGGAAGGAAGGACAGACAACATGGTGCTCTCAAAGCAGAGATCCAGAAAAATATTTGTTAACATGGGAGACATAATCAGAAGTAGTTCAGGTGTCAGGGCTGATACAGATAGGAGAGCTAGCTAGCTAGATAAGATAGGTATCTGTGATATATCTATATCTGTATGTGTCTATATGTTTGTGTGTCAATATGTACAGTTTATGTGTGTATGTGACTTTGTATATGTGTATATGTATTAGAGAAGTGAAGGTATGTCAAGATCCTCTTGCCATCAGTCTTTCTAGCATAGTTTCAAGAAGCAAAAGTAATAATAATGGCCAAGATTAAAATTTTAGGCTATAAGAGATCTTTGGAGCTGTTAGAGAAAGGCAACAGAGAAGCTAATGGAAATTCTTGTTGCTTTCACACGATGAATGCTATTTTGTCTTTGAGTAAGATATTGATGAAACAGCCCCCTACCTCTCTTTCTCCTTCATCCACTCCTCCTCTGGTCTTCTGATCCCTGACTTCTCTACAGAAGTAGTTCAGACAATCAGATGGAATTATCAGCAATGAATCCTGACAACCTGGCTATTTGGTTTGGATTTGTTTCAGTGGCTAGCAGGGTGGATGGGTTCTTTACTGGTCAATGAATAGAAAGAAGAACATGGAGCTTGGAGGCAAGGCTACATGTGCAAAGGCAGCTTCTCAGACCACAGTCATCCTGGGCAAAGTAGCAGAGGACTGACATGTCAACTCATGGCAGCTCCGTGTTGGACTAGACTCAGGATCTCGAAACAGTGGCTGTTGATAGGATCTGAGCATGCGGGACGTTAGACTTGTGAGCACCTCATGGGAATGCTGCTCCCCTGGTCAAGGCCATCGCTCATCACTTTCGGACTCACATTTTCTTCTTCAAGGAAACTACTCTTCCCAAAGCAAAATTTGCCTGCCCTTTGTAGCCTTTAGATATGAAACGCAGAATTTCTAGTGTGCCTGATTTAGAACAGATCTTTGGTACTCAAGGCATTTGGTGCTTCAGGATTTTAAGCATTCTTCCCGTGAATTCACAGGACAATATGGAAATCAAAGTATGAAAGGAAAAGTGTGAGGTTCAGGAAAAGCTGAAATGAAGAAACTAATCTACCTACCCTTTTTATGAATGTCATAAATAAGAAATAAGCTGAAGTATATATGTAAATACACACACACACACACACACACACACACACACACACACACAGCCTTTGGCTCAAGTATCTTGACTAGAAGGAGAGTTATTCCTTCAAAAATAGCTACCTTAATAAATGCCTTTGTCTTATTCCCCAGTTGGATTTAATTCAAAGTCATTTACTTGTTGCACTTAAAGAGTCAAGCTCAAAGATATTTAATTATGGCTAACCTTTATCCCATTAAGCAGATTAAAAATCTAACCCATTGGCCGGCCCCCTGTACAGCTGGTCTGTTAGATATGCATGTTCAATTGCAGCTTGCAAAAAGCAAGAAATTACATCAGCCTTAAAACAGTATTTATTCAGGATTTGGTTCTATTTTGAGCTTATGCTTGGCTTAATTGTACTAAGCAAGGAAATCATAGAGTGAAAAACCACTGAATTCATAAATACATTTCTGTTAGTAAGAAAGGCCAGAAGAGTCATCCAATGTAAATTTATCCTTCACTACTGAGCGATTACTCTTTCAAGGACTTGGGAAATTGTCAAGACTTCTGGTTCTGAGCCAGAAGTGTTCTTAAATGCAGTTTTAAAGCAAAGGAGTAAAAGATGCCACACCTAATAAAGTAGATACCATAGGTTTCTTCTTTGCATGAGTCTTTTCATAATATGGGATGCTTTCAAAGGGATATAAAAAAAGAAATCTAAATTTCTAATAGTTGCATTGGTAGGCAGATAAATATCTTGGTAAGAAGCTCTAATTGTGAATGATGTTTATACTACAATATTTTGATACATGACAAGTTTTTTCTTGATATGTTATACTGAGACATACAGTAAAGGCGGAGATACTCATGTTATAAATTAAGCCAGAATTATACCATTGGGCTGTGAGTGTGTGCAGGTGCTATGCTGGGGAAAGTTTAACAACCAGCTCTGGCCTTGAAGTGTCTGCCAGTTTCCATGATGTCAATGGTCCCACCATGGCCAGTTTCAAGTTGCCAACATGAATTCCTAAATTCAGAGTTAGGAAGAGATAGTCTCACCATATAGACACAATATCAGTTATTTATTAAGGAGTGATGAATTCTTGAGAATTTATTATATTTCCTTTTAATACAATTTATTAATGTTGATCCAAACATAATTAATACTGTGTTTACTCATTGGCTTGCAAATTTCCTGAATATGTTAATGTCAGCTTTCAGGAAACAGATCTAGTAATAATGATGCATGTGTGTGTGCGTGTGTGTTTGCAAGGGCACAGGGAATGTAACTGAGGGCTGGGCAAAGTACAAGCATATCTCTGGGTGAAGAGGTATAGTAATGTTAGAGTCTTTTCCTCTGAATTAAGAAGAATTCATAAACAGAAATCCAGAGTAATCCCCAAACCAAGAATGTAAACGCAAGAATCCCCAAGATTTTAAAAAGCTAGGTGACCTTAGCCAATGAAAAGGTGCTTCTGCTTTGGCTAACTCCACCCCATAGCCCAGGATTGTAATAACAACCAGATGGTTAGTACCATTTTTGTAATGATTCCTCAAAGAATTACTCTTTTCTTACAGAATTTACAGCAAATGACCGTGTGTGTGTGTGTGTGTGTGTGTGTGTGTGTGTGTGTGTGTGTCCTGGGAGCTTAAACTCAGGACCTGGGAGCTCTCCCTGAATTTTTTTTCCAGTCTTGGGGCTTGAACTCAGGACCTGGGCATTGTCCTTGAGCTACTTTTGCTCAAGGCTAAGGCTCTACCTCTTGAGCCACCGCTCCATCTCAGATACTTGGTAGTTAATTGGAGATAAGAGTTTCCTGCCCATCCTGGCTTTGAACTGCAATCCTTAGTTCTCAGCCTCCTGAGATGCAGGATTAAAAACATGAGCCACTAGCACTGGATAGAAACTACATTTCTATTGCCTAGAAGTACTGTTGTTTGTGAAGCACACAGCCTAAGAATAAGCTGCTGAAATTCTAATTAACCAATTTTTCCTTTTTTTGGTCAGTCATGGGGTTTGAACTCTGGGCCTGGGTGCTGTCTCTGAGCTCTTTTGCTCAAGGCTGGCACTCTACCACTTTGAGGCACAGCACCACTTCCAGTTTTTGTTTTTGTTTTGTTTTGTTTTGTTTTGGCCAGTCCTGGGCCTTGGACTCAGGGCCTGAGCACTGTTCCTGGCTTCCTTTTTGCTCAAGGCTAGCACTCTGCCACTTGAGCCACAGCGCCACTTCTGGCCGTTTTCTGTATATGTGGTGCTGGGGAGTCAAACCCAGGGCCTCATGTATACGAGGCAAGCTCTCTCGCCACTAGGCCATATCCCCAGCCCGACTTCCAGTTTTTGTTGTTGTTGTTTGTTTGTTTTTTTGTTGTTTTTGATTAGTTAATTGGAGATCAGAGTCTCATGGGGATTTTTCTGCCCTGGCTGGCTACAAACTGTGATCTTCAGATCTTAGACTCCTGAGTAGCTAGGATTACAGGTGTGAGCCACCAGCACTCAGCCTCACCAACACTTTTGTATGTACTGTAGCCATATTTTTTTCTTTTGGTCTAAAACTTCACATGTACCCCTTGTTTGATAACTGATTCAGTTCTACCACAGAAGTAGGTATACGATAAGATAAATTAGAGTATTGCATCTTCTAGGAACATACGTTGGCTCATGGAATCTGTTGATCATTGATTTACTTGTGCCTGAAATTCAAATCCCTGGAGTTCTCAACTCTCTGTTATACAAACTAATCATCATTAACTTCTTTATCTTTGTCTTCATTGGGTCCTCATCTTCTTTATCATCTTCTTCCTCTCCTTTCTACTCCTATTCTTCCTCCTAGTTTTCTTTTTCTCCCTCCTCCTCCTCCTCCTCCTCTTCCTCCTCCTCCTCCTCCTCCTCCTCCTCCTCCTCCTCCTCCTCCTCCTCCTCCTGCACCTCTTCCTCCTCCTTCTTTTCCTCCTAGTTCCCTTCCTTCTCTTCATTTTTTCTCATCTTCCTCCTCATCTTCTACTTCATCTTCTTCTACATTAAGCTTGGTTCTGTCACTTTCAACTGGGAAACCTAACTAATAAAGAAATTGAGACAGACAAAAAAGTAAAAACCATCTCTCTCTCTCTCTCTCTCTCTCACACACACACACACACACACATATACACACACATACACTGTCTAGTTAAAAATCACTGGAAATTTTGGGTGTGTAGACAAGTGCCTGTAATCGCAGCACTCTAGAGGCAGCCTGAATTACATAGCAAGACCCAGGCTCAAGAAACAAAAAGAAGCAAGCAAGCAAACAAAAATTACTGAGAAAGGAGGAAAAAAAGAATCAGAAGAAAAACAGCATAGGTTCCAGTTTAAGTGATAAATGTGTGTGTTGAAGGCACCTAAGAGATCTGCTGAACAGATTACCTAGTTTTCTGGGGATAAATATTTATGAATAATTACTCTGTCAACATCTTTAGATAGGGGCTGGGAATGTGGCCTAGTGGTAGAGTGCTTGCTTTGTATACATGAAGCCCTGGGTTCGATTCCTTAGAACCACATATATAGAAAAAGCCAGAAATGGTACTGTGCCTCAAGTGGTAGAGTGCTAGCCTTGAGCAAAAAGAAGCCAGGGACAGTGCTCAGGCCCTGAGTTCAAGTCCCAGGACTGGCAAAAAAAAATCTTTAGATATTTCTAAAGATTCTGCTTCTGAAACATTCAACACTTTAGCAACTCCTACCCTCTCATACTTAAAATGAGCTGTAAATAAAATAACAACAGAAGTGATTTGTGTGTAGTGTGACTGAGACTGAATAAAGCATCATATTTACACATCTCAACTGTCTCTGTGCTGAACTGTGGCCATAGTCACATTAAAAAATTAATCTGATTTTCATATTCCTCTTTTCTTCAATGGAAACCTAATTATGAAAAATAATTGACCTACGGCATCTTTGGCCTTGACTTTTTAGCCTCATCACATATCAAGTCCACCTTGCACCCTCTACTTCAACCATATTTTCTGTTGTCTTCCAAACATATAAGGATTTTTCTCATTGTTGTGCTCAGGCTGTTCCTTATTTCTGGAATAACTATTTTTTTTCATTCCTTATGCGAAAAACTGAACCATCCTTAAAGACCCAGTTTAAATGTCTCTATGAAGCCTTCCTAAAATTTTCCATGGAAAGACTTCGCTGTGGGCACATTAATCATACTTTTAGATTGTGCCTCTATTATTGAAATTATTACAACATAGAAGGATAAAGTCTGTGTTAGTTTCCCTTCTAAATTGTGAGCTTCTTTGGGAAAAGCAGTTTCATGTATTATTATCTTGCACAGTTTTTGGTACAATTTGGGCACAGGGAATCTTTTTTTTGAATGGATGATCACATGAATGATAAAATGGAAATAGGAGATATTTTAAGCAATTATAATGTACTTAACACTTTACATGGATTATTTTGTTTAATTCTCTCCAGGGCCCATGAGGGCAAAACAATCATCACAATTTATCCATGAGAAAACTAAGACATAGAGATGTGAGCAATCAAAGATCACATGGGAGGGCTGGGAATGGCCTAGGGTAGAGTGCTTGCCTCGCATACATGAAGCCCTCTTATATAGCGCCACATATATAGAAAAAGCCAGATGTGGTACTGTGACTCAAGTGGTAGAGTGCTAGCCTTGAGCAAAAAGAAGCAAGGGAACAGTGCTTAGGCCCTGAGTTCAAGCCCCAGGACTGGGGATAGAAAAGATCACATAGAAAATGATAGAGTCTAGATTCAACCCAGGACATTTGATTGTTGCTTTTATTCCTATACTAAACTGCCCCCTATATACAACACACACACACACACACACACACACACACACACTCCTTTCCACTCTAGATATCTAGCTCTTATTTTTTTCCCTGGAGATCTACACAAGCACCTCCTATTCTGGAAGTGATTTAGATCCATCCTATGAAAGTTCAGTCCATAGTTTGGGTGGTGCTGTCATTTGAGTTTGAAAGGAAGAGCTGCCTAACCCCAACTCAGAAACATCTGGGTGTAGGGCAGAAAGCATTACTCATCCCTCAGGACAAAACCCTTTGGGAGAACTCATTTCTGTCCTTCCAGGGCGGGGCTTTAAGATTTGAAGAGCTAGTCTTAATTAGAGCATTTCTTGGCTAAGTAAATATTAAACTTAAACTCAGCTACGCCTTTGGTTAGCAAGTCATAGCTTGAGTCTTCGCCTTCCATGTTTCCTCCCAAGTTCTTCATGGAGGCGAGGCTGGGGAATGAAGGCAAGGAGAAATTTGGTCTAGGGACTGGGGTGACCCTAGGAGTGCTAACGAGGTAGAAACTGAGTCAACTTGTGCATCAGACCTATTCCTGAACCCCTGACACACAGTTACCCCTTCTAGTGGGTTAAATATTAATCTGTGGCACCGTTCCTTCAATTGGGCATTAATCAGACCTTGTTTAAATAAGTGATTCTGAGAGTTACCTTCCAGAAAAGTTACTTTAAGCAACACAAGGATTTCTGTACATTCTAAGAGGACAGATCTATGGCTATCACAAAGACAGAACTCTTTTTTGTTTTTATCAGTCCTGGGGCTTGAACTCAGGGCCTGGACACTGTCCCCAAACTTCATTGTGCTCAAGGCTAGCATTCTACCACTTTGAGCCAGGACACCACTTATGGCTTTTCCTTAGTAGTTTATTGGAGATAAGCGTCTCAAGGATTTTCCTGCCCAGGGTTAGCTTTGAACCATGATCCTCAGATCTCATCCTCCTGAGTAGCTAGGATTACAGGCGTGAGCCAACAGTGCCCAACTAAGACAGAACTCCAATCATTTAGTGAAGAGATGAGCATGGCACTAGATTTAATTGGGTTTCTCTTCATTTTAACTAGCACACTTCCCAAAGGACTAAACTGAAGTATGCTACACCTGGATACTGACACAGTGTGCACAGAAAGCTATTAGAATTTCTAATACTTGACTTTCTTTTTAAAATAATTAGTTTATTACAGCCACAGTTTTTTTTTCAATTTCTGGGGATAGAACCTATGGCAGGCAAGTATTACACCAACAACTCTCGACTTTTCTTTCTACTTTGTGTTTATGGATATGTGCTTGAATATCATATTAAGAACTGAGTATTGGGGGCTGGGGATATGGCCTAGTGGCAAGAGAGCTTGCCTTGTATACATGAGGCCCTGGGTTCAACTCCCCACCACCACATATACAGAAAATGGCCAGAAGTGGCGCTGTGGCTCAAGTGGCAGAGTGCTAGCCTTGAGCAAAAGGAAGCCAGGGACAGTGCTCAGGCCCTGAGTTCAAGGCCCAGGACTGGCAAAAAAAAAAAAAAAGGTGGACAAAGAACTGAGTATTGAGAGCAGGATGGGCTGACCAGGCACTTTATTAAGGCTGCTATTATTATGGGAACTATTGTATGAATTCATTGGGATTCATAAGAAAGTGCAAGCTATAAAATAAGAAAGGGAGAAACTGTGAAGAGTCAAGGGATTGACTAAAACACACAGTCCCAGCCATCTAACAGGTGACCATTTGCTCTTCTGGGAATAGTAGCCACATCTTACACTATTGCAATGCCTTCTCTCACTCATCAATCAAGGGGCCTTGCCTCCCCCAGCTGAAGAGAGGGTCCTTGATTCAAGAGATGCTATTCAAGAAACTGGATCTTGAACAGAGATAAAATGGCTGGTGGAGCTGATACCCCTGTAAAAGGAGTCATTTAACGCAAACCTCCTTTCACTCAAACTTTGTGACATCCTGCCTGAATATTCAACTTCCCTTTTGAAGTTTACCATTACTACCTGTTGCTCCATAACATCAAGTTCATGCTATTCTGTTGAAATTAGTCAGAATTTGTTTTTGTTCATTGATATCTAACATAACTGATATACCAAGAAAATGGATGTACATTTATATTGCATGTTTATGGATGTGTGTTTAAATACCATCTTCTGTCTGCACACACAGCTTTTTTTTTATTACTGTTTGATTTCCACCATTAGCACATGGTTTGAAGACTTAAAAAAATGTAGAGCTGAGAACAGAAAGTTATAGGACATGATCAGTCAAATACTAATCGCTAACAGCTCAATCAGAGTGCTTTCCAAGTTTCAAGAGAGAAAGGGAATGAGAATTCTGCCTTGGCAAAAAGGAGAGAAGCCACTAGAATGCTGGGACTCTTCAGAGAAATAGAGGGAGCCCAGGTAGGGTGCTAATAAGACAGCTGGACAGCACTGCTTTTTGGAGAAGACCTTCACGAAG
The DNA here is from genome assembly GCF_023159225.1 of Perognathus longimembris pacificus. Classification (NCBI taxonomy): domain Eukaryota; kingdom Metazoa; phylum Chordata; class Mammalia; order Rodentia; family Heteromyidae; genus Perognathus; species Perognathus longimembris. The sequence goes on from NC_063164.1 coordinate 51,344,714, forward strand.
AGAAAGGCAGGGCTGGGAATGTGGCTTAGTGGTAGAGTGCTTGCTCAGCATGCATGAAGCCCTGAGTTTGATTCCTCTGTACTATATAAATAGAAAAAACCTAAAGTGGTGCTGTGGCTCAAATGGTAGAGTGCTAGCCCTGAGCAAAAGAAGCTCAGGGACAGTGCCTAGGTCCTGAGTTCAAGCCCCAGGACTGGCAAGAGAGAGAGAGAGAGAGAGAGAGAGAGACAGACAGAGAGAGAGACAGAGAGACAGAGAGGCAAAGAGAGACAGAGGGAGAGACAGAGAGACAGAGAGACTGAGAAAGGATGACCTCCGAGGCAAACATTTGCTTCTCCTGGTCTCTAGGTGCTGGCTTTGTCAGAAATTAGCTTAGGCCATTAGGATAACACAATGTGTTTACTGAGTCATACACAGGTATTTGTAGAAAGACATAGGACTTTAATGGTTGCTTTCATCTTGTATCTATGGCCGCATGTTTTATTAACATGAGGTGATAAGGTATTTTTTAGCTCATCATTTCTAAATATTCCATTCCTCCACTCATTACCACTGACCTACCTGGAAATCTTGGTATTCTTATTGTTATTTTTGTTGCATTGTTCAACTTTAATATTAATTATTTCTATACTGGTAGCCCTTGAATATATGGATTATATATGCACTGTTCACACTTGACATCAGATCCAGTTGGCTAAGTCCCAAATCATTGTAGTTAATAGCTATTTTTAACATATACAAGCACACTCTAATTATCAATGTTTCCCAGTAAGTAAAAGGAAGCTATGAAATCACTTGTCATACTTGAGCAAAATAATATATTAAAACTTGGCCATTAGGAGATTTCTGAGTCCTAAATTCAAAGAAACACAGATTCATGTTTATCTATCATTAGATTCTGTCCCCTATGGCTATGTTTAGTCCTGAGACATTGATAATACTCTTAACAGATTGAATAATGAGCATTTCAAAGAAATGATTTCCCAGACCAGATGTCATAGTCCTTACTCACTAGTTATCCATATGAAGACAGAAAAAGAGAGGCAAGACCAGGCCTGTTTCATTAATGAAGTTTACTGGACTGTCTTAGTGGGTGATCTTCCCAGAATCTCCTTAGGCCATGTTACCTGGGGGTACAGAGAATGGAAATTCCATTGTTTTCTGACTCACTCTGGGCAACCTCTTGGGTAACTAACTTAGCCAACCAGGGCTTTACTGACTTGAGTGGTAAGTGGCGGGTGAGTAAATAGGGATACTGAGGGCATACATACATAATTTGGAGGAATGAAGGAAAGATTAATGACAATATCTGTAAAGGATTACCAGAAGCCACAAAGCCCTAATTGGCAAGAGCATTCATAGTCAGAAATGTAAATATGCTTTACTGCATGTATTCCTTCTTTGTAAAAAATCTTCACTTGACTGTTAAGGCTTTACTTTAAAGAAAGATAATGGGATTTAACAGTCAGATGTCATCAGGTCAAAGACACATGTTCCTACATCTTACCATCTCTGAAATCTGGAAGCATATTACAACTCTGTGCTCACATTGCTAAACTAGGGACACAAGCTATAATTCATGCCATGTTAAATTAAATTTATACAGAATTTATTTTTTTACCTACACAAATAGTTCTACAGAAACCTACTTCTGTTGTCCAGTTGACTTACAGGTGATATTGTTACTCTGCTGGTACCCTGAGTCTTTACACAAAGTAGACACATATAGAGGCAACTAGCAGCACTCCCAACTCAGGGGTGCTGAGCATGGAGTAACTTTATCAGTGCTCTGACAGGGGAAACACAGAGGATCCTATGAAACCACTTAGCTCAGGTGTGGGATAGGAGAAGATCATCAGGAAGATTTCCTGGAGGAGGTGATGGCCTAGCTAAGATGGAAGAAAGAGTTGGTATTCTCTAGAGCAACACTACTCATTGTGCTTGTGGCCTGCTTGTTCCCAGTTGGCACTAAGGTAAATACAGAAATGAAAGGTTAGAGGTCTGAAGTTTGGTAACATTTTATATTCACAGGTACATAACAAATAATTTGAGTTCTCTGTTCTATAGAATGATAAAAAAAAAGTTGAGGGGTTGGAGGCACACGTCAGGTGGTAGAGCACCAGCCAATGAGTAAAAGCATCAGATACAGAATCCTGGTCTTGGGGGGAGAAGTTGGGAATATACATATCTATTTCTACAGTTTTTAATCTTTCTTGGTAGCTAATTCTATTGGGCTCCTTTAGCCCACTTGGTGCTTAATCTCCGGCCCCCACAGCTATAAGCTACTCAGACCTCTGCTAGCAGGTGGAGAAGGGGAGATGGGAAGGCTGATGGGGGTGATCAGGGAAGGGCAGGGATCCACCTTGGGCTGCCTCCTCTAGGACACTTTTGGAACACAGGTTGTCTGGTGTTCCCTTGATTGTACCATCAGCCCCCCAGGAAGTGGACTGACATTCTTCTGGTTTCTCAGGTATTCTGCTTGAGGTTGTGAGAAGCTGCCAAGCCATACTGTCGTTTGAAAGTCTCATTGCAAGGATTTCTATCTTAAATAATTATAGAATACTTTCTCAGCAGGATTGCCACTACCTCCTCTTCCTAGCATAACTGCAGGCACATTATGTCATGGGGGAACTTTTCCAAAAAATCACATGGCTAATGAGCTTTCATGTAGAAAATAATGGGCTTACCAGAAGTTTCTCTCCCTCCCCTCACCCCCCCCCCCATTTTCTTAATTTAGCTGGCTTAGGATACTGAAAGCTGAGCAGTTTTGTAAGAATGTGAAGAAGATGAGTTCAGGAATCCTGAGTGATTGCATCCAAACTTCATACTTATGGTTGCAAATGCAGACATCTGTGATTTATCAGTCCCTAAGTGATGCAGGCACGTAGCAGCACCTGCCTGGTAGAATTCTCTCAGCTTTGGACCATCTGGGATGGGGTTCTGCTGATGCCACATAAATTTCATCTCTTTGTAAAGCTTCCTGCCTGGAAGGATCGCTTAAAGGGAATAAAGACCAGGAAGCCACATCAAATGTAGGCTCTAGCTTCTGTTAGCTAGGGCAATGTGAGGGAGCAAGCAGAGACAGAGAGGCCTATCACAACCAGCTTCCCAGGAGTTGAGGCTACCGTCTGGATAATGGACTCAGGAATTAGCCCACCTAGAGGGCACAACCCACCATGTAACAATCACTATACGACAGCCTGTATTTCTTCTCTAATGTTCAATGAAAACTACAAGCCTCATCTCTTGGTGCAGAGATAATCTGGCACTTTCATTTAGTTTCTCCAAGGAAGTGAGAGGCTAGGGAGGTGCCTCTCAGCTAGCAGGTGGAGAGGGAGAGATGGGAAGGTTGAATGGGAATATAGATGTTCAGGACAGATGCGAAGTGATGAGGCCACCAGGATGAAGGCCATATCAAAGTGAGGTGGTGTACACCTACAATCCTCGCTACTTAGGAGGCTGAGATCTGAGGATTAATGTTTGAAGCCAATCCAGGCAGGGAAGTCCATGAGGCTCTTATCTCCAAAAAACTATCAGAAAACCACAAGTGGAGCTGTGGCTCAAAGTGGCAGAGTGCTAGTCTTGAGCAAAGGACAGCAGGGATAGTGCCCAGGCCTTGAGTTCAAGTGACATGACCAAAAGAGAAAAAATAAAATAAAAAAGTGAGGGGAACCCCCAAGTGAGAGTGCATGCCCAGATCCTCATCCTTTAGGACAAACGAACTCAAGATGAAAAAATTGCACATAACCTATGTTGCAAATTATAAAGTTTTTGCCTCAGTTTTGTTTTCTTTTGTGATAGTGCAAAAATCATTTTTTAAAAAAGCATCAGGATAAAAAGTGAAAATCAGACAAACCATGTGCTCTCTCAGCTACACAAATAGGCAGTGGCTATGTTTACATCTACTCTCTTTCTAGAAAATCAAAGATTCTCTAGTCACTCTCTACCACATCATTATTAAGTGAAATCCCATATATCTCTCTTTTTTATGAATATTGGTGGGTTTTCTTTTCTATCAAGAATGCTTTTTATCAAGAATCCTTTCTTTGCCATCTGGCAAAGTCCCACTCATTCCCCCCAGCTTTGGTTCAAGCATTTTGTTTTTCTAGAGACTCTCCTCTGACTGTGCCTTTCACTCCACCAGAGTAAGAATTTCCTTTCATTGTTTGCATGCAGCAGCTACTGCTACCCAGCCCCTAAGGTCCATCTGCCTTTCTTCTATACAAATAGAGTGGTAGCTAAACCTATGGCTTCCCAGCCACAGAGAAGCTCTCCCAGCTCCACCCCGCTCCCAGCCTGCAGATGTGTACCAATGTCAGGAATGTGAGTAGATGTGAATTATGTCACTTCCAGGCCTTCCTATATCATTCCTCTATACTCTATTGCTTTTCTGTGAGTGAGCATGGACCCACCAAAAGCCAGCTTTCACTACGTAACAAATGACCTGTGTTAGTCAGTTTCCCATCACTGTGACAATATAGCTGAAAAAAATAATCAAATGAAGTGGAGGAAAGGTTTATTTTGGCTCATGGTTTCAGGACCATGGCTATCTATTATGTCTGAGACAAGACAGAGCAACATGTTAGGGAGTATATGGTAAAGATGCTCGCCTCTTGGGAGCCTAGAAGTTAGGAGGGAGAGAAGGGGCTAGGTCCCAATATCCCCTTCAAGGATATACCTCCATTAACCTAACTTTCTCCCACTGGGCTCTACCTCTTAAAGGTTCTGCCATCTCCCAATAACCCAATATTATCTGGGGACCAAGATTTCAACCCAGGGATCTCTAAGGGAGATTTAAGATTCAAGCTTTGGTATCATTTTATAGTTCAGGGTTTAGACTCACAATCATTTGTTCACTTAGAAAGTTCCCTAAATGGCTGTCCTTCCAGCTATAGATCTGGGAGGGCCTGCCTCCCTGCTGGGGTTCAACTCTCTGTTCTACATGTGTCTGTTCTCAAGCTCAGGCTGAAGGGACCTACTACAAAGGGAAGTTCTTACTGGCATGGCAGAGGCATTAACAGGCAAGTCCAACCAGGCCAGCACATTCCATGCTCTGCTTGAGCCACACCTGCTGACATTCTCTCCGCAGACAAAGTGAGTCACATAAGATAGTTCAAATTCAAGGGGAAGAGCAGAGTACACTTCCCACAGAGATTTGGGAGAGCAAATAGCTAATTCTGAGCAACAACCCACTCCACCTCCAGCATTCAGACAAAGTCCTAAGACAGAAGGGAAGCAATAAGAAAGGAACCTGGGGCTGGGAATATGGCTTAGCAGTAGAGTGCTTGCCTTGCATGCATGAAGCTCTGTGTTCAATTCCTCAGTATCACATACACAGAAAAAGCCTGAAGTGGTGCTGTGGCTCAAGTGGCAGAGTGCTAGTCTTGAGCAAAAAGAAGCCAGGGACAGTGCTCAGGCCCTGAGTCTAAGCCCCAGGACTGGCAAGAAAGAAAATAAGAAAGAAAGAAGGAAAGAAAGAAAGAAAGAAAGAAAGAAAGAAAGAAAGAAAGAAAGAAAGAAAGAAAGAAAGGAAGGAAGGAAGGAAGGAAGGAAGGAAGGAAGGAAGGAAGGAAGGAAGGAAGGAAGGAAGAAAGAAAGAAAGAAAGAAAGAAAGAAAGAAAGAAAGAAAGAAAGAAAGAAAGAAAGAAAGAAAGAAAGAAAGAAAAAAGAAAGAAAGAGGGAGGGGGGAGAGGGGTATGAGGCACAAGGTAACAAACAGTACAAGAAATGTATCCAATGCCTAACGTATGAAACTGTAACCTCTCTGTACAACAGTTTGATAATAAAATTTTGAAAAAAAAGAAAGAAAGAAAGAAAAAGGAGTCTCATGAGGACTTTTCAGTGTGAGCTGGCTTCCAACTGTGATCCTCAGAGTTCAGCATCCTGAGTAGCTAGGATTACAGGCATGAGCCACCAATGTCCAGCTCAGAAATGCCATTTCTTTCAAGGAATGGGGCTTTAGGAGGATGGTATGAATATTCATATCATTGCATAAATATTCATTCTGTGTGTGCCTAATCTAGGAGATAGAAGAGTGAACAAGAAACAAAACCCACTGCCCTGAAGTTCATATTCTGTGTGAGAAAGACTGGAATGACGAACCAGTCATTGAAAAGTAAGACAATGTCTTATCATTCAGTAAGGTGCCAGGGAGTTGGGAGAGACAGAACTCTCTCTGAAGAGGACACTTGAACAAATGACCTAAGAAAGTGATGGGCTACTGCACAGCTGAGACAACTGCACAGGAGAAATGTCAAGTTTAAAGGCATTGGAGAGGAGTCTTCCTGGTAGGTTCTACAAACAGCATGATGCCACTGTGACAGGAGTGGGACACATAGCCTGAGAGTAGTAGAAAATGCCCTTGCATGTTAGATTTGCCAAAGAACACAGCAAAAGCTCAAAGGAGACTGATCATCTTTACAACCTGATAAACCAGTTGATTTTCAAGCAACAGTTTCCATGGCTGTCCATGGTTATGAAATCCTACTGTTTGTGTGGTCTGTGACCAGGTATCTTTGTGGATGACGAGTATGGTACGCAGCAATCAGTGGCTCAGAGCTCGAGCGCATTTCTAGCCTTAGATTCATCTACACATGCTCTTTCTTCAGAGAATGGTTTGAGAAAATAGCATCAATACTTATTCAACATGAAATTCAACATGATCTTTTAAGAGGGGGTCTCAGGAACTTCCTGATAGGCACTCCTAACTCTCTGGTTGTAAAGAGGGGGTCAGCACTACACAGGAGAGACTGGGAAGTAGCAGGAATATTCCCCCTTGTCTCTTTGTGAGTTCACATCAGCCACACATGTCTTCACTTAGCTCGAAGCCCTTCTGCCTCCTTCTGCCCTACCCTTGTTCCCACCCCATTCCTCTTCTCTCTCAAAGGAAAACTATAGCAGTATTTTAATTCTTGCTCTGTTTTTTTTGTGTGTGTGTGTGTGTGTAGAGATGGATTATGGGTTGGGAGACAATAAAATAAATTCAGGGCTTCTGAACATATTGTCTTGAAACAGCCTCTCGAGGCCTATTAACTGACTAGAAAGGAAGGAAATCAGAGGTTGGAAGGTGGAGCTGAAGGCCACTCTCCCTGTCTTTTCTTATGTTCTAGATGGAATTGTTTAGATATTAAAAGTCAAATGCTCTAAGGTCTTTGTCTTTCAAACCAATCCTATAAAAACATCATCAGAACTGGTGGTTCCCAGATGTGGTAAATGCAAGAGCAGGAATGTGGGGAAGGGTGGCTCTTTTTTTTCTAGATTCTGACCTGGGCTCAGTTGTTAAGCAATCTTCAGCCTTTGATTGAGCTTCTAGGCTCATCACTCTGAATCACAGATCTCTCAGTTCCCCAAAGGCAAACATCCTTACTTCTTGTGATGGGTTAGCTTACAAATTATAATTATGTTTGTCTTATTAAGCAGCTAAGTTCAGCACATTTTAATTCATTTTTACAAATCAGCATTAGGTGATTCTGAATGCTATATACCTAATCAGATCACAAAAATGCTTATATTGGCCCAAGTTTTAAGCTTTGGTGCCACAAGTGAATCTACCCATGATGTAAATAGGAAAGATCTCCCCTTACACACCTTAGGGAGAAGGGCAAAGTGACCAGAGGTTTTCAGAAATCCTTCCTCCTTGTGTAAGGTCTTATCAGAGGCTACTCCTGTTTGCCTGTTTTATATTGAGACAGGGCCAGCTAATTTAGAGATGAGCTGACTTGTTTCATGGTTGCTTTAATCCTTCCAGGCTCCTGTCACAAAATACCATAGACAGAATAGCAACAGAAACGTGTTTCTGAGTTCTAGAGGCTCGGATGCCCAAGAGCAAGATGTTTGCAGGGATTTGAGACGTCTTTCCTTGGCTTTCTCACCATATTCCACACAGTTGTTTATCTGTGTGCATGCATCCCAGAAGTGTCTCTCTCTTTTTTTGTTTTTTGATCCATCTCTCTCTCTCTTTTTTTTGGGGGGGGGGTCAATCATGGGACTTGAACTCCAGGCCTAGGTGCTGTAGGCTGGTGCTCTACCACCTGAGCCATAGTGCCACTTGAAGTGTCTCTTTTTTTATGGCTAAATTCCTTCTTATAAGGACACGAGTTAGACTGCTTTAGAACCCACACCAATGGCCTTATTTTACCTTATTCGCTTATTTTCAGACTTCATCTCCAAATAAGCTCACATCTGACATAGTGGGACTTAGGGCTAAATATGTGAATCTGATCTTACAGAAACCGTGAAATATATTTTAGTCAAATGAAATGCAACATATTAATATTTAAATTAAAATAGGAATTATGGAGGTATCTTTTTTGAAATGGAGGTTTCTTAAATGCACTTTGATTCCTTCACTGTTGCTCAGAGTCTGCCCCAAAGCCTCCCTCAACTGCATCCTTGCCCATGCTCTTTTGCCAGTCTGACCAGGACAAGAGCTATGAAAAGTTCCAGGACCTGGGCTTGCTAGGTAGTTCTGAGGAGCATGTAGACAAAGGAGGCCAGGGAGAAAATCCTGATGGGACTTTTATTAAGGGACTTTAAAGGACAAAGAAAAGGCAACCTTTTAAGTCTGATGACTCTAGTACCTGTTGTATAACTATTCCCAGGCGCTCATGCGCACACCCCTCTCCCCATCTTTTCAAGTCTTTAGTTAAGTCTGCCACACCTCTCCAGGTCTTATAAAAGAAGTATCTTTAAAGAGATCAAGAGACAAGGTCCTGAGAGGAGAGAGTAGCCAAAGAAGCAAGATGTGCAGGTGTGTGTGTGTGTGTGTGTGTGTGTGTGTGTGTGTGTGTGTGTGTATGTGTCCACAGGTAACTACAATCCCCTGAGAGTTTGCCTCAGTCTTTGCAAGGGGGATCCAACTCCTCGCAGGATGTGTGAAAGGGGGCAAGAGCCAATTTTATTTCAGTCTCATAGGATGAATGATACCAACTTACATCTGGGCTGTATTTGCTATCAAGGAGCTGCAATGAAGACAGAGGAAGCATGCTTATCAAATTGGTAGAGGCCAGGAAGCCAAAAGGAACAGCCAATGCACAATTAGAATCCACAAAAGTCTCAGCAAGCTGTAATGCCAGCCTAAATTTAATAAGAAGAAACTTAATCAAGGATGAAGGAGATGTCCTGCACTTAAGATTAAATAAGTAAATAAAATGAGCACTGCCAAATATGTGAGAAAGGGTCAAGGACTGACTCAGAGGAGGTGCCTCTGAAGCAAGATAGAATGTGAAACTGTTCTTTTGGAAACTGAGCTTCATGTTTCTGGGCCAGAACCTAGCTCAGCAGTGGCAGCAGCAGTTTTGCCCACTTCCATTCAGAAGGAGGCAAGCCAATATGGGCCCAAATTTGAGCATCATGGAGAAGATGAAGAACCAGTGAGCTCAGAAAAGCCCAAACTCCATCCTGCAGGAACAGTTACTATTCAGTTGAAGAAGAGAAGCACTTGGGAAGATACGAGAATTCTCTACACGTATCTGAGATTCTGTCATGTGAGAAAGGGCTTGAGCATGTCTAATGCGGGTATTAGGAGTAAAATCAGGATGGTTAGTGGATGGATGCTTCAGAGATGAACTGTTGTAGTGGTGAATGAAGAGACTAAGTATACCCACTTATACTGGTTTGATAGTAAGTAACAGAAAATCAGATTCATAATTGTTAAGTTAAAAAAACAACAAAAAACTCCACGTAGCCTGAAGTTAAGGCCTCAGGTTCTTTCAACCTTCTTCCCTATCATCCTCAGTGTTGGCCTCTTTCTCCTGTCTGTTAGAAGATAGCTGCTGCAGCTATGACAACCCGAATCTACACTCAATGTGAGGTGACCTTGAAGGAACAGCCAGCCTAGCTAAAAAGCACCTTTCTTTACTGGTGTTACTCTTTTTGAGAAAAGGAAATAATTTTTCAGATGTCCTTGTATATGTCATTGGCCAGCCTGGTTTGTATGGCCAATTTTAGTTGCAAGATTGACTGGCCAGACCCAAAGAAACATGGACTCTATGGTCTCCCTTATAGGGAATAATTAGTACTGGCAGTCACAGCAGAGGATCACAGGAGCCCAATAGCTATACCCTTATGAACACATAAGATAATGCTAAGTGAAATGAACTCCATGTTATGGAAACGATTGTTATATCACATTTGTAACTACTTTCAATGTGCCATATGTAACTGTAGCCTCTATTATTGATGATATTCCTGTATCACCTTCCTGTGGTTGTACCTATACTATCTCTGTATCTTATCTGAGTATATTGGAAACCGTGTATACTGGTATTAGAACTAGGAAATTGGAAGGGAATACCAAAATCGAGTGACACAGGGTAAAAAAAGACAAACAACTACAAAAGCAATACTTACAAACTGTTTGGTGAAAATGAACTGAACAACTGAACAACTCATGGGGAGGTAGGAAAGGAAAGGGGGTAGGGGGAGGGGAGAGGGGGAATGAGGGACGAGGTAACAAACAGTACAAGAAATGTATCCAATGCCTAATGTATGAAACTGTAACCTCTCGGTAATTCAGTTTGATAATAAAAATATATATAAATTTTAAAAAAAGATTGACTGGCCAGAAATAGCTGACTTTTCCAATTTACAAAATTAAAGGATAAGGAAATGGCTTTTTAGTAGCTTCCAAAAGTCTCTGCCACAACAAACTTACCTGTGACTCAGCCGTAATAGATTGTCTTAATCTTTTTCCTGCAAATCTACTGTGTTTATATAAACACAGATGCCCACAGACAGGTTTTCACAAATGTGGGAGGGATTGTGTATTGTAAATAGTTTTAGCTCTTGCTTAATTTTTTTTTTTGGGGGGGGGGGGGCGGCGTGCCTGTCCTGGAGCTTGAGGGTCTGGGCACTGTCCCTTAGCTTTTACTTTGTGCTTTCATTTCTTTTTCTTTTTGCTTGTCCTAGGGCTTGAACTCAGGGCCTGAGAACTGTTCCTGGCTTCTTTTTGCTCAAGGCTCTACCACTTGAGCCACAGCACAACTTCTGGCTTTCTTTGTTTTTTTCTGTTTATGTAGTGCTGAGGAATCGAGCCCAGGGCTTCATGTATGCTAGGCAAGCACTCTACCGCTAAGCCACATTCTCAGCCCTTCCCTTAGCTTTTTCTTTTTTCTTTCTTTCTTTTTTTTTTTTTTTGGCCAGTCCTGGGGCTTGGACTCAGGGCCTGAGCACTGTCTCTGGCTTCTTCCTGCTCAAGGCTAGCACTCTTCCACTTGAGCCACAGCGCCGCTTCTGGCCGTTTTCTGTTTATGTGGTGCTGGGGAATCGAACCTAGGGCCTTGTGTATCCGAGGCAGGCACTCTTGCCACTAGGCTATATCCCCAGCCTTCCCTTAGCTTTTTCGATCAAAGCTAGTGCTTTACCACTTGAACCACAGCTCCATTTCCAGTTTTTTGTTGGTTAATTGGAGATAACAGTCTCATAGACTTTCCTGCCCAAGCTAGCTTCAGATAGTGATCCTCAGACCTTAGCCCCCGAGTGCCTAAAACTATAGGTATGAGTCACTGGCATCCAGACTTTTCTTAACATTTTGAAATTCTTTCTACATCATTTAAAAATTCTATGAAAGTACCACTTTCGACAGCTGCATAATATCTCAAATGTTAGCCACATTCAACCATTCCCTGTTCTTGGATATGACTTTCTAGCCACCAAAGGCAGCTCATCGCAGCACCTGTTCCATCATCTTTGCTTTTGGCCTTGATGTAGACAGTAATGCCCATGGTTTTTACCAATGGACCCAAATTTGAGCAACAGAGTGCAGGACCCAAGCCTGGGTCCAACCAGAGAGTATCAGATGCTAGGAGCTGATGACAACATTCTTTTTCTTCAATCTGTTGCTGCACTGCAGGCCTATTTGTGGCTTCCCAACATGTGGAGGGGACAGACAAGAGGTAGGTGTCTTCATTATGACTGTCCAGCTCCAGGCTCGGCAGACTCCCCTAAGGTCAGGTAGGTGAGCAGGGGAATGGAATGAGTGAGCAGTGTTTTGTCAGCATTGCCCTGATTCACTGAGCTGGGAGCCGGCGGGGGAGTGTCACAGAGGGAGCTGTGTACCTTATCAGACAAGGGTGTGAAATCAGCTTTTTGCTATGTATAGCTCTGTTTCAAGGATGATCTGACCTAAATGTCCCATGCTTATCACCAGGGTCAAACTTGAGAATCTAAATTTTCCTCCCATGGGAATCATAAGCATTCCTTCTCTTGAATTTGGTTGATAGACTAAGCCTACAACTCATATGCTAGAAGTCAAAATAAATGTTTTGTTTTGTATTGTCAGCACTGGGATTTGAATTCAGGGCCTTGAGATTGGCTGATGAAACTCTCTACCACTTGAACTCTCTACCACCCTTAACCCCACAAGTTTGTGTTGTTGTTTTTAACCTAAGCAATCGTCAAGATAACTACTCAATGAAAAATAATGACCATTAACAACTTGATCAGTTTATTCTTAGATAGATGGAGCTTAATACATTCTTCTAGTATCTTGTTCCTTTAAGACTTATAGGAAACAAATGCTTAAGGTCAAATAATTTCCATAAACGTTAAGAATACATTAACTCACAGTAAGCAAAAAATAACTCAATAAGAAAAGTTGCAATAACGTAGTCTCCTTTCTAAAAACAGAGCTCTAATTGCTGGTGGCTGTGCTGAATTAGAAAGGTCATGGGGTCAGTAAGCTCCAAGGTCACTTTCTTGTCTATCACAGCATTGTCTACCAGAAACACCACATGACAGGATCATATCTGTATTAACAATTTCAGTGAGACAGACCAAATGCCAGAGCAAGGACCTCAGCAAAAGACCTCATCTGTGTAGGAGCTCTACCAGCAACTCCCTCAAAATCACATCACTTAATTTCTCCAGTATTTACTTGGCCTCTAGTATTGTAGCCATGAAACTGGCCACCAGAAGAAATCTCGCACAGTCTTTACTATCATTGGCTGCCCTCTTTTCCCAGATTAACATCAAAGGAACTCTCACACAATAATATTTTACTTTTGATTAGGAACAACAAGGCTCATTCTATTAACCTCAGATCTCTTAAAGTTCTATTGATTCTATGTTTTAGGACAGAACAAAGTGTGTCTCATTTTGATGAAGTCCAGGTCTGAGAAGATGTAAAAATACTCTGCTTATGTTCTCTGCTGTAGTTCTCACGAAAGTGGAATGCTGGATGAAGTAAGTTGCTGATTTCCTAGTTCACTAGGCCAAGTCCACAGAGTTCTTCAGGATCTTTCAGAGGGAGGCAGAAACAGCTGAAGAAGTATTGATAGAGACATTAAAAGAGAAAAGAGCTTGGCAACAGTGGCAGTTCACACAGATAATCCTAGCTACTACTCAGAAGATTGAGATCTAAGGATCACAGTTCAAAACCAGCTTGAGCAGGAAAGTCTGTGAGACTCTTAGTTCCCATTAAGTAGCCAAAAGCCAGAAGTGGAACTATAGCTCAAGCCTTGAGCAACAAAAGCTAAGGGACAACATTTACAACATAACCATCACCTACCTCAGCCATAGTTGACTGGATCAGAGCAGATACCTGACCAAGTGGAACCAAGTCTCTCTCCTGGGAATCTAGAATTATAATTCAGAGCATGTATAAACTCAGATAGATGAGTGTAGCTATGGGCAGCTATATATGAGGAAGATAAAGAGAAGAAAAGGAGCAGGAGGAGAAAAAGAAAGACTAGGAGAGAGTAAAAGAAAGAAATAGCCAGCACATCCTGTGTGTCCCCACACCCAGGGCCTGAGAAGATGGGTGCTCTGGTGGCTGATACTTTGCCCTTTCTGTTCTCATGCTCCCATGGGGCCCAAGCAACATGGTTTTATCTTCTTGAAACATCTTTGAATTCCATGAGAAATGTCTCCTTTCTTCTTAAACTAGCTCATGTACTTGGCTGGTACTTGAATTTTATAGTCTTGTGGAATATTAACGTGCTTCTACTCATATGAAAATAGATATGGATGGTCCAAAATAAACAATCATCTAAGTATAGTGACTTATTCAGCCATCCTGAGATGGCTCTGAAGAAAATAGTGAACCAAGTATATTTAGGTTGTTGGAATTCATAACACTTTAACAACTTTGCCTGATTTGCAGAGACTTGTAAAGCCCATCCATTTCTCTCATTCTGTGTTGGCCTCTGCTCTTCTCTTCTCTCTACTCCTTACAATGCATGGGTATGGTTCTTTCACATCACCTCCTGAGAATGCCCACAGCCATCTCCCATGATGTCAAGATCAGCTGGACACATCTTTCTGGAAAAGTTATTTTTTAAAGCCCTTTCTGATAACCACAAGCAAAGGAGACACAGTCTGAGAAAAACAGTCAATAGAAAAGACTAGAAGACCACTGAGTTCTCAGAGTGCATTTACCATGTGCCCCAAATGGTACATCAAGCTGGGAATTGGCTACATGAGAATTTAGGCACCTGAGTGGCTTCCTGACCACAGAAGTTTCCAGAGTATATCAGAAGTTCTGATGGAACTGCCATGGAAAAGGAACCATAGGACTTAAAACCATTGCCAGTCAAGAGAAAACGAAATTATGTCAAGGCTGCTGGGATGTTTGTCTGGACAAGGCGATGGTGCCCAGCTGGGAGGGTCACAGGGACATGGGAGTGGCAGTTCTGAAGGCCAAGGAGGGCCTGTATTCCTGGAAACAAAAGCCAGCAATTGCATTGAAAAGAGATTTCTTTGTGTAACCCAAGATTTCCTCATGGCAAATACTGCTTTCTCCTTCCTCTTGGCAACTCCTCACAACTAAAATTAGGTTTAAAAATACACAGTGTGGTTACACATACACATACACACACACACACACACACACACTCTACAGTGTTCAGCTGCACATCTCCTCATAACTCTGCATATATACCTTAGTAATTTATAAAACTTGTTTGTTTGCTTTTGTGCTGCTACGAAGGCTTAAACTCAGGTCTAGGTACTATTCCTTTGTGTTTTCACTCATGGTTGGTGTTCTACCACTTGGACCACTGCTCCACTTCTGGCTTTTTGCTGGTTAGTCGGAGATAAGAGTCTCATGGACTTTCCTGCCCAGGCTGGCTTAGAACCTTGATCCTCAGATCTCAGCCTCCTAAGTAGCTAGAATTCTAGGCATGAGCCTAGGCACTTGGTTCATGAAATTCTTTAACGCCAAGATGACCCCAGGATCATGATGGCCATGTTAATGTACCTGATGACATAAATATGAGGAATAGCTTCCTGTTTATCAGGATCTTTGTCCTATAATTTCATTGAATCCCAAAACAACAAGACTTGGAGGCACTGCAAGAGCTTCCTTCTAATTCAACTTCTTCCCAGAAGAAATCAAAGCGGTTAGTGTGGAAATTGCCTAGTCCAAGAACAAGCCCTTCTCACCTGAGTCAGATTCATTCTTGTTTCACGCCTCATGGAGAAGGCCTGCCTGGCTAGGCTCCCAGCCCCAGTGTGCCAGGTATTGCCCACAAAAGCCTAGTAGAGAGACTGCCAAGCTCGGGCCTCTCCCTGGCTCATTATCTACAGGCAGGGCTCTCCCATGACTTTCTGGCTGGCTTTGCAGCTACCTCTCTTTGTAGGACAGTTGTAGCCACTTGGCTGTGATGCGTTTGGTCACAGGCCCTGCCTTTGTCTAGTAGATAAGCAGTAGTCAAGTTCCAAAGCCTAACACTATGACAGGCAACATTCTGGTTGGGAATCTGCAGTGCTTTAAACTTGTCTGTGTCTATGTCTGTGTCACCCAGGGCCTGGTGTGGTCCAGGCCTGAGGCTTGAGAACAAAGAACGGCAAGGCAAGAGGAAGTATAGCCACCACTGTCCCAGAATCACACTCCCACATTTCTCTGCCAGTTGGCGCCTTTCCATTTTTTTTTTTTTTTTTTTTTTTTTTGTGCCTCAATCATTATATTTCCCTCACGTCCCTGAAAAGCCTCCTTCCTGGGAAACACTCAGCGCATCCAGGAAAGTCACTGACTAAATTAAAAGATCTAGGTCACTGTTTTAAATGTCTAAAGTACAGAGGGCTTGTTGAAGATGAAGGCTGGAGGCCCTACTCTACCCTTTTTGAATTAAAATATATATATATATATTTTTTTTTGGCCAGTCCTGGGCCTTGGACTCAGGGCCTGAGCACTGTCCCTGGCTTCTTCCCGCTCAAGGCTAGCACTCTGCCACTTGAGCCACAGCGCCGCTTCTGGCCGTTTTCTGTATATGTGGTGCTGGGGAATCGAACCTAGGGCCTCGTGTATCCGAGGCAGGCACTCTTGCCACTAGGCTATATCCCCAGCCCCCTGAATTAAAATATTTTGAAGAAAGGGCTGGATTCTACGAGAAACAAGTCTCCTAGGTGAAGCCAATATATACCTGGGGCTTTGAGAGCCCACCATGGGTCTGACTCAGTCATATGGTACCCTCTGGGTCCCCTGGGCCTGCTCTTCTGAGAGACTATGAAAAACAAATTCAAAGGGATATGTACATATCACCTGATCTGGAAGGAATTGTTTTACAGTTAATAATCATAGAGGACATAAGCATTGTAGACTAGAATGATAATGTACATTAAGGATAAGATTTATTTTTATTTTATTGGTTTTTGAAAAAATAATGAAGAAGGGCTGGGGATATAGCCTAGTGGCAAGAGTGCCTGCCTCGGATACACGAGGCCCTAGGTTCGATTCCCCAGCACCACATATACAGAAAACGGCCAGAAGCGGCGCTGTGGCTCAAGTGGCAGAGTGCTAGCCTTGAGCGGGAAGAAGCCAGGGACAGTGCTCAGGCCCTGAGTCCAAGGCCCATGACTGGCCAAAAAAAAAAAAAAATGAAGAAAGTAAGGGGGGGTGAGAGGGCCAGAGGAGAGGGAAGGAGGGAGAAAGATGAGGATGGGGATAACAGGTATGACAAGAAATGTATATGTATATACTACCTTAAGCATGTAACTGTAACCCCTCTGTACATAATCTTGACCAAAAAAAAAAAAAAAAGAATATCATGAACCTCAGTGCTCCCTGATCAGAATACAAGTGTCATCAAATATGGTTAGAACAGTAAAGCTACTTCTGCATGGAGTAACAACAGGAAGACACTGGACATGGGCAGATAGCTGTGTTTCTTGGAGCCACTACCTAGAGGACAATTGAAAGCCTGGGAGAAAGTCTGGTGACACAGTTGTGTGAGGGAAGCCAGGTGCACATATCCAGCTAAAGCAGGTCACACTCTGACCCCAACCATACTGTCGGGGATGGCTGTGCCTTTAAGAGGGGATGGCCCAGTTAGCCCGTTCCCCCCTCCTTCCGCCTTCAACGGGAAGAGAAGTCCCCGCCCCTCAGCAGCGAGCACGTGTGCTACCATGGTGACTGGAGACCCCAGAGGCCCGATCCTTGGGTGGCTGTGGTTTCCGCCCATAGAGGAGACCATCTCCGTGATGGACAGTCCATTAGCCAATCGTTAATACCCAGTTAGCCCCTCTTCTTGGCGCGCCTCTGCGGGTATAACTGTTAGCCCCTCCTTTATTAAACCAGAATGCCCCTGAGGCTTCTCCAGGGACCCACATACCCGTGTCTTCCTTGGTGGGTATGGGGCGCCCTGCGACCACACACTAACCGAGGCTACACATGGCCATCATTCCCACGTGAGAGAGATAAAGGACCACACAGGAAGGGGTGGACAGGCCCAGGACCCCCACGCCGGGCACCATACTGGGCAGAATTAAATGGGGATGGGGCTGCAAGAGCAGGTGTCATCATCATGACTCCACCCATTCTTCCTGGATCCCAAGATTCTGGACACTCCCCCAATTATTTCATGTTTCTCTCTGGCCAATGGGATTCAAGTGTTGGGGCCACGCCCACATTCCATGCTGCCTGGTAGCCCCAGTATTCCCTCTGTTGGCTTATACCAGAACCAGCAGGTGCGACAAGTAGAGGTGGCTGAGTGGTGAGTGAGAGAATCGAGGTGACTTTGGACATATAGTTGGAAGTAGACTGAATTATTGATTGTGAGAACAGAGTTGATTGAGAACAGACTTGATTGTAGAAAGCCTGGGAATGTGCGCCCCCACCCCCAATCTTCACCATCCCAGAGCTGGGATGTCTGAACAAACACGACAAGAAAAAATAACTGCAAGAATACCAGCAGAAGAATTGTCCTGATGGACCTGCAAAATTCAAGAAAAAAATAAAACTAAAAAGGGAGGTAACCCCAAGACAAACACTGCTGGAGATCGTAATCCAACTGAGGGTAGAGCCAAAGATCATGCTGACCCTGAGCCTCCCCTGCCTTTGGACACAGTCAGAGCTGCCAGGGTCGAGAGTGTCACAGGTCCCAATAACTGAGGATCTGGAGAGGCGCTACCAGCACCTGGTGCTTTCCCTGGACTCCAGCAAAAGAAGAAACAAACAGCTCTGCAGTGATATCAAACAACTGAAGCAGGAAAAGAAAGACCTTCAGGATCAACAGGCAAAAGAGAATGAGAAGACAGCACATGTGCAAGAAGCACTGAAAACAGAGCTGGAAATCCACAAGCTGTCAATAGAGATGTTGGTTTCAGAAGAGAGCACTTTATGATCAGCCCTGGCCCATGTGCAGTGGGTGGCCAATGAAAGAGAACTGGAGCAGGAGTCTCACCAGCCACCTGCAGGTGTGGCGGAGTTGGAGATGACATTGTCTGCAGTCACCACCTCGCAGAATGAGACTGAAAAGAAGAACCTACAGCTTATAGAAGACCTGACTAAGGTACAGCTTCTGCTCCAGGAAAAAAAAACAGAAGCTACGATGATGTGGAGGAGGTGAACACCGAGTTGCAGGAGAAGCTGGAAGTGCTGTGGACACAGAAGATCAACATGAAAAACAATTCACAAGCTTCAACAAGCACTGGAGGAGCGGGCAGTGCTGAAACAACAACTAGACAACCTGAAAAGACTGGTGTCCACAGTCAAGTTGCAGAGAGACTCCTTCACAGAGGACCTGAGGAGGGAGAGGTCCATGTGGGAGGAGAAGGTCCAGCATCTCTCAGAGCAGTTGAATCAACTTACAGAGGAGAGCGAGCAAGGGGCAAGGCAGGTGTGGGACCTAGAGACCACCCTAGCAAACCTGAGAAAGCAGCTGGCATAGCCACAGCCCTCTGCAGGACCATCTCAGGCTGAGCAACAGCTGCAGGTCCAGGCTGACCAGATGCAGATAGAGTTGAAGAGCCTGGAGGAACAATTTCACGTCCAGGCACAGGAAAACCAGAGCCTCCGTCTCCAGAACCTGGAGCAGCAGGAGCAACTGCAGAGCCTGGAGAAGAAGGCAGAGGAATGGGATCAGCATGCTGAGGATGGGCACAAGATCCTTGAGACAATGAGAGGCACACATGTGCAAAACGAAGAGCTGAGAGAACAGCTGGCCCAGCTGCAGGACACTTTCCACAGGCTGAGTGGTGAGAAGGAGTTGCTTGCCAGCGTCCTGACTTCCCGAGCAGCAGGTGAAGAGACATCTACAGGAGAAGCTGGAGCAGCAAGAGGAGGAATTACAAGAATAGAAGGAGGTGGCTGAGATAAAGAGCCAAACAGCTGAGAATCTGCAGAAGCAGCCTGACCAGTACCTGGCCCAGCTGCAGGAGCTCAGTGCCACCTGTGATCAGCACATGGCCACCAATCAGCAGCTGGCCTCAGAGAAGGAGGCCCCGCAGCAGCAGACCAAGGTGAAGGACCAAAAGGTGCCTGAAAATTTACAGGACACTGTGAAATGCTTGGAAGCAAGGACACAACAGAAGGAACAACTGCAGGCCCAGCTGAGCTTCCTGGCTTTCCCTAAGGAAGGTGAAGGAGTGAAGGATGAAGAAGAAAAGCGCAAGGAGGCAACTCCCTCTGACATGATTGTCCCAGAGGATGTGGAGGACCCACATACCATGAGGGATTTTTACCTCAAAGTACTATCAGCTGCTGAATGTAAAAAGGTAAACCTCAGCCAGCAGCTGCAGGAGCAGCAGGCCGCTGCAGGTGGCTGGCCAACCTGGTAGTCCAGTGCCAGACCAAGCTGGAGCACCATGGCCTCTTCCCCAAGAGGCGGAGCCACTGCATGTGTGGGGACAGGAAGCACGACAGGCAGGGGCCCAAGAAGCCGCTGAAGGTCTGCTTCATCCCCAACCTGCCTGACAAGGTGGTCTCCCAGAATCAAATGGATGACCTGCAACATCGCTGAAGCCAGCTGTCAGAAGACATTGGTGCCATGGAAGAGGCCATCCTTTCCTGTAAAGAAGAGATGGAAGTCCTGAATGAGCTGTATCAGGAGAAAGATGAGTGCCATTCACGGGATGTGCCAGGAGAAGAGGGAGAAGAAGGAGGGGCTGCAGGAGCTGCTGTTGCTCCTAGCAAGTGAAGGCCCGGAGTGCCAGGCAGGAGTTGCTGGCAGATACTGAGACCCCTGCTGCTGACACCACTTCACACTTGTCAGGCCCCATGAAGATCGAGTTTAGGGAGGAGCAGAAGGGTTTTGAAGAAGTGCGACTTAAGGACAATGTAGAACATGCCTGAGTAGAGGCTGGGTGCCTTGCCCCCTAGACAACTCTCCCACAGAGCCTGTCATGCTGCTGATGCTCGATATCAAATATGACCAAGAACTTTCAGGCTTGGGCAGTGAGTACTCTGTCCCTTTCTTCTCTAGACTGATGCACATGATGAGTTTGCAATAAAGACTGTCTAAAGACTTGGCAGCCATCATCTAGAGAAGCAGGCAGCTGGGTAGCGTTCTTTCATGCCTTGATATATAGAGGGTAATGTGGAGGGTTGACTGCAGGCTAGATAGGGAAGAGACTGCTGGGAGGTGGCCCAACTTCTAGGAATATCTAATAGTCCACTGGTTATAAGAGAAGGGACCCATGTTATAGTTACAACAAAGAATAAATTTTTTTACAAATGAAAAACAGAAAAAGAAAAACAAATTCAAGAACTTTGAAAATGTTAACTTAATGTCCAAAATGATGACTTGTAGAGATAGAGGTCTATTTCTTTCTCCTTCACCTTGTTTGATAAAGCTCTAGTAGATAGGCTAATTGTCCATGAACGATACAAAAAACAAACAAACAAGGGCTTATGGACCATCTTCCATCCCCTCTTGTCATATAGACCGTTTCTCCTGCTCTATCCCCCAAGTGTTGGGGTAACAGTGACACTGGTCCTCTTATACATGGCTGCTGGGAATTTCAAAGGGCACAATCTTTTTGAAAAACAACTTTACCATTTCTTAAAAAGCTAATTGTAAAAAATTTATGTCAAGTGAACAAGTCAAGCCCAGAGATATAAAGGATGTATGCTTTCCCTTCTATGTGGAAGCTAGATTAAACTTGTAAACTTATAAGTAAATATGCTGGGCAGTATGCAAATGCATACAAATAGAAATCGAAATATGGCTGATTCAAGGGAGAACTCAAATAGTGTAATTCCTTAGAAAAGCAAAGTCCACGATCAACAAAAGAAACACCCGAACACAGGTACTTGAAAGGAGTGGGGTGGGAAGGGGGAAGGGGAGAATACAGTTGTTAATTCAATGTAAGATGGACATTGGTGGCTAACAACTATAATCCTAGCTACTCAGGAGGCTGAAATCTGACAGTTCAAAGACTGTCCAGGCAAGAAAGTCCAGCAGACTCTTATCTCCAATAAACCACTCAGAAAAAGCTGGAAGTGGTGCTGTGGATCAAGGGGTCAAATGCTAGTCTTGAGTACAAAGAAGCTCAGGGACAATGGCCAGGCCCTGAGTTCAAGCTCCAGGACTGGAAAAAAAAAATCAATGTATAACCTACAAAATTAAGAAGAGGGGAAGGGTGGGGAGGGGAGGGATGTTAAAAGAGGTGACATTAATCAAGGTTCATTGTATTCATAAACTTATTTGTTTTTTTTTTCTTTTTTTCCTTACTTATTGTCAAAGTGATGTACAGAGAAGTTACAGTTTCATACGTTAGGCATTGGGTACATTTATTGTACTGTTTGTTACCTCCTCCCTCATTCCTCCCCTTTTCCCTCTCCCCCCATGAGTTGTTCAGTTGGTTTACACGAAACAGCTTTGCAAGTATTGCTTTTGTAGTGGTTTGTCTTTTTATCCTTTGTCTCTCGATTTTGGTATTCCCTTTCACTTTCCTAGTTCTAATACCAGTATATACAGTTTCCAATGTACTCAGATAGGATACAGTGATAGTGCGGGTACAACCACAGGAAGGGGATACAAGAGGATCATCAACAGTAGAAGCTACAGTTTCACATGGCATGTTGACTTTCAACAGTGATATAACACTCGTTTCTATAACATGGAGTTCATTTCACTTAGCATTATCTTATGCATTCATAGGGGCATAGCTATTAGGCTCTTGTGATCCTCTGCTGTGACTAGCCTAAACCTGTGCTAATTATTCCCTATGAGGGAGATCATAGAGTCCATGTTTCTTTGGGTCTGGTTCACTTCACTTAGTATAATTTTTTCCAAGTCCTTCCATTTCCTTACGAATGGGGCACTGCCATTCTTTCTGATAGAGGCATAAAATTCCATTGTGTATATGTACCACATTTTCCTGATCCATTCGTCTACTGAGGGGCATCTGGATTGATTCCATATTTTAGCTATGACAAATTGTGCTGTGATGAACATTGTTGTGTTGGTGGCTTTAGTGTGTTCTTGTTTGTGGTCTTTTGGGTAGATGCCCAAAAGTGGGGCTGCTGGGTCATAGGAGAGCTCTATGTTTAGCCTTCTGAGGAATCTCCATACTGCTTTTCAGAGTGGCTGAACCAGTTTACATTCCCACCAACTATGAAGTAGGGTTCTCTTTTGGCCACATTCCTCCAATATTTATTATTGTTAGGTTTTTTTTTTTGTTTTTTTTTTGCCAGTCCTGGGCCTTAGACTCAGGGCCTGAGTACTGTCCCTGGCTTCTTCTTGCTCAAGGCTAGCACTCTGCCACTTGAGTCACAGCACCACTTCTGGCCATTTTCTGTATATGTGGTGCTGGGGAATCGAACCCAGGGCTTCAAGTATACGAGGCAAGAACTCTTGCCACTAGGCCATATCCCCAGCCCCTTGTTAGTTTTCTTGATGTAGGACATTCTTACTAGGGTGAGATAGAATCTCAATGTTGTTTTGATTTGCATTTTTTTTTATGGCCAGTGATGTAGAGCACTTTTTCATATGTCTCTTGGCCATTCTCATTTCCTCATCAGAAAAGTCTCTTTTTAAGTCTTTAGCCCACTTGTTGAGGGGGCTGTTGGTTCTTTGCGATTTTGTTTAGGAGGAATTTAACTTTTTCGGTTCTGCATATATTTTAGATATGAGGCCTTTGTCCGTTGTATGGCCGGTATAGATCTTTTCCCAATCTGTGGGCTTTCTGTTTATCTTGTGAGCTATGTCCTTTGTCCTGCAGAAGCTCTGCAGTTTGATGCAGCCCCATTTGGCCATCCTTTCCTTGATTTGTAGCATTTCTGGGTCTTTGTTAAGGAAGTTTCATCCTGTGCCAAGGAGCCCATGTGTTTCTCCTACTCCTTTTAGTGACATAAACTTATTTGTTAAGTGGCAACTCCTACTTAAAGACTAAAAAGAAAAAAATGAATGTGTGCATCCTAAACCATCCTAAGCCATTCTATGGATAGATATTTACACAAGAGAAATAAGAATTTGTTTCTATAAAAATGGCATGTATCTAAGTGTTCATAAAACTTTACTTGTAATAATAAAAAAACTGGAAACAACTCAAATGTTCAACCACATGTGAATGAGTTAGCAAATGTAGTACACTTATATCCATGTAACTGACTGCTAGGAGTCAGTTTATTCCTAAAAAGAAGAAATGAACTAATGATACAGTTGGAAGCTGACAGAATAATTATGCTGAGTAAAAGACACCAGACAAAAAGGACTCAATGCCTCATTCCATTTATATAAAATTCTAGAAAAAGCAAACCAATCTTTAGTGATAGAAAACACATCTGGGTATGCCTAAGCTGTATGCATGAATAAAGGAGACATTGCCAAGGGGCATAAAGAAGCTTTCAAGAGAGACAGATATGTTCATTATATTGGCATGGAGTTTATTACATTTCATATTCCTCAGTAAAACTTTTTTACATAAACTAATATATTACATATATCATACACCTAGAAAAAAATGCATTGAGAGGTTGCTACCATTCTCTCTGCTCCTGATTGCCAATAGATCAATCATACAACCATTACTGATCAGACAGCTATTATTAATCAATCAAAACGAGATCAAACCTATTTTCCATCTCTGACCAGGTCAAACATTTGGTTTTAAAATTGAGGCTCAAGTACAGAGCATTTTAGCAACAACTAAAAATAGTATTGAAGTTTTCAGTCTTTAATACACAAGTTTAATGAAACGAGTAGAGAAACTGAAGCCAGCCTAAGAGAGGCTAGCAGAAAAAGATGGGGAGGGGCAAGGATGTGAATGGAATATGACATGGGAAATTCTCAATAATATCAATAATGTACTGTGATACTAGTTTTCATGAGGCCAATAATAGTTTTTATGAAAAAAAACTGTCTCTAAAAATTGGTGGAATTCTTATTTTTTTAATATTTTAATTATGAAGATGTAAAAATGACTCAAACTGTTTTTGACCTAACATGAAAGTAATTTTTATGACCATAAAATTGTCCTATTTGAAAATAAAGTCAAGAAGTAAAATGACGCAAGATTACAAAAAATGCAAGCTAATAAAATCTCTTGTAGATACACAGAAGTAATTTTCATCTGGATGAGAAAGTACATCGTGAATTTATGGCACAAATAAGTATTTATCTTAAAAACAACTTATTCACAACTATCTTTAAACCATATATTAACAAGAATTATATGTGCCTATTAAAATGAAGACAGAGGCAGGAAGTGTTGCTCAGTGGGTAGAACAAACTCGGGGACCATAGTTCAAGCCCCAGTATAGCCAGTTAATTAATTTCTTAATTAAGTATTAATTACAGAGAACTAAGGCTGTAATTCAATGGTAGGACATGTGCTAAGCATACAGATGAGGCCCTGAGCTCTTTCCTCAGCATAAACAAATAGAATAAGATAAAACAATACAAAACAAAGAAGGATGCCAGCTGATAATAAGCAATGAACATCTACCTGTCTAGACTTCTGTGAGTTGCTCAAGGGGCAGGAACTAAATGTTATTCACATTTATGTTATTGGGATTAGCAGAATCACTGGCATCTACTATTCTTCCTTTTTGTTTCCAGCCTCTTCTCATGTGAAGTAATAATACAGTTTTGAACCAGTCAAGGTGAAGTTTTCTTACTTTGCAGCCAACAGTGTCAGATTTGACAGAACCAGTGCAAAATCTTTGTAGAACAAGGGTGGTAGAGTCAGCTTCACAGAATTTTGGGACAGTTCATGAGACAATGCACTTAGTACAGCGCCTGTCTTAGGAAGGGCTTAGTCAATGTAAGTTCCCTATCCCTCCTCTTCATTTGCTTTTAAGGAAATTTCTATTGAAATCCTAGGTAGACAGAATTCAACTCTTACAAGGCGAATAGAACTGTTGGTTATATCACCTGCTAAGCTGGATGCTATCAAATCTGGAGAGAATTAATTATTACATTAGCCATGATTTTCTTGCTAATTTTTGTTATTGTGAAGTACTTCAAAGCATTTGTTCCAGGAAATGATTTAAAGAGTGTCTGTGAATGAAAACCTAAATTTGCACCAGGAAAGCAACAAAGAAAACTGCTGAAAAGACTCTTCCTCCCCCAAATCAAGCTGTTATGTTGATATCCCAGCAGCTGTGGCCCATTTTCTTTAGATCTCAAATCTTAAAATCTTTTTATTTGGAAAACATCAAACTTAGAGAAAAAGTTGCAATGATAAAGAATAATAATACTAAGAACACCTGTAGGTCCCAGATTCACCTATTAAGTTTGCCCATTTGTTTTATTACATCTATTCTTTTCCGCTAAAGATATCTAGTCAAATAACACATAGACATATGTAAAACATTGTTATTTCTTCTGAATTATTTGATCCATCTTACCCATTGTCATACATTTTAATGCTAAATTTTATCTTAGCCCTTAAGCATTTAAAAAAGTAAATTCCTTTGTATCATTGGTATTTAGGGCAAAATCCAAAATGTACAAGAGGGATAGAGTTAAAAGTAAGTCTCCCCCACTGACTCTCTGCCTTAGATACCTGCTGTCTTAGTTGCTGTAGAGAACTAACACAGACCGTTCGGACAAGCTTCTCTCACCCACAGCTTCAGCAATGAGTTATTTCTGTCACATTTAATCCCTGGGCTGCTTCCTGTTATAGTTGTACTGTATTGATTTTTGCAACACCAAATTCATGTTAATGTCAAGAATAAAATTATTGCAACCTGCAGGACACCAAAGGCAAGGCTGGCATTGCCTGCTGGTACATTTTGCTTAATGAAGCAGCCAGTAACATACCTTCCTTGGTGTGAGAAGCTGAGGCTATTGGTAAGATGTAGCAGCCTCAGAAAGCGAAGGAAGGGGTGGCCCATTATTCTGATTGGAAATGTTGACATGTATTCCTAACACAATCTCTGGCCAGAGAGCTGCTTGCTGAAAGTATGAGCCTTTTTATTTTTTTTTCCTGGTAAACTACTACACAAATACTAGCACATTCTAGAATCTTCTAGATAACCACTGTACAAGAGATGAGGGTGCTTGATTTCATTGGCAGGTGCTGAGAACATTTTTCTGGAAGAAGAAACTGGAGCCTGGATAAGTTTCTTACAACCAGACTTGTAGAAGCAGGGTAGAGGCACAGATTTGCTTTTTCAAATGTTAATGAGCACTCTTAATCAGATAAATGCAGCTTTCACCAGAGGTCTGCTCCCACACACAGTGGTTTGAAGCTGGGTAATGCCGGCATGCACTTGATTTAGGCCAGGACCCTATCCAAGGTCAATCTTGGTGTCTGCCTTCCTTCCTTCCTTCCTTCCTTCCTTCCTCCCTCCCTCCCTCCCTCCCTTCCTTCTTTCCTTCCTTCCTTTCTTTCTTCCTTTCCGGCACTGGGAGGACTGTAAAAAAAAGTGTGTGTGGGGGGGTGGAAATCTCCCTTCTCTCCCAGGCCCAACAAAGCAATAGAAATACACATCAATGGATTTAGCACTGAGCTGAAAAAAAATGTAATTTATCAAAACATATTAAAAGAGGAGGGAGAGAGGAGGTGAGCCAGGCCATCTCTCTGGGACACCGTTTGTGGAGCTCTGTCACCTGGTCAGGAGATAATCGACCTCATGTCATGAAGGGAGAAAGAACAAAGTGTCTAGGAGAGCAAAAAAGCAGTGTGAGGCAGAGGTGAGAGCCCTGTGGTGCCTGGGTGTTGGACAGAGAGCTGCCCCTGGCCGTGGGAAGTTTGTGGTGCACTGATTCTCCACAGGGGCCTTTTACTTTAGCAACAAGAGCTGGCTGCCGCCTCCTACCCTCCTCCTTTAAGTGGCCACATGGTCAGGGCCTCACACAGCCTCACCACCAGAGAAATGGGCCACGGAAGCTGTCCCAGAATCTGTGTTACAGGAAGGATTCACCACTCCTACATGTGAGAACACAAATCCCAGAGATTGGATCCACAAGACGTATTTTAATTTTATAGTACTTTTGAAAGGTTGACCTAGTAAATTGGAAATCAGCCAGGAACTGGTGGCTCACGCCTGTAATCCTAGCTACTCTGGGGGCTGAGATCTGAGGATCAAGGTTCAAAGCCAGACTGGGCAGGAAAATCTGTGAAACTCTTATCTCCAATTAAACACACACACACAAACACACACACACACACACACACACACACACACACACACACACACACACACCCCAAAAGCAGAGCTGTGGATCAAGTGGTAAACACTAGCCTTGAGCATAAAAGCTCAGGAATAGTACCTAGGTCCTGAGTTTAAGCCCCAAGACCAGCAAAAAAGAAAGTAGAAATCAGTTCACAATCCTAAAAAGTCAAATTAGCTGAGGTGGAGAACTACCATAACCCACTGACTAATCTAGATTCCTTCACTTACCCTAGCTTTTTCATGGACTTATTTCCATCACACTCACTACGAGGCTTTCATTTTTCCTGTTACAATTGTACTGCATTGATTTTTGCTACACCAAATTCATGTTAATGTCCAAATAAAATTACTGAAATCAGTAGGACATCAAAGGGAAGACTAGAGTTACCCATTGGACAATAGCCTTGCCAGTAAAGTCACTATTCCATTAAAGGCCTGAGGTGGAGTCACCCAGGGAGGGTAACAATGGGATTTCAGTGATAACTCACTACCTGAGTCCATTCCTCCTACAAACCTTGCCAAAAGATAAACAACTAGCAAGAAAAGAACTTTTGCGTAAATATCGCTTAAACAAAGAGTAATGTTCCTGCATATCTGCCTGTGTGAGCTCAGGCACAAAGTCACACTGAAGACTTTTCTCTCCCTATGGACTTTGCTCAATCAGATGAGTGTCTGGTATTCCAAAGCAAAGGAAACCTGGATCCCCTAACAATGATGAGGTTGTCAGAGAACTAGGGTCAGCCTGTCTCCTACAAGAATGCAATACATCCAGATCTGGGTATGGAAAAAGGAAATAGGATCTTTTCTTTCTAAAGCCTTCATGTGGATTATTATATAAACAAATCATTTGGAAAGAGTGATGATCCAGCTAAGCACTCATTGTGTATTGCTAGCTACTCAGAAGGAGAAATTGGGAGGATAGCAGTTCAGGGATAGACTAGGAGAAAAAAGTCCACAAGTTCCCATCTCAACCAATAGATGGGCATGATGGTGTGTGTTTGTCATCCTAGCTACAGCAGGAAACATAAACAAGAGGATAATGGTTCAGGCCAGCATGAACAAAAATCAATATCCTATCTAAAAAATAAGCAGAACAAAAAGGGCTAGAAGTCTGACCAAGCCCCAGTATTAAAAGAAAAAGAAGGCCAAGGAGGAAGAGAAGAAGGAGAAGGAGAAGGAGAAGGAGAAGGAGAAGGAGGAGGAGAAGGAGGAGAAGGAGAAGGAGGAGAAGGAGGGTGAAGGGAGGAGGAGGGAGGGAGGAGGGAAGAAGAAGGAGAAGAAAGTACAACAATTCAAGTCTTAAAAACCTTTCCTCTACCTGTTCCTATGAGCTGTGTTTTGTATCCCTCAGTTTTCTAAGTAATATGCTTCTACTGGTATTGATTTGTCCATTGGGGCATCATTTGTTAGTTTTCTATTATGCTAGAAGACTCTTAGACCTTCCTATTTGGCCTCCCCTTATTCACCCAATATAGATAGATACATTATACTTTTTGGTGAACTCAGTAGTCCATATTTTCATTATTAGATATCACACTTTGATTTTATTTCCTTTGTTTTCTGGCATCCACGGTGGCTACTGAGAAGTCATGTGCCATTCTGATTCTTGTTCTTTGAACAGTAACTCTTTCATCCCTCTAGGGAAATGTTTAGGGTCTTCCCTATTTCTACAGATGTCACGTAGCAAAGCCTGGCATAGATCTTTTCAAATTCAAGGGAATTTTTTGGTATCATTTCTTTGCCAATTCTTTTGTTTTTATTTTCTTTAGTCTCTTTTCCTGGAATTCCTTGATTGCCAGTTGTTCTGGGTCATTTCTTTCATTTGCTTGTGACTTTTTCCCTGCGGGCTATGTCTATTTTTTTGTTCATTTTTCTGGGAGGCTTCACCTACCAAATCTTCTCTTTTTCCCCTTTAATTCTTCTATTTTCAACTTCTAAGAGAATCTTTGTTGTTCTGTGATGACTCCTGAAACAAACCATCCTGCTTTTGATTAATAGATACAGCACCATCCCATCTTCCTAAGAATATTTACTATATTTTGTTTGTGTTCAACATTTAATAGGTTTGTGTTTGTGTATGCAAAATTTTACTCTGCATCTGGTATTGTTTCTGTTTCCTCCAAAATCTTTTTTTCCAGTTGAAGGATCTGGATCTTTTGCCTAGAGCCCTGGGCATCCATTGGGATTCTCTCTGCTTACAATTATGCAAGGCTCTAATATTGGTGACAGCCAGTCAGTCACTGCATGTGTGGCTTGAATAAACAAATTCACCTTCAACAGGCCTCATCTCATCAGGCCAAACATGCAGACTTATGTGTCTTTATATTTGCCTCCAGAATCAAGGTTTCCTCTAGAGTCAGGTGATCTCCTGGATGTCCATTCATATTGAAATACAAGTTCTCAGGCTCTGATTATGGCTTGCTTTCAGGAGTGTGTTTTTCCTTGGTGAAGTCCATTGACAGAAACCAAGAGCTGAAGCAGCCTTTTGTGGGTGGGGCTGTCTCAGCAGGTACTGTTACCCAAGGCAGAATCCCTGCTCCTCTTCTGGGAGAATGTAGGCAAACCTGGCTATCATCCTGGAAGAACCATGGCTAGGTGATGGAATGCTACCATTCAGTCATTGTCAGAACTAACTTGCCCTTTCCTCCCAGTGCCAGCCCCATTCCTCACTCCTCTTCATCTCTGTGCATGAACATCTTTAAGGTAAACCTTCCAGCTTTATGCAAGCAGGAGGCAGGGGGTGGGGAGCAATGGTCTGGCTGCACAGCTAGCAGAAGACATCTGGGGACCTAATCCTGAATCTCCAAGCAACCCCTTGGGTTCAAGTCCTTCCCTCCACCCTACTACCTGGGGTCACAGAATCTCAGCCTTCCCTGGGTTCTGCTGATGATGGAAAATGGGCACAGCTCATTTGACCTTGGGATAACCTTCTGCCTGAGCCAGCCGCCACATCTCCATCTGCTTTCCATCAGCCTAAACTGGGCAGCCAGTTCACAATCAGTGGAGCTGCTCTGCCAGGCATCTGATTTGGTGGTTTTATGTATTTTGTAATTCCTCTACTGGGATTGCTAATTGGCCTTGTGGAAGGGAGAGGCTTGTGTCTGCCATGTTTAACCAAAAGGCCTTTCTCATTTGGAGTTGCATTTCACATCTGTTCTATGGAAGTCTGCTTGCCTGGAACCCTGGGTGTCCATTGGGATTCTCTCTGCTTACAAATATGGACGGTGCTAATATTGGTACAGCTAGTCACTGCATGCGTGGCTTGAATAAACAAATTCACCATCAACAGGCCTCATTTCATCAGGCCAAACATGCAGGTAGAAAGGCTTATGTGTCTTTATTTGTGTTGAGTAAATTTAAAGAATCATTTTATGATGGTTGTTTGAGGCAGAGTCTTATAATATAGCTCAGACTAGGCTAGAATTCAAGATGTTCTGGCCCTCCTGCCTCTACCTCTCTAGTACTGGGATTACATGGCTTTGTTAAATCAGCTTTGACACATAATTAAATTAATTGTTTATTGTATTAAAGATAATATGATGCTTATAATAATAACTAAGTGGAGTAGGTACCAAAACATATCTATTTTTTTTTTTTTTGGCCAGTC
This sequence comes from Perognathus longimembris pacificus, assembly GCF_023159225.1. NCBI lineage: Eukaryota > Metazoa > Chordata > Mammalia > Rodentia > Heteromyidae > Perognathus > Perognathus longimembris. Next base: position 51,376,105 of record NC_063164.1, read on the forward strand.
CTGGGGCTTGGACTCAGGGCCTGAGCACTGTCCCTGGCTTCTTCTTGCTCAAGGCTAGCACTCTGCCACTTGAGCCACAGCGCCACTTCTGGCCATTTTCTGTATATGTGGTGCTGGGGAATTGAACCCAGGGCCTCATGTATACGAGGCAAGCACTCTTGCCACTAGGCCATATCCCCAGCCCAAAACATATCTATTTTTGAGATGAGTTCTACAAAAACATGACTTTGACCCTCGACCCTCTATTGGTACTTTGTTACTTCCCTTTGATCCAAGTCTTCTTTATATCTTTCCTGTGAAATCTGAACTTTCCATTAACTGGTTGATTCTTTACCTTGAGAACTTAAATGTGGTATTTTGTAAAGAAAACATTTTTACAAAGCAAAAGTAGTAATACCTGGTTATTTTTAGGACTAGAGAAGGAAGAGAAACTAAACTGCCTTGCCCTGAGAAAGAGATCTTTGCTTCTTAGTGCCACTTTACCTCCAGTTTAAATGTTCTTTTCTTAGATGATCAGTATAGGATACTTTTTGTCCCTATGACAAAAAAAAAAAAAACCTGATATCAACAAGTGAGAGAAGGAACAATTTATGTTGGTTCATGGTTTCAGAGGATTTCTTCCATCATGGTAGAGAGGGCATGGCAGAGCAGAATAGCTCATACCATGGGAGCCAGAAAATGGAAAGACCTACTCCCTGCTTCAGCTGGCTTTCTCCTTTGTTCTCCATTTTAATCCATTGGGCTCCAAGCTTATCCAATGGCCCCACTCTCACGGTGGATCTCCCCTTCCTTAAATCCTCTCTAGAAATACCCCACAGACACACTCAGAGCTTTGCTTTAGTGGTCTCCTACATGCTTCTTAATCCACTGAAGTTGACAATCAAGAGTAGATATCACAATCACTTCCAAATTTAAAATGGTCTCAATCTCCCTGATACGTATTTAAATCAATATACTTGTCATTCCAGAAAGTGAACTGTTTTCTGTAGCATTTTACCTTTTTGTGAAGCAAATAAGATTGTCTGTGTATCAGACCTACTTCATGTTGACCTCTGTGTAGTTCCCCCCCTGCCCCCGATTCTTCTAACAATTACTCAATACAGCACAGTCTACCTGGCCCTTTGGAGCCATAAGAGCTCTGAAAGTATACGGACTCCAACTCCATTATTCTGATGATGATCTATATAAGCTCAAACGACACGAAATGATATACCTGAGGACTCCAGAGAGGAGGAGGGATCAGTTCTTAATCTAGACTTACCCACTCAGAATTCTTTCTACTCTACAGGGTGACCCAAAATAGATGTTCAGTAAGTATCTGGTATCCTCATCATAAGGTAATCTTCCATGTGATTCCATCTGTATTAGTCTATTTTCTGTTTGTATAAGTCAATAGGTGAGGCTGACATTTTACAAGAAGAAAAGATTTAAATGGAGGGAGGGAAGGTGAACAAACACAGGCAGGGTATTCAGTATATACTATGTGGAAAATGAATTATGCAACTTGTTGGCGGGGATGGGAGGGAAAAACTAGAGGAGAAGGGTGACTTTGTCCAAAAAGGATTATACTCATGACCTGACTTATGAAATGGTAACCCCTCTGTACAACACCTAAATAACAAAAAAAATACATTTAAAAAGTTTTTAAAAGATTTATCTTGCCGTATGAAACTGTAACCTCTCTGTACATCAGTTTGATAATAAAAATTTGAATACAAAAAAAAAAAGATTTATCTTGCCATTCTAGAGGTTCAATTCCTGGCTCTAGTGAAGGTCTCATAATAATGGCAGGGGTATGGGCAAGAAGAAGCAATCATATATCAGTTTTTCTATTCCTTAGCTTATTCAGTCTGCTTAAAATTGTTGAGTCTAAGATGTAAGACTACTATTAAAACATCCAGAAGAATAGGGAGAGAAATCTAATAGTGTAACTGAATATGTGAGTGCTTTGTGTATGTATATGCACAGGCAAACATGTTTAAGTGATCAGATACATGCTAATGGGGTTGTCAGACTGGAAATTAATTTTCTATAGAGACATACGAACCATTTTAGAGGATATTTATACACATTTCTTCATGATGTTGAATTGCATGAGGTTCTTTTGGTTAAACTAATAGAAAGGACTTTAACTTCACTTTAGCAATAAATAGCATAATCTATTGTAAAGACTCTGGATTTGGAGCCCCGGGGCTGGAAGATCAGTCAGATAGTTCTAAGGAACTGAAACCTGGAACCAAACAGCCAGTCGGACCTATGGATCTTCCTGCTGTCTAGCTTTTGTCTTCCCACATCCTCATTCTGTGTAGGGCCCCAAAGTCTCCATCCCTGCGTCCATGCACATTTCCCTCCTTCTCTCAGCAGACTGTCTTTCTTCCCTGCCCAGCTTCATCTTCTGCACTGTCTCCTCATCCCTCCGGAGTTACCGTACGTACCTTCATTTTTGCAAGAAACAGACAAAATATTTTTCAGTCTAATTCTAAATGGACATGGCCTTGTTGGTACTGCTTGGGTAACAACTTCATGTTGCTCTAGTCACCTCTTTAAACATGGTGGCTAGGATGTGGACGGCAGACCCAAGTCAATTTGTTCATTTATATTTGTCAGGTTTTTTTGGTAGATAGTAGTGATCCCCAATGGCTAGAGATATATGGATCTCCCTAAATTACTTCATTGTGAAGAGATGAATGAACACGAAGACAAGTTTTTTTCAGAATTCTGGCATACCTACACATGTACACAAATAGACACAAAAATGCCATACCACCTGATCCTATAAGCCCAGACAAAGCAACTGACAAACACCTTGCATGGAAACTTCGCTGGAAGACGTTTAGAAGCAGCAATCCTCCAGCAGTTCAATCAAGTCAACTTACAGATGTGTGAGTTGCCGGATCCTTTGCCATCTTGCAGGGCAAAAAACTCTACAGAGCCCTTGAACCATGCACCTTCCAAAGGGTGGTAGGCTGGCAAGTAGACTCTTCTGCCACCTTAGTGCAAGGATCGAGGTACCTTTACGTTATTTGAAGCTAGCCTCCCCTTTGTCCTTGGAAATCCTGTTTGATATTCCTTGTGTTAGCTAACGGACTCTCTCGTCCAGACTCAAGGAATGTTCTTCAGCCACATTTAGAGAGTGAGGATACCCCTCAGCGGGACCATCCAAACATACTCATACTCACTGTCCACTACGGTATATGGTTCTAATCCAAAATTGAACTGTTAGTCAATGAGCCTTGGATTTGGATGGAAACACACACACACACACACACACACACACACACACACACACACACACACACCCACACCACACACTGGATGGCAGTAGTAGGTTGGCCATGACTAGGATCTACTGAATGAATGGGTCTCCTTTAAAGGTTGTTTTAGGATTACCATGCTCCCACTCTCACCCTGATGCCACACTGTAGCTGACACGTTACTAGCCTTGTTATCAAAGAAGTCTGGGAATGTTCTTTTTGCCTAGATATATTGCTATCTAAATAACACTGGGGTCTTAATGACAAGGAAGAAGAGCAAATAGTGGGTGGGCAGCCAGCAGCCTCTGGGCACTAGCTGATCCAAAACCAAATCTCTCAATCTGTGTCAATTTCCTTATCTTTTAAAAGGGATTATCAATACTGACCCTGCCAGTTTCTCAGAGGTTCTGTGAGAACGAAATGAAAACCCTTTGAAAACTGAGAAGCCTTGTTCAAATATAAAGTATGGTTCAGAGTGTTTACACAAGAAGCCACAGAGTCTTATAACAATGCAAACATAACCATCCATAAGCATAGATTCCTGACCTGAAAGCTCACGCTTATTTTCCTGAGCAGCATGAATTGAAGTGTCATTTTTTTCTCATTAGGGATCCTACATGGCATTCATTCATATGTGTGGGGCCAACTTAATATTGACAGAGACTATAGATTATATAGCATTTACTGGAACTTGATCTTCTGTGCTAGACACTGTGTTTCACATGAGCTATCTTGTTTAATCCTCACACAAACACAGATAGGTGCTTCTATCCTTATTACCTTCTTGATAAGGAAGCAGAAACAGCAAGATTAACACCAAATTCAGGTAGAACAGGGAATCGGGACTTAACTCTCAGACATATCTGAAATCATTCTTCACTTCTAAAATGTTATGATGTTTAGTTACTATATTACTGGATTGAACTGTATTCTCCCAAAAAGGTAAGCTTAAGTCCTGACATAATACTCGACTAGACAATAGGGTCTTTAAAGATGCAGTCAAGCTCAAGTGGAGGACTGAGGGTTTCACTCAGTGGCAGAGCATGTGTTTTAAATGCACAAGGTCCTAGGTTCTATCCTAAGCACACACAAAATAATGGATGGTAGCTGGGTATCAGTGGCTCACACCTGCAATCCTAGCTACTCAGAAGGCTGACAGCTGAGGACCACAATTCTAAGCCAGCCTTGCCAAGAAAGTCCTTGAGATTCTTATATGCCACTAACTACCAAAAATGCCAGAAATGGAGCTGTGGCTCAAAGAGATAGAATGCTAGTCCTGAGCACAAAAGCTCAGGGATAGCACCCAGGCCCTAAGTTCAAACCCCAAGACCTGCACAAAACAATAATATTAACAATAATGATAGATTATAGTTGAGATAAGCTCTTTCTGGATTAGACTGGGTCTTAATCTAATGACTGAAGTCCTCGTAAGAATAGGAAATTTGACTGATACACATAGGAGAAAGCTATATGAGACATAAGTCAAGATTGGAGTGATATATCTAGAAGTCCAAGAAAATGCGCACAGCACCAACAACTAGGACAGAGCCATGATGTGGTTTTTCCTTAGAGCCTCCAGAAGAATCCAACGCAGCTAACACCTGGATCTCAGACTCCTAACTTCCACACTGTGAGACAACAAGCATCTGCTATTTCTAAGCCACCAAGCCATAGGAAGCTGTGCAAATATGTGAAAGTCTCACCATAGCCTGATGTTCCTTCCACCCCGCAGCATACAAGGTTGAGTCAGGTAACCCAAGGAGAAAGGTAGAACCCTGGCTTCCTGTGTAGAAGCCATCTTCCTTGAACAGTCCTTCCCCAAGCTCATGCCTTGATCCTTGGCTCTGGGGAGGGAATACTTAAGGTGCTGACTTCAGCCAGAATGATTCAGCCAAGTCATGAGAACTATCTAGAAGTACAGAACCTGGCATCTATCTGTTAGGGATAGGAGAGGTGAAAGCCTCTGACTTTATTGTGGTTTCAGTGATTTTACTTATTCAATTGTTTTTGGTTTTTTTGTTTTTCTTGGTGATGGGGAGGTTTGGATCTATATGCTAAGTGAGGAATTATTTACATTTTTAAAAACCAAGTGCTTTCTACACTTTCAGTATTCTGCCTTTAAAAATGTTTAATTGAGGATTGGAAATGTGGCTTAGTGGTAGAGTGCTTGCCTAGCATGTATGAAGCCCTGGGTTTGATTCTGCAGTACCACATAAACAGAAAAGGCCAGAAGTGGCTCTTTGGCTCAGGAGGTAGAGTGCTAGTCCTGAGGGGGATAAAAAGGAAGAAGAAGCCAGGGACAGTGCTCAGGCCCTGAGTCCAAGCCCCAGGACTGGAAATAATAATTTAAAAAAATGTCAAATTGCAGTCTGGCACCAGTGGTTCATGCCTGTAATACTAGCTACTCAGAAGGCTGAGATATGAGAATTGTAGTTCAAAGCTAGTTTAGGCAGGAAAGTCCATGAAACTCTATCTCCAATTAACCACCAAAAGTCAAAAGTAGAGCTGTGACTTAAGTGTTAGAATGCTAACCTTGAGCAAAAAAGCTCAGAGACAGTACCTAGGCCCTGGGTTCAAGTCCTAGGACTGGAACAACAACAACAAAAAGTTAAATTGAATCAGGTGCCAGTGGCTCACATTTATAATCTTAGTGGCTCAGGAGGCTGCAATCTGAGGAGCAAGGAGCATGGAACAGGAATGATGGTGAGACTCTGATCTCCAATTCACCAGCAAAAAGCCAGAAGTGGAGCTGTGGCTTGTGCAGTAGAGCACTAGCCATGAAAAAGAAAAAAGTTCAGGGATAGCACCCAGGCCTTGAGTTTCAAGTGCCAGGACTTGTGTGTGTACATGGCAAGAGTGCTTGCCTCGTATACATGAAGCCCTAGGTTCAATTCCTCAGCACTATATATATAGAAAAGGCCAGAAGTAGAACTGTGGCTTAAGTGGTAGAGTATAGGTTTGAACAAAAATGCTCAGAAACAGCACCTAGGTCCTGAGCTTAAGCTTCAGGACTGCTACAATTTTTTTAACCTATTTATGATTTCTATATCAGAGAATGTCATGACCAGGCAAAGAGTGGTTTGTAAACAGAGATCAGTGTTGCTTGCCACATTTTTGTGGGGGTTTTTGGTTGTTGTTTTTTTTTTGTTTTTTGTTTTTTGTTTTTTGTTTTACCAGTCCTGGGGCTTGAACTCAAGGCCTGAGCACTGTCCCTGGCTTCTTTTTTCTCAAGGCTAGCACTCTACCACTTGAGCCACAGTGCCACTTTTGGCCTTTTCTATATATTTGGTGCTGAGGAATCAAACCTAGGGCTTCATGTGTATGGGGCAAACACTCTTGCCACTAGGCCATATTCCCAGCCCCAAGCCACAGTTTTTATGAATAGAACTATCTTGAAAACTGCTAGAAAAGCTGGTTTATGTTACAATATAAAATTTATTACAATAAATTTTCTTATAGCTGTGAGGATTCTCTGGCTACCCTAAGTCCACCTGTTTGGTACAACATTCTGTGGAGGGAAAGTTCTGGAATGGCATGCAGTAAACATGCTTTTAAATACATAAGTGCCATTTACATTGAAAAGAACAGATGCTGGCATTTCAACTCTGAGAAAATTAACAGAATGGACATCTGCCATTGGCCTGACCTTACTCAAGTGTCACTTTATCACCCCTGATCACAACTGCTGATGTGTCTCGTCTTGAGTGGGGAAAATAAATAAGACTACTTGACTAAGAAGAGATCTTTTCATTGTGCTGGTCAGAGGAGAACTCTGGAAACCCAGCCAAAGAATACAGACTGACCTTTGTTCAGACTTTGGCCTCTGAGAGGAAAGGGTTGCTGGGATAAAGAGATACTTGTGTCTCCATCTTGCAGGGCTCTGTCAGGATACAATGCTTAAAAGTATACAACAAGCCTTTCTGATACACTAAGGTTCCACACAGACAAGTGTGTCTCATTGGATTCAGTGTTGCTTTTCCCTCTGTCTTAGGAGATAACTCCTACTTGGATGTGATCCCAGTAGGGAAATGGAAGCCTGAGAGCATAGCAGGCCAAGGAAATACCCCAGACAACTGAGAATCTTGAATGTTGACATTCAAGAGTTTGAGCATCGTGTGAAACAGCAATTAAGTTACGTGTGTGCTTCCCACTGCCATCTTTGTCTCTGGAATGATGCCATGGATAGTAGTAGCACACTCAGAAAGTGTGAATGACTCCCTCTGAGACAGTTCCAGTGCAAAACAACTCAAAAGAACATGGAAAGACCAGGAATCCAATGCCTCTCATAAAGGGTGGTGAGGAAGGAGTGGCCAAGAGCATCTGTGTCTATCAGTGACTGGCCTGGAAAGCCCTGTGCTTGGGTCTTAAAGAGACTTTTTATTGAAAGGACCCTGTTTGCAGGTGTGAGCAGTACCAAGGAACCAAGAGGACAGCGAGGCAGGGCAGAAGACACTTTACTCGGCATGGGGTGGCCATAACCACGTTGATTTAAGCAATAGAAATCTGTTGTTTCACTGAGCTGGAATCCACATGTCTGACTTCAAAGCCAGCAAGGCTGTGCTCCCTCTGAAGCTAAGGAAGAATCTGTCCTAGCTTCCAGTAGCTCCATGGCTCATGGCAGCATAACGCCAATGTTCACGTGATACTCTTCCAATGTGCATGTCTGTGTTCAAATATGACATTTGGTCATATTGGATTAGTATGACCTCATCTTAATTAATGGCTTCATTCTCAGATAAGGTCATGTTCTGAAGTGTTAGGGGTCAGGACTTCAACATATGAATATTGGTGGGACACAATTTAACCCATAAGATGTACTTATGTTGCTAGGAACTGGGAACTCACACCTGTAATCCTAGCTCTTGTATCCTAGCTGATATCTGAGGATCAGGATTTGAGGCCAGCCCGGGCAAACAAATCAGAGAGGCCTGTGTCCAGTTAACTATCAAAATGTCAGAACTGAAAACCTTGAGTGAAAAAAATCTAAGCAAGAGCACAAGGCCCTGAATTTAAGCTTCAGTACTGACATGCATACACACACACATACACACACACACACACACACACACACACACACACACACACACAGAGGCTATGGGGTTAGTGGAATAAGTGAAAGCTAAGACCAGCAATAGTGGTGACAACCGTGCCAGAACTACTCCATTGTGGGGGTGGGGGCTGGAGAAATGACTGCCTTGACTTTTTCCCACCTCCCTCTCTAGGCACCAAGCTAACCCTAAGATGGAGGACAGGGGGCTAGAAGGTAAGACATGGGGAAGTCAGCCTTTCCCCAGCACAGGACAGAGAAAGGAAGAGAATATGAATTTGTGTATGTCCCTAAAGATGTGGTAAATTATTGCTCTGTGGACATTGATTACTTTTGTACCTCCTTGTAAATTCTTTTTCTCTTTCTTTTGTTAGTCATGGGGCTTGAACTCAGGGCCTGGATGCTTTCTTTGAGCTTTCTTCACTCAAGGCTAGCAATCTACCACTTCGAGCTACAGTGCCACTTCCAGTTTTCTGGTGGTCAATCGGAGATAAGAGTCTCACAGACTTTCTTGCCCTGGTTGGCTTCAAAGATCTGAGGCCCACTGCCATGACCCTCAGATCTCAGCCTTCTGAGTAGCTAGGATGATAGGCATGAGCTACCAGTGCCAGCTGAAAAGCAACATTTCTTCTACCTTAATTTCTCTCTCTCTCTCTCTCTCTCTCTCTCTCTCTCTCTCTCTCACACACACACACACACACACACATACACACACAATATAAATTTCCAAAGAGAATTGACTATCCAGACTAATTTCCTGGTTAATACCATACATACACAATGCAGCTTAACATAAAACGAGTTTCCTACTTGGCACGCACAGATATTCGCTAGCAAGTATCTGTCCATGAGCAAGTTAGTGGATGTGGAAATGCAGTGGTCAGTGAAGAGTTAAAGTAAACCCCATTTTCAGGCAGCCCCCGTTTTGTTGTCTGTTTAAACTATGAGTAACCCAGGCCACCAATTATCCCGGCTAGCAGGACAAGCTTATTAGGGCCCAGCCAGTCAGGAAACTCCCTGCTTAACTCTAGCCTCCTGGGAATGCTTAACTCTAACCGCCCCAGAATGCCTTGAGCCCTGAGCCAATCAGATTTGTACCCGTATCCTAATCTTGCTTGAACACCTGATTGCTGTAACTTTGGTTTTTTGCCTTTATAAGCCCTGTGAAATCTCAGCTCAGGGCTTCCTACTAACCACCGCTGTGTCGGTGGGTAGGACAAGGCCCGATCCATCTGCAACTCGCCTGAATAAAGCCTTGCTTTTGCATTTCGAAACATCTGGCTCTCGGTGGTCTTCTTGGTGGTCTTCTCATGACTTGTGCATAACAGTCAGCTGCCCTATGAACCAGCCAGAGGTTGCCCTGGCCCACTAGGCCTTCAACCCTTCTCCTGACAGGGCTACCTCTGCAAGGGACTGGATGTCACAGAAATCTCTAGAGCATCTACCTGATGGCTCACGTTTGCTAAGCAGGTAAAGAGTGAATAATGTGCTCATTCACTAAGAGCCTAACCTCTATATAGATTTCTGGGGACACCTGGCTTCCTGCCTCTCACAAGGTGGAGTTAGATGAGGCACACTGCCATAATAAGGGAACTGAGGAGCAGGGTTGGGCTGGGCTTTGATTACCTGGAGTGGGGCGATTAGGGGACTTTGATGTTGATAAGCAGTCAGTTGGAGGGCTCTTCATCTCAGCGCCTCTGCCCTTGAGTCCTGGCTCCAGCAAGCCGACATAATCATTACCCAGGTCTTCAGACAGAGCAAAAGCCAGAGCCAGGCTGCAGACTGTGCAGAGGCCCTCGAGCTGAGAGGCTAGGCAGCTGCACATGCATTTCCGCCCTGTGCCAGGAAAGGTTCTAATGCAAAAACAACTGTATTTATCACTTCTAACTGCTCTGCAGGGCAGGGCATCCTGCCCGAGGGTGGAACATCAGTTTGTAGTAGGAACCGTGGCTCACTGCCAGGGGAAACTTCACACTGCCACTATGCAGTGCTCTCAAAGGCCAGCAGCATACTGCAGGGAGGGTCCAGCATCCAGGCCAGCCAGGAACATACAGGTACCAGGTAAGGGCCTCAAGCCATTGGCCACCTAGACACATTGGGCAGCACCTGGGACTCTGAGCCATCCCTTCTTGGTGATTAAGGCTCTTTCCAACTTTGGGAGTGCAGGAGAAGGGAGGTGTCAAGCAGGAGCAGGCACGTAGTGATTTGTCTATGAATCAGGCTCCACTCACACCCTATGGGCTCTTTGGTTAAGCAATGGGAGGGGTCTTCTACTCTAAGACAATTCCACCTTTGCCTGGTGGCTCAAGGTGCTGACTGGTCATTTCCACAGAAGAAGAAAGAAACTGTAGATAGCCATGATGTTCTAGTTCCCTGGGCTCTGGGCTGCTGAGTGGTCCCTGTCCTCTAACCCAGGCTTCAATCTGGCGGAAGAGCCTTTAAAAACAGACTGAATCTGTCATGCTAACTGAACCTTCTGGAAGAATTTCACATGCCTCTGGGTGCCATTCTACGTTTTCCCAGTGTTTATCTACCTATCTGTCAACTTTATCACTCAGCACTCTCCTTCCTGTGCCTCAGACACTGCCCACAACTCGCCAGGCAAGCCACATGCTTTGCTGCTGCCCAGAATGTACTGCTCTACCTTCCTCTGCTCATGGTTCATGGCTTACATGTCACCTCATAGGTCAAGGTTCTCCAGTAATGAATGTCTTCCTGATTTAGGCCTTAAGAGCTGTGTGTCCATATCTTTACAGTACATTAAACCACCATATAGCTGACATATAGGCACATGTGGATATATGCCCTAACTCCATGCCACCTTGATTAGGAGTTTCACTAAATAATAGCTCCTTTTTTATTGATTGATCTATTCCAGCATCTAATAAAGCCCCTGAAACAGAATAGGTACTCAATAAACACAAAGAAATGAACCAATGTACCAATGGAAGACCTCCTTTTCCTTGGGTGAATTTTTAAGCCTTCTAAAGGGCTAAAGGACATTTATCTGCAGGAAACTTTGCTCTGGACAAATTCTACACACCCCCTCTCATCCCCATGCCCAGAACTTCATTGGCCCAAGGCAATGTGTGAACTAACCACTTCCAGATAAGGGAACTCTCAGATGCTAACCATTTCACTGTGTGTTAAGCTTAAAGCCAAACCACACACAGAAGTGAAACTTCCTGAACATCCCACGCCAAGCATTTAGTTTACTGCTCTGCTGGAATTTTGATGACAATAGCCATCTGAGTATAGATGCACTCTGTAAGAACTGAAGCGCTTTAATGGTTCTTTTATGTGTCTTTGGTCTTTAACGTCTGGATGCATTAATACCCCACAGGAAGATGAAATGGCAGAATATTCTTGGTTTATGGCTTGGGCTGCTCTGTCCCTATAAAACTCAGAACCGGAAATGTCAACACTGTTTCTCTCTTTGAATTCTTGAGCTTTAAAAAGGATTATCATTGTTATCTATGATTATTCTTATTAAGGCTGTTATTATTGAAGATCAACACTCTTGACAATAAAAGGGACTAAAATCTGAAGCAACTATTCTAACTTTATCAAAGAGCATTTATTTCAATATTCTTAAAGTAAGATTCTGGCCCAAAGAAGCCTCAGGCATTAATTCATGTTTATTTGGGGAGGTTGCACTTGCAAATCTCCCGTGAATGTGCAGCCTCATTGGTGAGAATTGCTTTAACCCCCAAGTCCTACACTTGGCAAAAAGGACAACATATTAAATATTTTTTCCTCACCATGATTGCTACTGTGAATCTCCTTCTCCAAATATCTACTCATCTCTAACACTTTCAATCCCATTTTGCAGAAAAAGAGGTCATTGCTCTCCCTAGTGGACAGCTCCCCCCAAGCACAGCCCCCCTAGGACCTGTCCTATTCTCTCCATCTTATATGGTACCTATGACTATTCATCTTTTTTTTTTTCTTTTTCCAGTCCTGGGGCTTGAACCTAGGGCCTGAGCACTGTCCCTGGTTTCTTTTTGCTCAAGGCTAGCACTCTACCACTTGAGCCACAGCACCACTTCTGGCTTTTTCTATATATGTGGTACTGAGGAATCAAATCCAGGGCTTCACATATGCGAGGCAGGCACTCTACCACTAGGCCATATTCCCAGCCCCTATTCATCTTTTAAAAGCCCCTTCCTTCTGAAAGCCTAGCTCCTAAGGCTGAATTAGGGCCCTTCCAAATTGCTCATAACTTTCCTCTATCCCTCACGCCTTAGGTTATCACTGAATTATAGTTTTTGACCACTAGAGCAACATGGTCCAATATGACATAACTCTAGCCATATATTGAACTTTTAAATTTCTAGTAGTCTTGTTAAATGAGAGATGAACCAGGTGCTAGTGGATCGTGCCTGTGACCCAAACTTCTCAGGAGACTGAGGTCTGAGCATCCCAGTTCAAAGCCGGTCCAAGCAGGAAAGTTTGTGAGACTCTTATCTCTAATATTTTCTCTCTCGCTCTCTCTCTCTCACACACACACACACACACTCTAGAGGTGGAGGTATGACTCAAGTGGTTTATCACTACTAGCCTTGAATGAAAGAGCTAGGGACAGCTCACAGGCCCTAAGTTCAAGCCACAGGAACAGTACAAGAAAAATAAAAGAAGAAGGAAAAATGAAGTGAAATTAGTTTAATAATATATTTAACTTACAATAGCTAAAATGTGGTGATTTCAACATGGAATCCATATAAAACAATTGACAGTGATACTTTTTTTCCTACTAGTTCTTTGAAGTCCTGTATTTTACCTTTGCCAAGTATCTCCATTGGACTAACTGCATTTCATATGCTTGACAGTCACATGTAGCTGATGACTGTTACCTTACTGTACCATCCAGGTCTACGTTAAACTCCTTGAGAGTAGGATGTGGGCTCAGCCGCTCATCCTAACACATCTTTGCCTGTGTGAAGACCGGCTAGGATTGACTGATTCCCAGTGGAGGGAGGATAAGCACCACCCAGTGACCCCCAGCAATGGGTAGCTGCCATAGAGACTGCATGTACTGTGGGTTCCTGTGAAAGGATATTCATGTATAGGCTATTCATATTCATATTTCAAGCATTACTCAAAGTGACAGAAATAACTAGTTCAACAAAGCAATCTGGAAACCCCCTTGGAGTCATATAGCCTTCTTATAGGATGGGAACCAAAACAGCAAGTCATCTCTAAGAGATTTCTTAGAAATAAACTCAATCTGAAATGCTCTCTTATCACAGGACCAGGAGGCAGGAGAGGAGCCAAGTGGGGGAGGGGTGGGAATAAGTACATTTTAGGATTCCTAAAGTTTTTGCCCTAAAAGTGCCTTTGACTAGCCAGGCAGTGGTGCCAGGAAAAATACTAGCATCTGAACAGCACCCTTAGTGAAGCAACCTTCAGTAGAGATCTCAAGGACACACAAGGAGGTGATGCTGCACAACTTGGGGATCCAAGTTCTATTTTTGCTCCATCCAGATTGATCATTCTAGATGCCCAAGTATGCAGGTCCCAAGGACTTCTGATGGATAGCTAGCTGCAAAGCCAGCGATTTCTAAGTGTGTCGTAGAAATATCCAGGGGCTAGCTGAAAATCTGGGTGGCTGGATCCTGCCTTTCTCAGTCTGGGTCTGGGTCCCTAGAATAGGCATCACATCAAGTACCATAAATGGTTCTGATGGGGAGGCACACACCTTGAGAACATCATAAGTAACGGTAAAAAAAAAAACCTTGGTCAGTTCACTTTTCTCTCCCTTCTCCTTTCTAAATGGGCTGGCACACAATATGCGTTTTGGGCCAAATGTAGTTTATGCTGTTCTGCATAATGGCTCCCAGCTGAGGTTTAGGTCCCTGGCATGTGACTGCATCTCCCCAGAATAATGAATATTCTCTGGACAGAGGCAATGCCATCTGGCAAGATTTGTGTCCTAGAGTGGGGCTGTCTCAACCCACAGGGGTGCTTTCTTTGTTGTCGTTGTTGTTTTTCAATCCGTCAGGGGGCTTGAATCCCGGCCTGGGCACTGTCCTTGAGCTTTTGGCTCAAGGCTAGCACTCTACCACTTTGAGCCACAGCTCCACTTCTAGTTTTTGAATGGTTAATTGGAGATAAATAAGTGTCTCACAGGGACTTTTCTGCCCAAGCTGGCTTTGAACTGAGATCCTCAGATCTCAGACTCCTGAGTAGCTAGGATTATAGGTATAAGCTCCTGGCACCCAGCTTAGAGGGGTGCTTTCTTATGTGCTGACAAGATCTCAGAATGTGTTGTCCAGTGTTAATGACAGACCATCTTCCCAGCTAGCATTGCAACCAATTTTTATTCTCAGAAGAGAAAGCTAACAATGGATTTGATGTTTCACTGTTGTTAGCCAACAACAATCCACAGCCTTTTGAAGATGCTCTGAAGAGTAGCCAGCCCACTGAAGACTTAGAGTCTCCCTAAGCAAGCTAGATAGCCCTGTAGATAAGTGAAGAGTGAACTGTGACCTCACCTGTTTCTTTTCCTGAAATGACTCTCTCTGCCTTAAAGGGACAGTATCCAAGCCTTGTGTTCAAGTCCCAGAATTGTCACACACAAAAAATGAAAAGACTCTGCCTTCTGGATGTTACATATAGATGATAGATTTCTGCTATGCTTGATGTTGACTTAACAAGAATGTAGGTTCTATGGGACAAAGTTTCTGAACAAGTCTCCAGGGTGAGAGACTCACTGAGGGGGAAGAATGCTGGGTGACACAGACTCCCACATGATTGACCCTGTTTTGTTTGTTTGTTTGTTTTTTGTTTTTACTTTTTTGTTTAAAAAAATTTTTTTTGCCAGTCCTGGGCCTTGGACTCAGGGCGAGTACTGTCCCTGGCTTCTTCCCTTTTTTGGCTCAGGGAGAGCACTCTGCCACTTGAGCCACAGTGCCACTTCTGGCTGTTTTCTACATATGTGGTGCTGGGGAATCAAACCCAGGGCCTCATGTATATGAGGCAAGCAATCTTGCCACTTAGTCATATTCCCACCCCGACCCTGGTTTTTATAAACTCTCAACTCCTCCTTCTTTTCTACCCAGCATTTTCAACTTTCTGAACTAGACAAACTCTTCCTCACCGACTATGCCTGTGAGGGCACATGAAGATATAATAAAAGGGTCATTGGAGCCACTCTGAATTTCAGAGACATTCTTTGGAAAGTGAAAAAAGACCACTCTCAGCTGCCAAGAGTGAGGAAACACAATCTGGATTGGGCTGGAAACTCTAAATGTGCAACCTGGCTAATTGCTACTGCGTAGAGAGGCAAAGAATAGATAAACTTTTGTAGCTGTAAGAAAAAAGACACCTAGTAATGAGACAGCTGGAATTCACTCACAGAACAGCTATCAGGTCCTGCTCCCTCCTCTCAAGTTATAGGTACTAGCTCCGTGCTCCAGTGGCCCAGGCCTGGAATCTTGCTACTCAGGAGGCTGAGTTCTGAGGATCCAGGTTCAAAGCATGCAGGAAAGTCTTTGAGACTCTTAGCTCCAATTAACCACCCCAAATCCAGAAGGGTTCAAGGGGTAGAATGCAAGCCTTGAGCGGAAAAAGCTAAGAAACAGCACCCAGGTCTTGAGTTCAAGCCCCAGCAGATACAGATACAGATACAGGCACACACACACACACGTACACACACACACGTACACACACACACACACACACACATAAGTGATAAGTACTGACAGTAGTGAATCTAGGGAAACACTGACTCCCCCAGAGGTTGCTCATAGAACAGCATGTTTATAATTGTAATTATAAACAAATAATAACAACTAAATATGGCATGTAGCAAGAAAGAGAGGCACAAAGAACTCTGGGTGTACAGAGAAAGGAAAAGCTCTAGAAGAGGGTGGCCATTCTCAGGGTGGAGTTTTGGGCAGAGCAGATACGAGTGCCTGGAAGGCAGAGGCCACAAGCTTGATCCTAAGATGAATCATTACAGTCCTGCTTCACCAAAGCACCCAAGGGAGAGCAGGGAGTGGCTAGAGATAAGGCTTCCGAGGCAAGCTGATGCCAGTTCTAAGGAACCTTTGAATGCTGTACTAAAGTATCAGGAATTTGTCCAGAAGGAATCATGAGTGATTTTCTCAAGCAAAGAAGTAACAGATCAAACCTGTGGGTTTTGTTTGTTTTCTTGCTTGTAGATTGAAAGATCTAGATTAAAGAGTAATTTGTGAGCTTGGTAACACATTTCCAACACTCTCCAAAAGCAGTAGGGAATGAGAAAGGGGGGAACACTCTTTTCTATCCCTACCATCTAACTTCCAGTTTTCCCTTCCCAGGGACAACGTCTCTTTCTAGTTTTACATGATATCCTCCTAGACGCATCATAGACGGACATGAATATGTAAACACAAAGGGTCACAGCATACTGTTTCTTGGGTTGCATTTTGCACAGGTCACCTCGCCAAGAAGTCTAGAGGAGTTTAAACTCCATTGCACATTGGCTTTGCTGATTGCTACTTAGTCTGTGGGTACATACATCTAAGGGGACATCTTTCTTCATTTGTTCAAAGATGCCACATGAGCTGGTTGTATACACATGGGTTTAACCACCCACCCATTGTCACAGCCTTTTATTTACATACAAAAATATATTTTGATATTTATGGTGTATCACACCTTTACTTGGCCAAGTGTCCCAGCACTCATTCCACACTGGAGTAAGTAGCTCTTCCTGGTTTTTCTTTCTTTGTGAGGTGAAATCTTTCACATCTAGAGTCTTCAGGGTTGCAGGGAAGACTAACTTACTTCAGACCAAACTACCACCCAGTTTGACATCTTCCAACCATGCTCCCCTGGGTTGGCTTCAGGCCTTTAGAAACTCCATGTTTTTTCTCCTGTGGTCACAGCTATTTCAAAGTTCATATTCATTCTGACTCCTCCTGATAAGTACAAGAAACAGTGAATGTGGCTAGGGAAAATGGTGGATATAAGTGGCTTCCAGTCTTAGAGTGGGGCCCAAACCAGACAATTCTTAAGAGAAACAAGAGACATGGATACTAGGGTAGCAACCAGCAAACGGCCTTTAGATTTCCCCTCACTCAATTCCTTTGCACTTACTACCAAGCGTCTTTGAGCTTATTTCCAGTATCTTGTCATTACACACAATGCCACAGCTCTTCCCTTTACTCCAACCCACCTTCTCCTCCCCCTTCATCCCCCCTCCCCCCCGGACTCCAGGTACACATACACCTTCACATATACAAGGATATCGCTAAGGTAAATTCCTGGAAGGAGAACTTTGAGTTGTAGGGTGTGCCCTTATAACCTTGACGGACCTCACCATATTGCCTTCTGAAGGGCTGCACCCACGCACACCCTCGGCCAGGTGAGGCTGCTGGCTTCCGTCATCCTTGCCCACGAGTCATCAACCACCCCAGACCTGAACTGCCATGGTTCACCTTGCCATTCCAAAGGTTAATGTGGCTGGTAAATAGGAAGGGCAGTAAGAGAGGAGGTAAGGAAAGTTGCTGTGTAGAAACAATGATTAGAAGAGGAGATGATAAGGAGCTGAAGGAAGGTACCTGGCATGGGATGGAAAAGCATGATGGAGCTGCCCTCTGCAGTGAAGACGAATACAGCTGGAAATGCAGCTCTATTACTGAAAACTTGGCACTAAGATGACTTGGTTTTAGTTTTTTTAAGGACAAAGAAAATATGCACTGTTAATACTTCTCTGTTGGAAACAGAGAATAGAGATATAGAGATGTGAAGTATCCGAAACCTTAACACAGTCAGGCGCCAGTGGCTCATGCCTATAATCCTAGCTATATAAGAGGCAGAAATGTCAGAATTGTGGTTTGAAGCCAGCCCAGACAGACAAATGTGTGAGACCCTTATCTCCAATTAACCAGCCAAAAGCCAAAAATGGAGATGTGGCTCGAGTGATAAAAGCACCAGCCTTGACTGTAAAAAGCTAAAGGAGGGCTCAAGGCTCTGAGTTCAAGCCCCAATACCAACATAAAAACAACACAAACCTTAACACAGACCTTACAAAAAGAACTTGAGGTAAACATGCTCAGACCCCCAAAACAAATGCAGAATATTGAATTCTATGTTACTAAGTGACATTTAAAAAGTGTACTTTGTGAATTCTAAACAGCCTATCCTGGACAACAGCATGGAAATGATAGTCACAGTAAGGCGGAACCAAGTGCTGGGTCCTCAGTTTGTTCAGTTAGTGAAAAATCTTTCATCTCTAGATTCAGCTTCCTGGATGGTATTGGCTAAAGAACTCTCTGAGGCATCAGATTTGCCTCAGAGATGGTAGGCACCATAGCAAATGCTCACTGGAATAGTCTATGACTGACATGTTTCCCTAGTTTAAAATAATAGTTATTGATTTTAAAAATCTTGTGACTATATGATGCCCTTCACTATTTGAGCTGTGTAAGTCTCTCTGCATCATGCACATGTCTCAGAACAACTTAAAACAATTTCACCACAGGGTGCAAAAATAGGGAAAGTAATATTTCTTCTAAATCCCTTAACTTGTAACTACTCACCCAAACCTGCTTTTCTCATCATCTATACCAACCATTCCAAGCTCCTTCTCTCCTTTAAAATTCTCAGAGAAAGCAAAGAGGAAAGCAATTTTGAAAAGGTTACCAAAGGAGGGAGAGATAGTTTTAACTTGCTCCCTGGGGAAAGAGGTCAGAGAAACTAAGTGGATGTATGGAAGAGGCGTGGCCTGGGGTAGAATGGTCCAGATTACATAAGAGTGCATCTTTTTTAAAAAAAAACATTATTTATTAATTAAACAAAAATTTTTGGCAAGGTGTTGTGCAAAAGGGGTACAGTTACATAGTAGGGCAGTGTGCACATTTCTTGTGATATCTTACACCCTGTTTTTCTTTCCCTTCCCTAGGTCAGGTAGACATATATACAATACAATACATATACAATACAATACAATACATATACAGTAGCCACGTGGCCTATGCCAAAGAAAATTCGCCTAGGGCTTTAAATGTAATGTCAACAGTAGACAATATGTCAACAATAGTCTTATATGAATGTACATACATAATTTTAAGCTATTATGATCCGCTGAGAGGTCTATTTTTGACTTTTATATGTTGAGTAGTTGTTTGGTTTTAGTTATATAATGTAGGGTCGCTGACCCAAACCTGTGGGAAATACCATTTGACAAGAAGTTTTTGGTTTCGCAGACCTGGTCTCTACTGTCTCCCCCTCCCCCCTCCTTAACAGTCATATATCAGGGAGATCATGCCCCTTTGTTTTCTGTGTTCTAGGTTTGTCTCGCTCAACATTATTTGTTCAAGTTCTGACCATTTCCCTGCTAATACCAATATTTCACCATTTCTAATTGCCATGTAGTATTCCATTGTGTATAGGTACCATATTTTTTTGATCCATTCATCTGTGGAGGGGCATCTGGGTTGTTTCCATATTTTGGCTATTGTGAATTGTGCAGCGATAAACATGGAAGTACAAATGTCTTTTTGATATCTTGGAACCTGTTGTTTAGGATAAATGCCTAGGAGTGGTATGGCTGGGTCATAGGGTATGTTGAGCTTTTTGAGAATCCTCCATACTGTTCTCCAAAGTGGTTGTACTAATTTGCACTCCCACCAACAATGGAGAAGGGTTCCTCTTTCCCCGCACCCCCTCCAGCATTTGTTGTTGCCTGAGTTCAGAGTATAGGCCATTCTAACTGGAGTGAGGTGGTATCTTAAGGTTGTTTTTATTTGCATTTCCTTTACTGCCAGGGATGTTGAACATTTCCTCATATGTTTCTTTGCCATTTTTATCTCTTCTATAAGAGTGCATCTTGAAGGAAGAACTTGGAAGTTTGAAGACCGGAACAGCGGAGAAGGAGAAGCATCACAAAGCCATCTGGGAACCACAGAACCTAAGCTGAATATTGTCACATGCTCCACTTCAACTTAGCCAGTCTGACCTTCTCTGGATAGAAAAGCTTTGCACTTCTAGTATATGTGGTGCTTACTCCCTGAGCTGTTGAGAACATGTGTATATCCCTCACTTTCTTTTACTTTCCAGTGTGGACATATAACTGGAGATCCTTTGCCAGGGTGCCAAAGAGTCCAGAATGCTGAGAATTTCCTGAGCACTCATGTCCAGGCTAGGTCTTCACTTTAGTACTGAGTTCTGGATACATTGTACACTGATTGTTCCAAGGCCAGAAGCCCATGGCAGAAAGCAAGCTCTCAAGGCAGAATTCAGTGCTCCTGCAAACCTGGCTAATATGGATTATAAGGCCAGCTCTACAATGCTATCCTTGGAGAGGCTCTCCCCAACCCTGTTGCCAGTCCTGCTTGCTGTTTCTTTCTTGACATCCCTGGACAGCAAGGAAGACCTTTCTCCTGCATCAAGCCTCTGTGGATTGCCACCACCAGAGAGCCACAGTGGTCCTTTGACTGTGGTAATGTAATAGTTACAACTGAGGCTATTTTTCCAGTGAGAGCAAGAGACCCTTAGTTACCACAGGTCCTTCGGTCTCCTCCCACGATACAAGGGGCTGGGACTCAGCAGATAGACTATTGGATCAAGATAGACTTGTAGGACTGGGGATATGGCCTAGTGGCAAGAGTGCTTGCCTTGTATACATGAGGCCCTGGGTTCAATTCCCCAGCACCACATATACAGAGAACGGCCAGAAGTGGCGCTGTGGCTCAAGTGGCAGAGTGCTAGCCTTGAGCACAAAGAAGCCAGGAACAGTGCTCAGGCCCTGAGTCCAAGCCCCAGGACTGGCCAAAAGAAAAAAAAAAAATAGACTTGTAATGTTTTACTCTACTTGGAAGCCAGAGTCCAATTCCAGAAAGAACCCAAGGTTCTGGTAGCTGATTGCAGGTAGCTAAGAGTCCAGAGGTTGGTAACACTGTGTATTTATTTTCAGGAAGTATGGCCCTTCAACTCAATATGGACTGAGTGCAATCCATGCAGTCAGGATTGGCATGTGAACAAGCTCCGCTTTGTCAGTCTCTGCCCTCTTTCTTTTTACCATCTGCCTAAAACCCATTCATCCACCCTATCACCAGCATTGCCAAAATCTCTGGGTCTGCCCTTCATCCCAGGAAAGCTGCACAAACTCTTATTTCCAAATAAAGCCCTCATTAGAAAAAAACATACTTCTCTCTTGCTAATACTATAAACTTTCAGAGCATAATTTCAATATATTACTATGCTTTTAAAACCTCTTCCCTCTGTCATCTTAGTCAGGAGGTTTAAGATCCAGAGGACCAGAGGCCAGCCCAGACAGAAAAGTCCATGAGATTCTATCTCTAAATCAACCAGAAAAATAAAACTGGGCTAGAGGCATGACCCAGGTGCAGAGCACCAGCTAAAAGAGTAAGCACGCCAAGCAATCCTACAAGAACAAGAGTGAAGAAACAGCTATTTCTGGTCCAAATTGAGCACATTGATCCCTCTCAGGGACACAAGAAGTGTTGTTTTGGTTTGGATATGAAGTGCCCACCCAAAAGGCTGACAGGTTGAAGGCAGGGCTCCCAGCCCATGGTACAATGGGGAGGTGACTGGATCAGGAGGGCACTAGTGTCATCAATAGATTTGTTCATCCATGACTTTGTAGCTGAGTAGGCTAGTTTGAAGAGCGCATCACTGTAGACATACCCCTGAAGGGTATGCTACTCCTGGCTCCCCTTTCTTCCCTCTCTTTCCCCCTCTCTTTCTCTCTCCCTCTCTCCCTCTCTCCCTCCACTCCCCTCGGCCCCAGTACACCAGGAGGTGAGCAGCTTTCCTCTGCCATGACCTTCCACCATGATATGGTTCTGCCTGCCACAGAACAATGGAGTCTCTGAAACCACAAACCCAAACAAATCTTTTCTCCCTTCAGTTGTGTGTCTCCTATATTTTGTCTCCATGGTAAAAAGCTAACTCAGACCTGCAGGCCTGGAAGAGTGAAGGACCTCCCCTAAAGATACCAGGTCACCAGCTCCTCCAAAGGAGACCTGTCATGCTGTCTCTGGGAGCCCATGCAGAGCAAGGTCTGGGTTGAGTGGGCCCCTCCTTGGCGTTGAGCAGGACCCCCCCCCCCCCCGCCCCAACACACACCCTTGCAGACGGCAGCGAGGGCTGTGCTAGTCCACATGTTTTCCCTTTGCTCTCAAAGCTGCTTCCTCTGCAGCACTGGTGAGGAAACCCCTGAGTAAACAGAGTTCTCGTTGGCTCTGTGCTCTGTCAAGGCAACAGCCCAGGGACGCACCCCCAGGCAAGCCTCCTCCCCACCCCCAGTCCTGTTGTCTGCCTCCAGCCAACCACGATGTGCTTTCCATTAAGTAGTTTATTTCGGCTACATTTCCTGCACCCCTGAAGGACAAGCTTGTGTCTCCAAGGCTGAGGAAATCTCCCAGGCAGATGTGGGGGCAGGGGGGTGGGGAGATGCTGAAGCCACCGGCCCTCCACTCCGCAAGGTCCTACCCAGCTACAGAACAATGGCTCCGAGCTCGCCAAAACTCCACAGACTTCCAGGTTGGCCGGTGTTCAGCATGTGTGTGGTGCAGGGGCCTCATCTGTTGGGAGGGGAATGGAGTAAGCAAGGAAGCGCTGGTATGAGAGCCCTTAGAGCTGCAAAAATGGGGAAATCAAGACTCAGTGAGAGAGGCATAGAATTCCATTGTATATATGTACCACATTTTCCTGATCCACTCATCTTCTGAGGGGCATCTGGGTTGGTTCCATGTTTTAGCAATGACAAATTGTGCTGCTATGAACATAGTTTTGCTGGTGGCTTTTGTGTGGTCTTCTTGTAGTCTTTTGGATAGATGCCCAAAAGTGGGGCTGCTGGGTCATAGGGGAGCTCTATGTTTAGCCTTCTTAGGAACCTCCACACTGCTTTCCCAGAGTGGTTGAACAAGTTTGCATTCCCATCAACAATGTAGTAGGGTTCCCTTTTGGCCACATCCTCTCCAGCATTAGGACTTTTTTGTGTGTATATGTTGATCCTAGGGCTTGAACTCAGGGCCTGGGCACTGTCCCTGAGCCTTGAGCCCAAGTTCCACTTTTAGCTCTTTAGTGGTGAATGGGAGATAAGAGTCTCACAGACTTTCCTGCCCAGAAGGGCTTGGAACTGTGATTCTCAGATCCCAGCCTCCTGAGTAGCTAGGATTATAGGCATGATCAAATTAGCGCCCTGGCTCAGCAAGGACCTAAAGTTGTAGTAATGGATACATTTGGAGGTTGTTCCCTGGACATATGTGTTTTAAAATACCAAGAATAGCTACACACATTGCTGCCCAGACAGTGCTATTGTGTGCCACATGTGAGAGGTAAGCAAAGAAAGCCCTCCTCCTGGGCGGGCACTGTGACTGCAGGCCACTTATGGGGGTAGGAAGCACTCCCTCCAACACCAGCAAGCAATCTGCTTTGCTCCAACAAAGCCAGTGCTGTCCCTGACTGCCACAGGCTTGCTTGTGGTCTGCAAGCTCTACCCGCTGCTTCTATAAATAATAACCCATGGTGTCTACTTCACCTTGAAAGTGCTCAGCCTGGTGCTGTGGGGGAGGAGCATTATCCTGTTGTTTCTGATGATTTCCTTCCTTCTAGCCCAAGCCTGTGCACCCTCTGGTCATTATGAATGTGCTTCTGGTTTCAACAGGATCCTACTCTGTACTTAGATCATTATTGTTGTTTAAATAAGGCACAGGGGCAAGAGGACAATAGTGCCTGATTATGGGTAATAACCCTGTAGTCTCCTTGTGCACCTGGGTGTCCCAGACTAGAAAGAAGCAGGGGAGATGAAGAAGAGATTCCTGAGGTATAAGCCAAGACGTACTCCCTTTGTAAAGACAGAATCTTCTGGTGCCTGGAGCTGAAGGCAGCGGTTCTACTGCTGACACCTCAGCAGGCGCATGGCTTGGCCAACCCAGCTGCATGGATTAAGAACACTGAATGTAGTCCTGAGCTGAACTGAGTAGCACCCAAAAGAGATTCCCCAAGCTCACAGTGAGGAGCCTGCTGAAGGGAGACAGGCAGAGGAAGGAAAGAGCAGGAGGCAGTAGCTGATAAAGTCAGTGCAGTGAAAGAATCGCCCGAGTTGTAAACTGGAAACAGTGAGCACTTCTAAAACAACAGTATTGTCCCACGACTTGGAACATTTGGCTAGCACAAGTATGGAGTGTAGTAGTTTTTCTCTTATTGTAACTCATGTTTAGTGCAATGTGTTTCAAAACTACTAAGTGCAATGAGAAACAAAAAGTTCAAAGCCAGGTGCTAGTGGCTCATGCCTGTAATCCTAGCTACTCAGGAGGCAGGGAAATCTATGAAATTCTTATTTACCACTAACTAAAAAAAAAAAGCCAGAAGTAGAGTTGTGGCTCAAATGGTACAGCGTGAGCCTTAGCAGAAAAGCGCAGAGACAGCATCCAGACCATCAGTTCAAGCCCCAGGACTAGCACAAAAATAAAAATAAAAAAACAATCTGTCTACCTAAGAGTAGCAGGAATTGACATTCAGTTCCAACTTGCTTCATCCTCTGGACATCGATCTACCTATTACTCAAGGGTATTTTGTTTGATAAGGTTTCACTAAATAGTCCACGAATGACCTTCAACTCACCATCTTCCTGCTTTCATCTATCCAATGCTGGAACAACAGCTGCACATCACCACACTCAGCTTTACCTAAGGTCTTTGTTCCAAAAACCTTTCATATGTCATTTATTTATAACACCAGTATTTGATGGCATCCTTCATGTTAAGACTATAACAGTGAACAAAACAGACGTGTCCCCATCCTCAAGCACCTATACTCCTCCAGGGAAGACTGATGGCAAATCAACATGTGTCACAGCCGGGCAGCAATGTATGCTACAGAGAAAAATAAGGCTGAGCAAGGGGAAAGGGAGTGTGGGTTAAGGAGCAGGGACCGACTGGCTGGCTGGGTCAGTGAGTGTCAGTCAGTGTCTGAAGCAAGAGAAGCCATGAGTGTCTGGAGAATAAGAACATTTTGAGAGAGAGACTAGCAAGTGCAAAGTATGGGGCCATGCACACCAGGCAGGTAGGAAGAACATTCAGGAGTCCTGTGTGGCTGAAGTATGATGGGGAAGCGACAGTGTAGGAGTAAGAGTTGGGGGTGAGGGGCGGATGCTGGCTTGTGGAAGGCCTGTAGGCCACTGCTGCATATCCTGTCTTCTTTCACTTATTGTTATGTTGTATGCATTTTCTAGTGATTTATAGTTTGCATGTGAACTGACCCCCAAAGCCCAGCTGTTAAAGCTGTTAGAGCTGTTAAAGATCTTGGTGCTACTGAGTAGTGATGGTACCTCAAGAGCTGTGGGACTTAGATCATCATTAGGAGTATGCCCTTGAAAAGTATATTGGGTTTCTTGCCCAGCTGCCCTGAGGTGAAGCCTTCCCCTGGTCCATGCTCTCGCCATGATGTGCTGCCTCACTACAGGCCCCAAAGCCACAGGCTCACCAATCATGGACTGAGGACCCCCAAATCAGAGAGTCAAAATAAATTTCCTCCTTGTAAGCTGGCTATATCTGGCACTTTGATATCAAAATAGAAAGCTGACTAATATACCTTCCCCATTATATTTTCTTCAAAAATGAAATTAACTTTTTTTTTTGAGACAACATCTCACTATGTAGACCAGACTGGCCTCAAACTCATAATCTCCTTGCCTTTATTCCCCAAGGGCTAGGATTGCAAGAGTGTACCACCATGCCTGGCAAAATGCATTATTGGAGAGGGGATTAAATTGCCTAGAAATTGAATTGCTTGGGAGGCTTTCTATTACTTGAGCCATACACCATTCCTTTTTGCTTTTAGTTATTTTTGTGATAGGCTATCTCTTTTAATGCCATGGGGCCTAGACCTGGTTCCTCCTATTTATAACTCTCCAAGTAGCTGGGCTTGTATCCCAAGTATCTACCATGTCCAGACATTGGTTGAGAAGGAGGCTTGCAATTTTTTTGCTTAGGCTGGCCTCAATGTAATTGTGATCCCTCTGTACATCACCTCTATAATAGCAACAAAGTAAATTGATAATTAAAAAAAAGAAAAATACATCCCAATATAGTAAAATTGAAAACAAAGACATTTCTTTCTCATGAAACAGAGCTGAGCCTACCAGCTAGCTAGTCAGCTCTGGTCTAGGAAGCCAATCAGGGACTCTAGTTCCTAAGTGGTCATTGTCTATAAGTCAAAGTGAGATCTATAGATGACATCAGTGTTGCCAACAGTGAGAAGGTTGAAGAGAGCACTGGCAGCTTTCAGTGAAACACAAATGCTCTGGTCCCATTGGAAAGAACTTGGCCATACTTTCTAACTGCAAGAATGAAGGGGGAATGGCCACTCAGGTACCCAAGAAGCAGGGGAGAACCAAGTTGGACTATGATCAATACCTCTCCTGGTGTACCCTCACCAGAGAGCCAGTGACAGTGGTGTGCTACTTCTGCCCCTCCATATCACTGTTAGTCAGAAGGCTTTGTGGCAGCATGTTTAATTTACCATGTTGTCTCTTCTTGGAGGATTCCTAAAGACCAAACCAAACTGAGAGCATACCACTGATCTTGGACTTTCAAAACATCATTTGTTTTGCTGCTGTGGTCCCATAATTGCAGTCTACACTGACATACTGTTTTGTTAGCACCAACATTGACATACTGTTTTGAAAGAAATCCTTTCCAGTCTCCTTTTCTATAAAATGAGATGATCATTAACATAGCAGTGGCCATCCATACACATTTCCCAGCTTCCTTTGCAGCTAGGATGGTCACATGACCAGACTCTGTCTAAGAGGTGAGTAAAAGGCCTAAGACCTACTCCAAAATGGATCCTTAATTACAAAGAGCATGTCTTCCCTTCTTCCTCTCTCCTCCTTTCTGCCTGGAACATAATGGAGGATTTGTGGCTAAGGCAACACTATGGATAGGGGAGCAGCTCCTTATAGGGAGTTGAGGTTTGTGATGACTCTAAAGAACTAGGTACCTACTGCCGGGGACTCTGACATGAAAGAGAAATACTCTTCTGTTTTGTATAAGTTAGATCTCTGTGGAAGTGGCTGAGCCTCGATCTGAATTACTAGGATTTCAGGAACTTCCTGGCCCCCTGACAAGTCAGAAGACAGCTCTTTGGCATCTTGACTACTTTGGGTACAGTTGGGCTGCAGCAGCCACTGCAGGCCGACTAAGGAATTCATTCTCCCATTCCCTCCCAACACCCACTTGTTCATTCCCCAAATACACATGAAGCATCTGTTCTATGCTTGGTAAGGGACACAGGCCTGTTGTAGGATCTAGCCAAGTTAGGAAGTTTATGAACTTGAAAAAAACAGATGTAGTGGTGACATATGCCTGTAATCCCAGTACTTGGGAGACTGAGGCAGGAGGATCATGCAGTTGAGGCCAGTCTGGGCTACATAGCAAGACCCTGGGAAAGAAAAAAGAAAGGAAGGAAGGAAGGAAGGAAGGAAGGAAGGAAGGAAGGAAGGAAGGAAGGAAGGAAGGAAAGAAAGAAGGAAAGAAAGAAAGAAAAGAAGAGGAAGATCCTCCTCCGAATTTGCAATGGATTCACATGTCTGAGCTTCATAAATGGCTTTGAAAAATAATTCCTAAGACAAGAACACTTTTTTTCAGCCTCCTCGATTGCTTTTCATGTATGGTTCTATGAACTTCAGAGATTCTATGAGAATACAGTGGCAGAGATTTCACATTAACATTTTAAGAGACAGTTGAAACAAGGCTGGCTCAATGGCCTCCTTCAAATTCTCTATCAGCAAGCTCTGCAGCCTGTAGTCACCATCAGTGTCTGTCACAGAAACTATCAGCCTGCAACTGTCCACCTCCATCTCCCATAGGCCCTCAGCCAGTCATATTCTAATTGACCCTGCATGCTTAGGCCCTAAGCATGCCTTGTGCTTTCTAGTTAATGTGCTTTTGTCATACTGTTCCTGGCCCCCGAAAAGCCCTTCCCCCAGACTTTCTAGTGGCCCTGAATTCAAACCCCAGCACTACTGGCACACACACAAAAGCCAAATACAAGAAAGATATATAGGCAAAAATAAAATTTATATATATATATAGAGAGAGAGAGAGAGAGAGAGAGAGAGAGATACATATATGACAAAAGTTATATTCAGAGGGTATGAAGAATTCTTTCTCCATGAATGTATCTCTACTGAGATTCAAAGCCCTACCAAAAGAGCCCAACAACCAAGCTAGACCCCGTGCTCAACCTTGAAACCTTGGATCAGGGACTGGAGTAGATTAGAGTGATGGGACCATCTTGTCACTGGAAGTCCCACCAGAATACAGTGGCTGGGTCTCCTGAAGGACCAGATGCTGGGCTGGCAGAATAAGAGGTGTGGTTCACTGACCCACTCATTATGTTCAAATCCCTACAGGGTGTGAAGTTCTCCATATCTTCTTCTCTCATATCCTTGATCCCAAGAGATCCAGAAGGAACTGCCGCCGATGAGCTGTGGCAAGCTGGGGAGCACTGGATCCCCCAGCTCAGGGTTCCAAACTGCAGATCCCATGTGTTGGTCAAGATGGCACCCAGCGCCCAGCAGTATTTGTACCAATAACCAGAGACTTCAAACAAAGACTGGGGCCATTGTGGAAGCAACTTTGCATTTCTCCCCAAGCTGTGAGCTCCCCCTTAGGAGGTGCCCAGGGTACAATATATCTGGATGCAGTGACTTCTCTTCCTTCCTCTTTTTGTCTCCTTTCCTCTTCTTGTTGAGTCCTCCATTGGTAATGTCTTATTGCAAGGGCTTCCTGCTTCATGGTGTTTGGCTGTTGTCTCTGGTCACAAAGGTGGAAGGAATCTGCATTGGGGGACAGGTGGGAGAGCAGAAGTGAGAGGTGCACCAGGCATCCACGTGCATGGATGTCTCCATGCGCCATCTCTGATTCTGTCTTGTGGGTCCGAACCCTGAGAACAGTGAACATGGGGGAGGTGATGAGAGTAGAGAGCAGCACAGCCCCTGGAAGCTCATGGGTAGGATCTGGTCATGATTTTGCCACCTGGTCCCTGCTCAGCCACCCCAATTTCTTCTGTGTCCTGGAGCACTTTTTTTCTTTGTTCCCAGTTTTTGAAATGGTAACAAACATTTTCCCTGTCATCTTTGACACTTGTTGTCACAGGAAACAAATGCATCCATGTTCAATCCTTAGGTAAAAGGTGCTGCACACATGTGAAAGAATTAGGTTTAATTTCATCTCTAGGGTATATGGTGAGGATTAATTAGTTAATCTAGGCAAAGTGCTATAATTGGTGGAAGGAATTATCAAAACCCTGGGGAAGGAGGAGCTTTGAGCTTCTTCTTTTAGAAGTGTTCTGTTGCTAATAGCAGCTGAGGTAGCAGTCCTGACTCAAAGATCACAAGCCCATCGTAGATCACCAGCCTGTCGTCTCCCAGGCCAGAGGTCCCACCAGGGTGAAAAGAATTTGGAGTAGAAAGGATTTGGGGATGGGAGAAAGGTGGGGAAGGGTGTGTGGCAAAAACCCAGGTATAAAGAAAACTTGGGGCCTGATTGTGTTCTTGCCCTTGATTCTACCTGGGTCCCAGGGAAATGTTATATGAAAGAGCACCTGTCTGCCGACATGCACAGAGCTTCCCCAGAACAGCAAGGAAAGATCACCCACCTGTCTGGCAGGACAGACCTTGGCCTGCAATCCCCATGTCCTGAGCTATAAAATATAAAGGCCAGCCAGGTATTTGTGCTTATCTAGCATCTCCTGCTTGAAGCCACTGTTCTTCATCTCCATGGGTTCTCGTTCACTGGTAAGGATGGTCCTCCCAAAGACACAGGTCATTTCCCCCACCACCCCTTTCCAGAGTGTGTAAACCTTCAGTGTGAGTCCAGGTGGTCAGATCCTACAACCCATGCTTTTAAGCCGAACGTTGTGCCACTGACTCAAGCATAAAACCTCTTTGTGAATCTCCGATCATGAAGAGCCTAGATAGAGCAGGAGGGAATATTTTTAAAATGCCAAATGAAATTCTTGGCGCACCTCACAATGTAAGCCTGGGCTTGTGGAAATAAATAGCTCTGTTATTCTTTCAGGTGACTGAACTACTCCAGACTACAAAAATAAAGAGATTGCACTACAACAGCTCTCTCCCCCAAGCTTTTAACAGTCTAAAACGAGTCATATGTTGGCTTTTAAACCTAGATTGTATCCTTACACTAAAATAGTTGTTTAGACAACGGTGCTTTTGGCAATCTCTTAGCAAAACTGGCCTATTATGGAAACCCAAAATGCCAAGCTTATCTGGCTTGCAAAAGCCATTTAGAGTCTTAAGTGCACTGATTTGGGTAATTTTTCCAAGGGAATCTTAAGAGGGAGTCTAAGCATGAAAACTTTATCTGTTCTTGTCTATCAGTCAATCAATGAACTGTTGACATTTGCATGCTTCACTGGATAGATGTGCCATAAAGGATAATTAACTTTTTCAGTTCCTGCTATTTATTAGCTCTTTTACTTTTTTTTCTTCTCAGTTCAGTTTCTTCTAAGACAAGCTATGCATATAATAAGCAAACAGGCCAACTGTTTTAGTTCACAATGACTCAATAGAAACTCAGGTTTCTATTAATAAGAGCGCAGGTACTCTGTAAGGTCACAGTGTGTCTAAGTCCACATTTGATTATAAACTTGTTGCTATGGTTTGGAGGGGTGTGTGTGTCCCCTCAAGGCTTTAAGTATTGACATTTGGGACCCATTGTGAGAAATTAAGAGAGGACAGGCCTAGGGGTTTATCTCTATGATGCAGCCCTTCTTTGGCATGGGTGAGGCCTTGGGTTTGCCCCTCAGCAACACCCCCCCTCACCACACACACACTTAATCTGCCTATGATGTTTACAGATGTGGCCTTTGAGAAGTGATTAGGATTAGATAAATTTATAGCATGGAATCCACACAACCAAATTCTAGTAGTTTTGTAAGAAGGAGAACAAGCAGAAGAGACACAGAGACATATGCAGTCTCATTGTCACTTGCCCTGTGATGCTCTGCGTAGTCTTGGGACTATAAGCAGATGTGGGCCCTGATCTCACACTTCCAAAGCCATGAGCCCAAACCTCTTTTTGCTAAGAGAGTTTTTACCCCGTCTGTGCTATCTTCTAATGGGCAATAGAAAATGAATACATTTGTGTTTGGAATTACATTTTAATTCATGTTAAAAAAATGAAATCTCCTCATGTGACTTTAGCAAAGTGAATGATGAATCAGCCTTACGTGCAAGCATTATTGGAAAGACACAGGTTTTGCCAGTCCATGCAGACAGTATACTAAAGAGCAAGCAGGCTTTGGGCCATGAGAGTGCTTCCAGTACAGCAGTGGCTGCCTGCAAGGGAAAGGCACATAAAAGCAAGGACAAGGCACTCTCCCCAAAACTGGAATTCCAAAAAAATGATGATCCTGTCTCATTTAAGGCCTATTTTGGCCAGACACCCTTGCCATTAAAAGTGCTCCTTTTCGGGCTGGGGATATAGCCTAGTGGCAAGAGTGCCTGCCTCGGATACACGAGGCCCTAGGTTCGATTCCCCAGCACCACATATACAGAAAACGGCCAGAAGCGGCGCTGTGGCTCAAGTGGCAGAGTGCTAGCCTTGAGCGGGAAGAAGCCAGGGACAGTGCTCAGGCCCTGAGTCCAAGCCCCAGGACTGGCCAAAAAAAAAAAGTGCTCCTTTTCCGCTGCTTTAAGCAAGAAGGAGGTATGACTTATTTTGTAGTATATTATGCCAGCACAGCCTGGAGCACGCATTCAGATGCTGCCCTTCCTCTGCACAAAAGAGTGTGGGCAGAACGAAGCTAGGATTCCAAGTTCATGGGCTACTAGACACTAGTGGTCACTTATGTGAGACAAAGGCAAACCACAGCCTGGCTGGCCACAGCTTTGTGGACCTGGGGAAGTGTGTTGCTACAGTGATAGTTTAGAAGCAGACTACCAAGCTGGTAATGCTAATGAGCATAGAAGACCCAGACACATTTCCTGAGAAGGAAGAGAAAAACTCAAAGGGAATTCACCACCAATGGGTGGGATTTCCATGTTTTGTGTGAAAAGGTATTTCTAGCCCACCTTAGGTTGGAAAATTGTGTTCAGAACTCTGAACTCTGAACACAGTCGATTTAGCACATCCTGTATGTCAGAGAACATTTAAAATCAGATGAGAGGGAAGGAAGTGAAGAGCCATGGTTGTTGTCCAATCCAAGCTTGATAGAAAGCATTCAATAGTGGTCTAATTTTAGAGACATATGGGATGGTTATTAAGAGCCCAGGAATCAGGTCCCAAGTCTTTGACAGGTTTTGCAAAAGAGAGTTACCAGCATAGAGAAATCACTTAGCCTCCTGATACCTCAGATTAGATCATCAACAAAAGTGAGTAAGGCCTGTAGAATTTCACACAGGGGTAGCACACAGGAAGACTGACATTAAGCACTTAGTGTGTAATACTAATTATTCCACATTTATTTTAAAAGCAGACCACATTGCCAGGCAAACAAACATCAAAATGCCTATTTATTGATGTTGAATTCATGGTATCTTACAGAGGCTCACTAGGTGTTCTGAGACAATACTGAGTTTGAATGAAACTACAGATTTTGCTATGAGAAAGCCAACTTCAATTACTTTATACCCAACCCTAAACTCATCTCAGTCATTGGGGGCTTTCCTGGTTATAGAAACAATGAAAGTTATTAATGAGCAGAGGAGAAAAGTTCTGGAATAAAGTCAGCGAACTGTGCCTGCCACTTAGCCACAGTTAGCTCACTAGAAACTAGAGGGATAGAGGAAAGAGAGAGGCAGAGAGCATGGCTAAAGCTCACACTTCCTTCCCTGGCATAGAACACATGTCTGAAGATGGGGTTAGGAAGGATGGTGGGGAGGGGGAAGAGTGATGGATGGGGGTGACATTGATCAAGATGCATTGTTCTCATAAACTGACATGTTGAATTGAAACCCCTTTGTACAATCACTTAAAGATAATACAAAT